>NW_006293349.1:3875269-3903322 GCF_000327345.1 Myotis davidii
GGGGGGGGGGGGGGTGGGGTGCAGGCAGCTGGGGGGAACGGGGGTCTAATACTGCGTTAATAACAAGGCAGAACCAATCTGATCACATTTCAAATATCAAAACTGGTTCTCATAGGATGGCATGGCTAACAGTTACATGAGGAAGACTTCCTGACAGCAAGTGTTAAACTTGGCGTTTGTTATGGAGCAGGAAGTACAGAGTTAAAGACTCCGTCTCCCTGGGTGAGATCATCGATACCTTACATTGCCTGCAGGTAGTTAGAGTCACTAGGTGGGCTGCTTCTTACTGGGTTAGTGGAAAGTAATGTTAGTGAAAATTCTGCTTAAAAACCCCTTAGGCCAGCCTAAAAATTACTCCCAGCACATTCAGCACACCAAACACACAGCCCACCCCCATGTTTAAACAAACAAACAAACAAACAAACAAACAGCTGTTTCTTCGGTTGAGCATGAGATAAAGTAGTTGGCTTGTGTTTAGGCACAAAATGGAACAAAACCCCACATAGTTTACACAATAGAAAACCTCACTGCCCTATGCGACCTGCAACCTCCTGGCCATTACCGGGTGCCTCTCCCCCTCTCACTGAGGTCAATGGCAGCATGATGCAAGCCAGCGCAGAGCAGGCGAGGCCGGAGGCAAGCGCCCAGGAGACCACATACCGTCTGTCTAAACATTAACCATTCTAACTCGAGTTGACAAACTGTGGGAGTGTGGCCAGCCTCCTGCTTTGACATCTAAGCTGCCACATGACCTCAAAGGCCAGTTTTAACTTCTCCCAGTCTCCTGGGACCTTGTGGCCTGGGGAGAGAATGGTCACCTTAGCCTATTGCCCACCCCACTGAACCCAAAGACCATTCCCTGTAGGGAGGCACAGCTGGAAGACAGCCAAAGGGAGCCTTTTTGAGTCTGAGGTCTCGTTCCTACCTGATTCTAGCCTCTAGTTTAAGTTCCATGATTAAATGTAAGCATGATGTGGTCATGCATCATGGGTAATTTCCTCAGATCTCTGAGTTACGGCAGCCATCCAAGGTGTGAGAGCCCGGGCCTCCACAGACACTCAGGGCCGTCCATTCACTTTGGAAAATGAGGTCATGCTTTAGGATTACATCACTGGACTGGGATGGATGGTGAGGTTTCCTCGGTGATTCAGACTAGTATCTGATATTTACTGAAAATCCCTAACGCAGCTGTGAGGCACGTTTAGAACAAAATCCATCAACAGCTGACCTACAGTGCACATGACTGGGGGAAAGTGGCTCCAGCCAAAGGAAGCATCGTTAATTCTCAAAGCCTGCACGGCCCTCGCTCCCCGTCTCTATTACGCTGTGTAGTCCACGCCAGGACCCTATTCCATTTCATGCTCCCAGTTTTCACTCCTTACAGATCAGGAAACTGTCACAGGTAAGATGGACCACTCATGTCTGTATGAAAGGCCACTCTAACCATCTGAGATGATTGTGGGGTTTAAAAGATCCACATTTGTGATACTTCTATGATACTGAATATTATGAAGGGCTCCACCTGGGGAAAACCACAAGCGAAAGAAAGGCAGGTACAGACGCCACCATATTCTTTTTGTTTCCGCTGCTCAGTGCCTACTAGCACACCCTGAGCTCCCGGGATATGTTCACAAATGGTTAAGGCTTCTGGCGTGAAAGGAAACCTCTGCTAAGTCAATAGGACTGGGGTAAGGGTGATTTCCATCTAAATTTCTGGCCATAATCTATGATATTGTTGCACATGGAAAACAATATGGAATAGGCCATAATTACAATACTCTGCTGCCTTTTGGAGCCTACTTTTATATATTTTGTGACTCTTCAATTGTTCCCATAGCACAGAAAGCAATGTTCAAGTCTATGGCTTCTTTTCAACGTACACAGGAGTCATATTAAAATTCTGTCAACAGGGGGAGCTCAAAGAATAGTGTAAAATAGAATTACTCTGATCTGGTAAACTTGAAAACAAAAGGGAAGAAATGAAAGGATTCTGATGTATACTGTACAATTTTGTTATTATTTGGAAAGTAAGAAGAAATACATTCAAATTAATATACTAGTAAGTAGACAGTGTTAATAAGACTGGTTGATTTTTCTATAGCTTTTCGTCTCTAGGGAAATCCAAGGTTTTGTTTTTACATCCATGAGGATGACAAAGTATTGAATGTTTACATGATTCCCATTTGATTTAGCTGAGCTGCTGAGAGTTCAGAAGCCTTGCGCTTCACCTATTCAGACTTAGTCAATATTACTCAGGGATGTCAGGCCGCATGAAGTGTCAGTCACAACTCCCGCCCAAATTCCAGGGAGACGGGCTTCCATTTATCATGTGCTAATGTTTCAGTCAGGAAATTTGGAAAACCATTATGGGTTTCTATATGGTAGGAAGAGTAGCTCCCACTTTTTTCGTTTACTGGAATATTCTTAAACTCAAAAGCTCTGTTCATGTGACATCTGGATGTTCGAAGCTCTGCCCTACACCAAGGGTCTACCCCGGGAAAAGGCTTCCTTAGCTCATCTTTGGTGGGGCTGTGAGATTTGCCAAATGATCTTTCTGACAAGATTAAAAGACTGAAGCATTCTGGGAAGAAAAAATGTGGCGAATGGAATCTGTCGTGAGGGATCTGTGGGTGGGTTAGATGGATTGCAGTTGAATGCAGGGTTTATAAAGTGCTTTTTCCTTCCAAATAATTCAAAGATGTTGCACAGGAGCTGTGAGGTAGAAAGCCAGGAGGTAGGAGCCACACACCAATCATGCCAGAAACCAGCCTCATTGTTGTATAGCTGCCTTGTGTGGATGGCTTTACATTTGCAGCATCTCTGAGCAGAGAGCATTGGGCAGTACTACCCTGATCTCTGAGAGGGAAAATGCAGTATTTCTCCAAAAGATCATTTGTCAAGGATCGCATGTGCCGTCATCGCCAGAATAGACTCAGACCCAGGTTTCCTAACCCGAAATATGTAGGGCACAGGCAAATGCCCGGTATCTGGGCCAACGGGATCGATGGTCTCTAAGACCACTGCCAGCCCAAGACCCAGCCACTTTAGCATTTACGGACTCAAATGTGAATACATGGACTGCATCCATTTGTCCTTTTAATCAATTCTTTCAGTGGAATGCAGACCTTAAATAGAAGAGCAAGGTAATTGATACCATGAAATAACTGTTTTTCACCTGTGCTTTTTATTTAATTTGTCATGATATTTGAGACTTAACTCTTATTTGTAGAAAATGAGTAATTTTAAGATACTTTATAACAAAGGAGGAGTGACAAGAAAGTATGGCACACCTGTAAAATGAAATCAATACAATCACGTTAAACCATGTTCTTCAAGAGTGTTCAACGTCATGGGAACTGTTCACCACATATCGCTATGTGGAAAAAAAGTAGGTTATGAAGCAATGTGTCTATATAAAATATATACAAAAAGTCTAGAATGATGTGAACCAAAATGTTAATAGTCGTTTTCTTAGGAGGGTATTATTATCTGTAATTTCCTCCTTGTTAAACAAAATTTCTTATATTGTCTGCAATGATCAAGCTTTACATTTGTAATCAGAGAAACATGAATTTGACTTTATATCTATAATAATAAAAGCATAATATGCCAATTAGACTGGACATCCTTCCGGATGTCCTTCCAGATGACCTTCTGGACGAAGCTAGGGCTGCAAGGGAAGCCCAGGTCTGGGGTGCCTGCTGGCGGCTGGAGGGAAAGCCGGGTTCTAGGTGCCAGAGGGAAGCTAGTGCCAGTAGCGGGGGGAAGGAAGGCCTACTCTTGCACGAATTTCGTGCATCGGGCCTCTAGTAAAAATATAAGAGGCAGTTTAAGGGCTTTATAAAAATAAGATATTATAGAATTATTTCCTAGAAAAACTCTAGAAGAAAACATTTCCTACCTCATTTCCTTTGCTTCCGGCAGTGGACTTCATTTCCTTTGGTTGCTTAGAAAAAGAAAACAGTGTTTACATGGAGACACGTTATCAGCTGCATATCAAAATCACCTACTTTAATGATTTTCTTGGTCACAATTTTGAAAGTAACCCCGATGTCTTCCAACTCATGGGACCCGACAGCTGCCCACATCACAGGAAGCAGCTTCCTGTTCGGCGCCAGTTCGGAAACTTCCATCGAGCGCAGTGAGGAGGTTGGCAGACCACTAAGCCTGTCTGTTTCAGCCAACATTTTGGAAAGAGGCGATCATGCTGGATGTGCTTGAACGTATTCGGCCCTCCTTTGTACCTCGAAGGGGCCATCCGAGCTAAGCCGTGGGATTCCCACGCCTGTGAAGCCCCGCCGGGCACAGAGGGCTGGGAAAGGAATGATGGGTCAGCTGTCCAGGAAGGACTAGGTACCGTTAGGGGACAGGGAGACTTTCTGACACAAAAATGTTCATGCTCTGGATCACTTACTAAAACAGACAGGAAGCAAATGACACAGTGTGCACAATCTCATCTGATTTTTAAAATAATGAAAACAAAAATAAGGGTGTAAACAGTGTTACCTCCAGGTGGCGGGATTACAGGTGATGCTTTAATTTAAAAATTTTGCATCTCTGATATTCTAAATCGACTTTTATATTGAAAGTGATTAAAGTTATTATGCAAAAATACATAATGAAAATGCTTTGCCACTAGAAGAGCAGTGTAGAAACTAAGGTTTGGGCTTTTACCGCTTTACTAATTTATTAGCAAACACTGTCCATTATTAAAAATTCCCTGAGGACCGAAATGAATCCTAAGCAAAAAAACAAGTGCTAGCTAGAAGGATGTACAACATGTGACCCCTCGTTGCATTTCATTTAACAGTCTCACGTGGTAGGAATTCAGCTAAAAGGAAATGCCCCCTTCAGTACTGAAGAGCGAACCAAAACCAAACTAAAAACAAAGCCAGCATGAACGTGTGTAGGCAGAGACCGTTCTGTGAACGTCAATTTTGTATGTTAGAAACGAGGCCTTTTGAGGCTGATTCTGAGACGTCCCAACATCCAGGGAAGAGACTTCCTAAACGTTAACAAGCCAGATGAGTAACACGTTTCTGGCGAGACCAGCCACAGGGTCCTTGGGATCTAAAAACGAAGCACGAGAAAGAGAAGCGAGAAGAGGGCTCTCGGGGGAGAGGAAGTGGTGAGCACCAGAAGCAACAGGACGCGGCTGGTCAGGGCTTTCTAGACATGCCACGGCGAACCGCAGCTGTCATGCCAGGAGCACCCTGTTCCCCCAGCCCACCGGTCTCAAGTGGACGTGCCTGCAGCCAGACCTGCTGTTCCATGATGACATTTCTCGGGGGCATTTAAAAAACGAACCCAGGAATGGCTGTCCGTTATAAGATGGATTACTCTTGTCATTATTACCCAAATCTAGGGACCAATTACTAAGTATACACTGAGTGGCCAGATTATGATGACCACCCCATCAGTACTCATTGACACTTCCAAAAATACTGAATATTGAAAACTTCCTAAGCAAATGCTCTCAAGGTTTTATTATTATTACTATTTGCATAACTAATTCACTTCATTGTTCTGATGGGGTGGTCATCATAATCTGGCCACTCAGTGTGTTTAGGTACTACTTCCCTGGTAAGAACTCAGACCTGAGTTTAGCTTCGGTGTTCCTTCTACCATTTTTTTAAAAAAATATATTTTATTGATTTTTCACAGAGAGGAAGGGAGAGATATAGAGAGTCAGAAACATCGATGAGAGAGACATCAATCAGCTGCCTCCTGCACATCTCCTACTGGGGATGTGCCCGCAACCCAGGTACATGCCCTCGACTGGTATCGAACCTGGGACCTTTCAGTCCGCAGGCTGACGCTCTATCCACTGAGCCAAACCGGCTTCGGCCCTTCTACCATTTTTAATTCTTCAATGACAGCATGTTGTTATAGCTCAACACACCCTTTAATCTCACCTGAGAGACATGAAGAAACAACATGCATGGGGTTCCAAGCCTATTAGTAAAGATGTGTTTGATTTGAGAAAGAAGGGAAAGCTCGTATAAGCTGACTGTGTACAGGTAGGCACTCACCAAATGGCGGAACTCTACCGAGAGGCTCCCATTGGAAGATTCTTCGATGGACATGGCTTTGACGTGCGTTCCACACAGCACAAACCTGCGGTTACTGGGGAAGAAATCTCAGCCGTTTACAGGGTCTCCGGGAAAACAGATTTATGACAACAACAAAGAGTTCCAACGTACAGGGCTTACCTTAGAGTGGAAACATTCCTGTAAACACAAGAAGATTTTTTTAAAAATAAGCTACGTAATAGACCTGGGAAAACTTTTCATAACACTTGAGAGGATAGTAGGCAAACCTTCATCCCCAGCCTTTAGAGCAAACTTTTACAAATAAGCCTTCACTGGCGTTCTGTTAAATGGTTGAACTTCAAAGTCCAATATTTGAAGTGCACCGATAAGTAATGTTAGAGAAATAAATGTAAACATTTGAAATTACTCTAAAAAATGGGAACAGTTCTTTTTAAAGAGTCTTAGATTTTCCTGTTTCAAAATGAAATTAGGTACTTACTTGTCAATCGATGCTTTCACCTTTACCTGATAATTTAGTTCTGGCAGTTTTATTAGTAGTCTGGAAAGACACAAAGAATCAAAGGTAAAAATCACAAGTCCTAAAAGCCTTTTTTTTTTTTTTTACATTTAGAGATTTAGATATATTTATAGCATATCCATATAAATCAGATTGCATTATCTCCCTGTGTTAGTGTGTTTTAAACACGTCCAATTCCTCTTTAGTTCTCCATGCTACTAACACTGACATCAGCCACTTAATATACTGACAAGCATTTGGGAAGTGTTTCCATATGGCTGTAGGCCAGTGATGGCGAACCTTTTGAGCTCAGCGTGTCAGCATATGAAAAACCCTAACTTAACTCTGGTGCCATGTCACATATAGAAATTTTTTGAAATTTGCAACCATAGTAAAACAAAGACTTATATTTTCGATATTTATTTTATATATTTAAATGCTATTTAACAAAGAAAAATCAACCAAAAAAATGAGTTCGTGTGTCACCTCTGACACGCGTGTCATAGGTTCGCCATCACTGCTGTAGTTGATGTGTGTTGGATAAAACCTTGGTTAGGTCAGAAAAATAGCTATATATTTTGGTTCAAGCCAAAATTTGGGTTAAATGTATAAACATAAGAAAAATCAAAGTCTATTGATATGGCTTCATTTTATTCTTGTACTAGAGGCCTGGTGCACAACATTCGTGCACTGGAGGGGTGGTGGGGGGGGGGTCCCTCAGCCTGGCCTGCGTCCTCTCACAGTCCAGGACCCCTTGAGGGATGTCCGCCTGGAGGCTTAGGCCCGCTCCCCGCATGAGCCCAGCTTCTGGCTGAGCAGCACACCCCCTGGGTGAGTGCACCGACCACCAGGGGGCAGCTCCTGCATTGCACGTCTGCCCCCTGGTGGTCCAGTGCGCATCATAGCGACTGGTGGTTCCACTGTTTGGTTGATTTGCATATTAGCCTTTTATTATATAGGATTTTAAGAACACATTTTGTAAGCTTACTAAAATTATATGTTTTGATGGTAACTGTTTTATGGTAAAAATATTGAGAAAGACTAGGCCTCTGGTAGAATATGGAAAATTCACACTTCAATGCATTTGTAATCTTTAAACATACTCTATATAAGTAACAGCAAAATGTCCATAATTTAAAAAGACATAATTTCAAATCAAGTGATTACAGGTCAGAATAACTTTCTTTAATTCCTTAATCTGGTGAGGGGCCCTTTTTTCTTTTGCTTTCCCCATCTCTTCCGAACTGTACCCTCTCTCTGTAGGTTCAGTTCAGTTTCTGAGATAATCACTCACTTACTCATTCATTTACTTATGCCCTCATCCCAATCTTCATTCGTTCACTCAGCATGTATTGAGCTCCTCATACATATTCATTACGTGCTCTAGGCTGAATGGGGTACTGGGGTAGTGAAGACTGGGAAAGGGAGAGGTGTGGACACTGCTATACATAAAAGGAAGAAGTCCACTCACATATATGGAATATAGAGAACGGTGGAGTAACTGATGGGCATGAGAGACATATAATCACAGATACTAAACAGCCCGAACAAAAGCTGGGTAGAATGTCGTGAAGGTTCCTTCAATGTCCTGCACCAGGCACAGGACTGAGTTCAGGGTTTGGACTATGATAAGCGTGTAGTGCTGGTAGCAAGGGTTGGTATGCAATAAGGCAAGATGGTTTCCCTCTCTGTCCCTCTGCAGGAAGGGAGTCCCCTGTGACCTCTCCCTTTGGAATAGAAGGATGCAGTGCTGTGGTGGAGAGGGGTTTAAGGGACAAACTTGAACACTAAGTAAAGGTTCATCTATTCAGACAGGGGGAACAGGGTCCAGAGAAGACAAAGGGGGGCCCAGCGGTCAGGGAGAAGAGAAGGTCAGGGAGAAGAGAAGGACAAGGTCTTTGTCTCATGCAGCCAGTTCAGACAGTGTGCCAGGTGGTGCCATTCAGGGACCTGTTCCACTCAGAACTCCGCGGAAGCAGTCCCGACTCACCCCCCTTTTTGTTCTAAAGAGTATCTTAGACTTCACATACCATCCATGGGGGCGCCTCAAGGGAAGGTAGGATGCTCACTACCCCTCTAATTTTACCTCCATTTAGTGTTGTTGTCTTCTGGGTTACAGACGGATGAGAGGATGAAGAAGAAATGATTTTTGAAAATTATAACATTTTTACAAAGGACTTGGCCTTGGTTTTAGTTCTTAAGTCTTAGTGCAAGATTCACACAAGGAAATGATCAAGAATTTCGAGGAGGGCTTTTGAAATGCAAATTGAAGACAAA
Organism: Myotis davidii; assembly: GCF_000327345.1. Taxonomy (NCBI): domain Eukaryota; kingdom Metazoa; phylum Chordata; class Mammalia; order Chiroptera; family Vespertilionidae; genus Myotis; species Myotis davidii. Next base: position 3,884,096 of record NW_006293349.1, read on the forward strand.
CCGTCTTCCCTGTAAAAATGCAGAGGTGATGAATGTGAACTAAACTTACTCTGATGATCATTTTGCAATTCCTGAATGTCAAGTCGTTATGCTGCACACCTTAAATGTATACAGTACTTACACTAATTATATCTCAACTAGAGGCCTGGTGCATGGGACTCATGCACTGGTGAGGGGTGTGGCCTGCGGGGATCCACCCGCTGTGGGAGCGCTCATCTGGCTCAGCCAAGAGGCTATGGACCCTGTCAGCTAAGCGGCGCTCCCCCTGTGGGAGTGCACTGACCACCAGGGAGCAGCTTCTGCATTGAGCATCTGCCCCCTGGTGGACAGTGAGCATCATAGCGACTGGCCGACTGGTCATTCTGGTCGTTCCGCCATTCAGTCGCTGGGCTTTTTTATATAGAATAGAACGGAAAGAATAAAATAAGAAGGGAGTTCCAGTAGTGACATGTGATCAGGGACCCTAGTATGGCATCTTAGTTCCCCTTGGCAGCTTTACCTCTTGGATTAGCCCAGGATTTCAGCTTTCTGGAGGCGAATGGTGGCCAGTGATTTTAAACTGGGGGGCCCTGGAGACTGAAGCATGATGCAAAATCTTTGAAAGCTTAAAGTCAAACTCATTAAGTGCCTTAGGGACACGCTACATTTTGGTTGCTCCTGCTACTGGAAAGGATCAGATACATCGCTAAAGCAACCATAACACAGAAGTCATACCCATAAGTAAGTATACACCGAAAAACGTGGTGTTGAGTGTTTTCTCAGAAAAGCTCCTAGGCTGGTCACGGGGTAGCGCAGGGGAGACCGTGCCATGTCTTTCCTGGGATGGACATTCGAAGCTTTCCCTAGTCTGTCCCCACCTATCCTCTTCATCAGCTCTCTTCCTGCTCACAGGCTCAGGAAACAGACCTCAGAAGTCGTATTTCCTGGCTTCCTCCCCGCGAGCCTGCTCTCCTCTCCTCCGCTACCCCCCGCTCCCCTCAGGGCCTTCCCCGGTGACCCCAGTGCCTTCTCCATCTCTGGTCTTCGCTCCCGGTAAGCTTTCCAGCCACTCGTTCCATGGTGCTCGACGCTATGACTTCAGGCTGCCATGCTAAGGCCCCCCATCGTCACACTTTCTACCAGCAGGGCCCTCACCTCCACGTTCCTGTGGCGCTGACCACAGCTGAGCGCCGGGCAAGCAGGAGGCGCTCACTGAAGAGCAGGTGGAGGAAGGCCCAGGGGGAGGCCCTGGCCCCGGCCACACAGTGACTGTGGCTGCACGCACACGCGAGATGCTGGGACGCGCCGTGCCTACCTCAGCTTCGCCGTGAACTGGATGAGCGTCTTCAGCACCATCGGCCTCTGCGGGTGGGTGGGCATGCAGGGCTGCCGCTCCACCACAAACGAGCTAGATTCAAAGGAAGTCGAGTGTCACCTGAAAACACTGAACAGATCGACAGGCTACAAACCACAGAGGAACAGGATGCTGTCCTCCCCTAAGGTCCACGTTTCCCACACAGAAGACACTCAACCCCCAGCGAAGCGAAGCTCTCTCCAAAGACACCTCACAAATAACTCCCAGGAAAGGGAAAATGGCCTGGAGCCCATCCCTGCGTGACAACAGTAATTCATTCTTTTTAAAAAATATATATATTTTATCGATTTTTTACAGAGAGGAAGGGAGAGGGATAGAGAGTTAGAAATATCAATGAGAGAGAAACGTCGATCAGCTGCCTCCTGCACGCCCCCCCACTGGGGATGTGCCTGCAACCAAGGTACATGACCTTGACCGGAATCGAACCTGGGACCCTTCAGTCCAAAGGCCGATGCTCTATCCACTGAGCCAAATCGGTCAGGGCCAGTAATTCATTCTTAATAGTTAAAACTGAGTGAAGAGGAAAAGCCCCCCTCTATGTTTATTCTACTAAACATAACATAGAAAGTTAATTTCATGCCATTTTTGAAGTAGACAGTAGGCTTTCTGGTACATACTAGTTTTTTCTTTTTCTTTTGGATGAGCTTATAAACAAACACATGTTCTCCAGCCTTCATTTCTTAGACATGCACTTGAGAAATCCTTGAAATCCTCTTTTTCTAAATGTTGACAAATCAACTTCAGGTGGGTGACGTGCTTGGTTCATGGAAAACGGACTCGGTTTGGGGGTGGGGGGAGTGCTGATGAGCAGTGAAGAACAGACCTGTTTCCGGAACTCTCTGGAGCTTTACTCAGCTCACCCCAAGGCTCACTGTTCAGTTCCCTACCACCCCTTCACCTCAATGCCAAACCCCCAGAGGGTGTCCCTACCACCCCAAGGCCTGGGGGTGCGGAGGCATTCGACGAGAACACTCACTTCTTAAAAATGCTGCAGATCAAGAAGGTGACCCTCTCGAGCAGGTGTGGCCTCTGCAGGGGGATGGGGTCCCCTTCGTACGTCACCTTGGACGACTGCTCCTCCAGCTTCTCCAGCTGCCGTTTGAGTTGGAACAGACTTTCCGCCAACAGCGTGAAGCTACGGAAGCACAGGATGAGCACAGGTCATGTCCCCACGTCATCTACTATTTTTCTACTATTTTAACTATTCACTGTACTTAGCAAACAGTCACATGTTGAACGAAATCAATCACATACGCCCCTGAAAGGTCAGTGACAGCTGCTCACATGTTTTTTTTCCTTAATCCGTGTTTTCCTCTAAGATGCGTGAGACAATGTTAAATATTTTCAACATTTTCTAATGTGTACCTTCAGTTATGGACAAGAAATGCCTTGTAATGACCCTCTGCTTAACACAGACCGGTCTGTGGAACATGTATGTTAAGAATTTGACACTCACCAAGGAGCAATGGAAGAGCATACTGAGAGCTTTAAAAATACATGATGTGAAGCATGTTGTGTGTAGAATCCTGAAGAAGAAACACAGTATAAAACGAGCATGTATGTTTGCTGTAAGTCCTAGGATTAGCCTGGGACTTATCGATGGAGATCCCTGGAGAAAGGTATCTATGTGTTCTCCTCACTCCGCCCTGACCCCAGCTCAGACGTGCAGAGGGGAGTGTGGGCCGGGGCCTAAGAGGGAGACTGGGATGATGGAGAGGGAAGGGGCCTCCGCTATCTACCCAGGAGGCTGCCTTCGACAGACTGGGCACATTTGTCCGCATAGCCCTGACCCGTCCCCTTAGCCCCGACCCGTCCCCTTAGCCCTGACCCGTCCCCTTAGCCCTGACCTGTCCCCTTAGCCCTGACCCGTCGTCCCCTTAGCCCTGACCCGTCCCTTAGCCCTGACCCATCGTCCCCTTAGCCCCGACCCGTCCCCTTAGCCCTCAGACTGGGCACATTTGTCCGCATAGCCCTGACCCGTCCCCTTAGCCCCGACCCGTCCCCTTAGCCCTGACCCGTCCCCTTAGCCCTGACCCATCCACGTAGCCCTGACCGCAGCTCTTCCCACATAACGTCCATGCCCCACGCGGCATTGCAGGGAGCATGGCTGACCCCCCATTTCACTGCTGCCTTTGCTGTTCACCTTGTTTTCCCAACAACAGAGCACAGGGAGGTCAGAGAACCGCTGTCTCTCCCTCGGGAAACGTGTGCATCTCTGCAGGAGCCCAGCTCCTTTCTTGTGGGATGTGCCTGCGGGGCAGCGCTTCCCGTGCCAGTGTCCCGGTCCCCACGGATCGCACTGTACTGAGCTGAACCCTCCGAAGACAGTGTTAGATTCTGTTGGCCATTTTCCTTCTTTTTAATTACATTTTCTACGGTTCCTTTCCTCCAGCTGGCTTGATTCCTCCCCTGGTGAAGGGGGAACCCACTTTTTCTGCTAACACCAAGCGCCGCCTCTGATCACGAGCGCAGACGCTGTCCTGGTCCCGGGAGGCTTTCCATGAAAATACAGAAATGCATTGCTCTGGGAACACAGATTCAGGCGGAGCTGGACGTCTTAAGGTCCACCTTCAAAACAGAGGTGTCTTTTCAAGCTCCTGAAGCCATGCTTCTGACGTCCCTAAGAAAGCGTATGGATTGCTGGCTTCAAAACTTCCTGAGTCTTATTTGTTTCTTTGTCTGTTTATCCCCACCCGAGGATATTTTTCCATTGATTTTTAGAGAGAGGGGAAGAGACAGAAATACCGATGTGAGACAGACATCGATTGGTTGCCTCCTGCATGCGCCCCGACCAGGGCCTAGCCGGGGACGTACCTGCAACTGAGGTACATGCCCTTGACCGGAATCAAACCCGGGACCCTTTCTCCGCAGGAGGATGCGCTATCCCCTGAACAAAACTGGCTAGGGCTTGTAAGATTAAGTATATAAGAAAATTAAGCAATTCTTATGCATTTTATAAATTTCTACGATGCTCTCTTTTTCTCCACAAGGGAATAAAATTGAAGAACATGTATATCATGACATCTGTTGGTTTTCAACTGAGGAGCAGCCCCTGCTAGTCCACCACCCACCCTGGGGGAGCTGGCACTCTGGCCCAAGCGGCTTTCTCCGGCTGAGCGAGGCTGAACTTGGGTACATCCTGTGGTTTTCTCTAGAAACGGAAGTCAAGTGTCTCACCAGTTCTGGAGCTGGTCCAGCCCGCTGTGGAGTGGACCCCCGATGCAGGCGACCTGCTGCCGCCGCTTCCAGTCCTGCAGCTCCTCCGCCAGCAGGCTGCTCATCAGCAGGTCTGACTCGCCGACTATTTGGGTCAGCTTGCCCAGCGCTTCCTGGAAACAGAGAACACGGCTGAGGTGCTCATGAGACACAACTAAGTCACTCTAACCCCACCTATAGAATGATGTGTCTCACCCATACCACCTTCTGTTCGCCATCCCACTGCCTCTGCCAACCAGGAAGGTCTTACAGTCAAATAATGTCATGAAGAGAAAAGCCCAGTCCCAGGGAACATTCTCTTAATAAATACGCTGAGACTATCACAGAATGTGTGAGTCCTGTGACAATCCTGTATAACAAAAGCCTAATATGCAAATTGTCCCCTTGTCCGGGAGTTCGACCACTCGCTATGACGTGCACTGACCACCAGGGGCAGCGCAGAACATGGCCGGCGTTGGCGACTGGGCGCTGGCAGCGGGCGGCAGTGGAGGTGCTGCTGGCTCCAGTGGGGCCCGACCAGAGCAGGAACATGGCGGGACAGTGGAGCAGGTGAGCGGGTGGCACCAGGCCAAGGCAGATGCAAGCTGGGCCCGATTGCCCCACCAATTGCCCCGCAGATGGCAACCAGTGGTGGCGGTGGGGGGGGCGGGTTGCCGCCCGGCTTCCAGGCACTAAGGGAGCTGTGCAGGGGCTCGATGACTCAGGTGGAGGAGGATGCACAGGGGCCCAGGGGACCAGGTGCTGCCCAGGGCCCAGAGGTCAGCTGGGACATGCCCTTCCACACCAGACGCTTGTGCTTCAATCGCCGGCCAGGCCTCGGGACCGCACCCGTGCACAAGTTTCGTGCACCGAGCCTCTAGTATTGAATAAAGCCATATATCTGCTTTTAAAAAGATTTATACATTGAATTAATATTCTTGTACGCATGTTTATGCATTTATTTTAAAATGTACTGATGAAAATGTGAGCCTTTCCATGTTAGTTGTTGTTAGTACTTACCTGGGTTTTGGAAGGTATAGTGGAGAAGTATAACTATTAAAGGCCTAGGCATTCCTACCCTGGTTTTGCCACAAGCTGTGTGAATCTGGATAAACCACTGAACTCTGCTGGAACTTGGTCTTCTGATCTATGCAATTATTTCCGAGGTTCTCTCTCTCCTTAAAATCTTATTCCTGAAGTTATGTAGTATGCCTTTATTATGCATAAAACATTAAGTTTATCTTGGATTAACCATCTGCATGTTTAAAATCTGATATGTAATTGTTTAAGTTTATAATTTAGGGTAAAATAAGTTTTATATTTACTTGTGCTAACACAAATTCCTGCATAAAAAAATGGATAGGAACGTTCAGAAATAAAATACTGATTTATCCTATTTAATAAAATAGGATTTATTGAAAATTAAAGTAGAGATGCTCCTCCCTCTTTTAAAATAGTTCACTGAGCCAGAAAGAAGTCCCTCCTCTCGCTGGGAGGAGGTTAGATTGAAAAATTCAGACTTCAGTAAACTATCTTGAAATCCAGTGCAAGTTCATTTTTCAGCCTGGAAACTGGAACACTTAACTTTCCAGGAAAATGTTGGTGTCTTCGAGGAATAGTTTACGTGTTTTAGTTACACATATGTAGCGGGGCCCATCGCAGCACATGATGCACAGCAGCTAAAAGAGCCACGTCTGAAATAGTGGCGAATAGAAAGCAGGTGAGATGTTCACCCTGGCCTTGCTGGTAGCTACAGTCAATGTGCCACGTAAGCAAGAGAAACAGACTCTAGCCCAGTGATGGCGAACCTATGACACGTGTGTCAGAGGTGACACGCGAACTCATTTTTTTGGTTGATTTTTCTTTGTTAAATGGCATTTAAATATATAAAATAAATATCAAAAATATAAGTCTTTGTTTTACTGTGGTTGCAAATATCAAAAAATTTCTCTATGTGACACGGCACCAGAGTGAAGTTAGGGTTTTTCAAAATGCTGACACTCCGAGCTCAAAGGTTCGCCATCACTGCCCTAGAGCAAGCATGTCAGACTCGCAGGCCCGCTTTGTAAACGTAGAAGCACAGTGGACAGTATGGCCCTTTTCCTAGAAACGCTGCCATTGGCTCATTCAGCATAAATTCTGGTCAGTGGGATTAGATGCAGGAAAAGGAGAAAAACAGCCAAAAGGCCAAGCTACAGCTCATCACTGACCTTCCTCTTGAAGTCCAGGCTGTTGAGCATTTCTTGCAGAGTCAGCACCTCCTGGCTCATCAGGGCATTGTTCTTGTCACCCTGATCTGCGGAGACAAAGAGAGCAGGCTGAGAGACTCCCCGAGACCATGGTCTCTGCCCTCCTCAGGTGCAGGAGCCCAAGGGGGCCATTAGGGAGGGGAGCGTGATTGTAAGTCTGTTCCTTGTGCCAGGAAGGATCCCACCCCAGCACGAGGAGAGGAGCTCTGTGTTGCAGCCCTTGGGAGAAGACCACGCTTCCATCATGTTCCTTTTGGGGGTCGGGGAGAGAAGACACAAACATCTGTATCATGGATTCCTTATCAGCCACCTCTACGTTGATGATAATCCGGGTTGGCTGGCAGAAGCAGGAAAGGAAGGGGGCCCTTGTGCCCACGATTATATCGTATTTGACTCCTCCTGATGCCCCACCTTGTACCCAGGAGTTACGAGACACTGCCTGGTGGAGTTAGTGCTTTGTCTCCTTGATCTCATGAACTAATAACAAAGACTAAATCCTTCACTTTCCCTTTTTCTTGGCAAAACAGGCTAGCCTCACAGTAAAACTAGAAGTGGGAAAGAGATGAAGGTTTTCAAAACATCTCGGACAGAAGACAAACCAAAAGGATTTATCCTCCTAAATGGACGATGTGCAAGGAAAATTGTATTATTTAATTTAAACATCAAATTTTATTGGTATAGAGCACGCGATGGTTTCTACCAACCACTCACATCTATGAAAGGTGGACACAGGAACGTTGATCTGAATCATGTATTTGAAAAAGAGCACCAGGACAACAGTGTGTCAAATGCCCTATAAAACAGCAGACACCCCAAAAGGCACCCTGGCTGCTTTATTTATTTTACAATATATGTTTATTCATTTCAGAGAGAAAGGGAGAGGGAGAGAGAGAGATAGAAACATCGACGATGAGAGAGAATTATTGATTGGCTGCCTCCTGCACGCCCCACACTAGGGATTGAGGATGCAACCCGGGCATGTACCCTGACCGGGAATCGAACTGTGACCTCCTGGTTCACAGGTTGATACTCAACCACTGAGCCACTCCAGCCTGGCCTTGGTTGCTTTAATTTACAAATTCACTAACTGCTAACTGTGTAGCAAAATCTTGGTTATGTAGCATTTTATCAATTCAAAACTCCCTTAGCTAACATTTTCCCATCTTCACAACCAAGGATAGAACTTATTTTCCATGTATCTTTCATTTCACTGCACTTAGAACCAACAAAGTCAATACTTGATTTAAATTGTAAGATGATTATTTTCATTCTTCATAATTCTCATTGAGCACTGAAAGATATTAAATGAACTCTAATTGCAATATATTAAGTTCAAAGTAAGTTTATCATTTAATGTATTCTGTTATATTCTAACTAGAGGCCTGGTGCACGAATTTGTGCCTGGTGGGGTCTCTCGGCCTGACCAGCGATTGGGGCTGATCGGGGGCCATCTCACCAGGGGGAGGGACCACGGGAGGTTGGCCGGCTGCGGGAGGTTGGCTGTGGGAGCGTACTGACTACCAGGGGACAGCTCCTGTGTTGAGTGTCTGCCCCTTGGTAGTCAGTGTGCATCATAGCAACCAGTTGGCCAGTCATTCAGTCAACTGGTTGTAACCGTCGCTTAGGCTTTTATATATATGTAGATTCTCAGAATTGATAGTTCACATATGAAATTTAGGATGAGGCTGCTTTCAATGAACTGTAAGGCTTAATGAAGTTCCCAGCCCTTAAATCGCTTTAGGATCGTGGACCCCTTTGATAATCTGATAAAACCCATGGTTGTGTCATTCCTGTGTAGAATTACAGATGAAACAGAAACTCACCCATCATCTGAATCGTTTTATACCTGTAGTCAAATTCATCTTGCAGGTCTTCTAAATATTTGGTGTCTTGTTCTGTTATCTTTTTACAAAAAGAAAACAACAAACACATGTTCCCTCAGTTGTTAGAATTCAGCATGTCAATGAAACATCACCCGTATTTCAAAATACACTGTTTGTTCTTCTGGTTTCCAGTAATATCGTAGACTAACCGTATAGAACCTACATCACAGGCAGCCCATTCCCAGGAAAGCTGAGTGTCACTGGGAGAAACAGGCTGAATTTGCTCACCCATTGTCTCCACCCAATTGGAAACTTGTCCTCTTGTTTCTCAGTGAGTGTCAAATGATGCCACCAATCTCCTTTTCCACCCGAGAATATGCACCCTTCCCCCGTTAGTTCCATGTAATTCTGTTCCATGTACCAAGGATCATGTTGCTGGGAGTCTCCTTTCCAAGCCGCCGCAGTGTATGATAATTCAGTATACGTTTTTCCCTCTCTACGTCTTAGAAAAAATGCTTCCTCCGTGTCTCCTGTTTCTCTCCCTGAGAGTTTTACTTTTCTCTTCGCTAAACCTGCTGCTGTTTTTCTGCTCAGACACAGCAGGTACTGAGCGTCAGGACCTGGGCTCTTCATGTGCGAGCTCCGCAGCCTCACAGCAGCCCTCTGCCAGCGACCCCCACACAGAGGGGGAAGCAGGGGTCTGCGCTGTGACCGGCTTACTTGCCTGAGGCCACATGGCTCCCGGGAGGGAGAGTGGCGGGCAGACCCAGCCTCCAGTACCTGACGTTAGAAAGCTTTCTTTCCCCAAAGCCATCTTTTCTAATAGGAACACAGGGTGTGAGAGCATCGATCTCACTGACAAGCCGCCGTGTTTCTGAGCCCACGCACTCTGGACCCCGGAGCCAGGAGCAGCGCGGGGACCGGAGCCAGCCTCCTGGGCACCCACAGCTCACTCACCTGCACGCTGTTCTTAATGGCGGCCACTTTGTGCTCCACGTTCCTCTGTCTTTCCGAAACGGAAGAGCTTTGCAAGGATTTCTCCAGAGGTCCCTGGGAAAAGAAGGTCTTGAAATTTCAGTGGTGTGGACAAAACAAGGTTTATGATGAACGTGGTATGTGGAGTTTACTTTGAACTGAGGTTTGGATCGATATGATATGAAATACTCTATAACCGTTAAAAATCATGCTGTAGAAAAATATTCAATGACATATAAGTAGTGTCATGGTGTTAAAAATAGAGATTATGAAACACCATATATTTATGATCTCTATTGCTTATATATGTATGTATATTTAGAAATATATGGACATATGTACAGACATGTATACTCAAGTACATGTATTGGAAGAACATCCCCCCGCAATGTTGTGTGTTATCCATGAATAGTAAAGTTATAGATTATTTTATAGTTAAAATTTTTTCTTAATTTGCTATAATCTGTATTACTTTTGAAATTCTCTAAAACTAATACATGTAATTTAAAAATTAGTATAGTGAAACTACATTAAGTTAGACTTAAATTTAGAATTAGACTTAACTTCAGATGAATCTGACAGCATGAGAATTATTATATACTGGAAGGAAGGGAGTTTATGAAAGAATGTGTCAGAACGTTAGCTTTGTTCAATAGAAAGGCTGACCAACTCCTCCAAGTGCGGCCACTCTAATAACCTGATATTAAATGTGTTTGCTTCCTGCACATGCCCAACCAGGGCCAAAGATTGAGTCTGCAACCGAGGGACATGCCTGTGACCAGAATCTAACCTGGGACCCTTCAGTCCGAGGGCCGATGCTCTACCCACTGAACCACACCAGCTAGGGCGGTAGTTAACTATATTCTTGAACCAATGTTGTAACACCATGGGCCAGAGCGTGACCCGTAGAGAAAGAAAATAATGTATAGATAAGATTCTACAAACAAATGCTGGGAAAACTTGGTAATCATCTCAATAAAGAAGCAGAGAAAAGGATCTCACTCAAAAGGACCCCAGGTCTTGATGACAAGTGGCCTGCAGGATGGTGGCGCCACTAACACAGAGAAGAAGCGCATTTGCGAGAAAAGACTTTCGGTTCAGAAAAATTGGGCCCAAGGAGATAACAAGATCACAAGTTCAGAAAATCTTACCTGAACGGGCATGTTGGCAGCAGCCAATATTCTCCTCTCTTCCCTTAAGCAATTTGAAATAACTACAGCTACATGCATTGGATTTCCATGAAATTTTCCCTGGAAAAAAGGGAGCAGAGGCAACATAAAAGCTTAAATCTGTGCATCATAAAGAAACATTGCTGTTTGCAAATTAAAAAATGATATCCCAATAAATATGGAAATCATTTGGGATTTGTCCCAACTATTATAAAACCACAGAAACTCATATTGTGAATGTAGACTTCTTTGAGGCATATTGTTCTGTCTTCAAAAATCATGTTACTTTAGGCTTAGGGCCGGTTTTAGGTGAAGAGTTAGTCATTATGAACCACAGCTACTCACTAGTTAACTATGTGCTTCATGGTCTGCTTAACGCCTTTCTTCTGGTCCCTGTTTGGTGCTGTTCCTATTGACTAGCTGGGTGTGTTATAGAAGTTAAACACTCTAACCCTCCAGGGGAGCATGTATTACCACAGTTGCCTTAGCGTCCACCACTCGCCTTACCTGCCAGGCCCCTGCTGGTGTCTGTGTTTTCTTGGTTTACAAGTCTAATTTGATCAACACCATCATTTTAGTCACAGCATTACACTTCATTATGATTAGCCTCATTCCAAGGTAGGATTAACGGGAGGCACAATAAATGTAGACAAATGCATTTACTCTGCCCCCCTCTCTGAAGGACGTGCCAACTACCCGTGAAATGGCCAAAAGATCAATAACAGAAAAAAATAAAATAACAATCTACAAAGTGGGAAATTAGCAATTAATCAAAAGTAGGTTATACAGATGAGTAGACCAAGGGGTCTTTCTAGGAAAGAAATGAGATTATTGGGTGTAAACACTTTTATGGCCATGATTTTGTTAGATGATGAATGTCAATTAGCACTTTTTTTTTGTAAAAGTATCCTATATTATAAAACCCTAATATGCAAATTGACTGAACGGTGGAACAATCAGTCGCTATGATGCACACTGACCACCAGGGGCAGATGCTCAACACAGGAGCTGCCCCCTGGTGGTCAGTGCACTCAGCCAGAAGCCAGGCTGACGGCTGGCGAGCGCAGGGGCGGTGGTGGGAGCCTCTCCCGCCTCTGAGGCAGCGCTAAGGAGCAGCGAGCGGGCTTCGGGCTGGCAAGTGCAGCGGCTAAGGACCCCTTGGGGGATGTCCAACTGCCAGGTTCGGCCCGCTCCCCTAAAAGGAGGAAATGAATTGACAGAAACTCATAAGGTAAATAAATTAAAGCAATTCTACTTATGCACAGGGCACCAAACTTCTGATTTCTGCATGCTGACAACTTCAGATCCCTTCTAGTTAGAACGTTGTTAATGTGTTCCTGTTGTTCCTGTTCCCACTTAGCGTTTCCATCTGCCTCCCAAGAATCACCATTTGGTCTGGTTTTTCTCACTGCTACAGGAGTTCCTCTTGGTGATGCTATCTTCCAACATTTCTCAGCTCCACGGGGCACACTTTTTCATTTTTCTTTCCTGCTTAAACTTCTTTTACCTTCCCTTTCAGAATCAGCTTCTCCCTGGTCTTGTCAGGTTAAATTACTCACTTTCCTCCTTTTCTAAGAGCAAAGAATCACCAGGCTATTTTTTCACTTCCCTTTTGCATTTCTCCCTAACTTACTCCCTCATGTAACGTAGAAGACAAAAACATCTTATGGAAAATTGATCACTGTAGAGTCAAAACCAAATTAGCACTTTTTATTTTTGTAAGTATCAAAGATGTCACCTTTCAGTAGTTACCACATGTATGCATCTCAAAAAAAAAAAAAAGAGCAACAATACAACAAAAATAAAAAACAAGCCCTCCACGTGTGGCGGGTGGAAGGGGGGCAGGAGAGACGCTGCCTTTCCGTGTGTCCGTGTTTCTGTGTACAGGCCTTCTGCCCTGTGGCTTGTCCTGTCACTATCTCACAGGGTCAAGAAACAGAAGTTTTTAATTTGAATGATGTCAAAATCTTCCCTTTATGGCTAGTGCTTTATATGATTGAAGGTATATTTCCCTAACTTGTAGTCATGGAGGATTTTCTCCCCATTTTATCTTTTTAAGTCTTTATACTATTTTTATTTTATTTATTTATTTTTTTTAAAAATATATATTTTATTGATTTTTTACAGAGAGGAAGGGAGAGAGATAGAGCGTTAGAAACATCGATGAGAGAGAAACACCGAGTAGCTGCCTCCTGCACATCCCCCACTGGGGAAGTGCCCGCAACCCAGGTACATGCCCTTGACCAGAATCGAACCCGGGACCTTTTAGTCTGCAGGCCGACGCTCTATCCACCGAGCCAAACCGGTTTCGGCTTTATACTATTTTTTAAAGTATTTTTTATTTATTTGAGAGAGAGAGAGAGAGAGAGAGAGGGAGAGGAAGATAGGGAGAGAAACATTGATGTGAGAGAGAAACATCCATCAGTTGCCTCTCGCATGCGCACCCCGACCAGGGATCCCGTAACCTGGTTATGTGCTCTGACCGGGAATCGAATGGGTGGCCCTTCAGTGGGTGCGTGGGGCGACATTCAACCAACTGAGCAACAGCGGCCAGGGCTAAGTCTTTATACGTTTGCCTTTGATTTTCATTCCTATGGAGCTGGTTAATAATGAGAGGTCCTTTCATCTTTTTCTATATGGATACGCAGTGCCAATGATATTTATCGAACATTCTGTGCTTTCACCACTGCTCTGCCGGGCCACTCTGTCACAGAGCAATGTCTATATGCGGATGGGTTTGCTGCTCACTGTCACAGAGCAATGGCTATATACAGATGGGTTTGCTGCTCACACCCGTTCCATCTTATGGTTCTGTCTGCCAGCAAACTGTCTTAATTACTAGAGCTTTATGGTAGGTTTGATGGCGAGTAGAATAGGTTTGGTTTGCATTTCCATACAGATTTTAGAAACGGCTTGTCAAGCTACACAAACACACAACCACACTGAGAATCTGAACGGCAATAAATCTTCAGATGCATCTGGGAGACTTGGCATCCTTATAATTGTGCTCGAATTCATTTATTTAGGTTTTCTTTAATGTCTCTGTGAAGCACTATAATTTTCCACAGCGATCTTACAACATTTTTGACAGGTTTCTTTCTATGTAGTTGGTAGCTTTGATAATGAAGTAAATGGTATCTTTCTTTCCTAATTGTTTTTTAAAAATGTACCTTTATTGTTGAAAGTATTACAGACATCCCCTTTCCTTCCCCATTGACCCCCTCCTCCCCATCCCCTGCCCCCTCCCCACACCCAGGCCTTCACCACACTGTTGTGTCCATGGGTTATGCATATATGCATACAGATTCTTTGATTTTGAAAACTTTGCTAAACTCTTATTGATCCTAATAATGTATCTGCAATATCTCTTATTCTAAACATTTATCTGTAGATTCCTTTGGGTATGATTTGCATATACAAATCATAGTAAGTATAAGATTGCATAAATACTGATACAGTTTTTCTTCCTTTTTTTAAAAAAAAATATATTTTATTGATTTTTTTACAGAGAGGAAGTGAGAGGGATAGAGAGTTAGAAACATCGACGAGAGAGAAACATCATCGACCAGCTGCCTCCTGCACACCCCCTACTGGGGATGTGCCTGCAACCAAGGTACATGCCCTTGACCGGAATCGAACCCGGGACCCTTCAGTCCGCAGGCTGACGCTCCATCCACTGAGCCAAACCGGTTGGGCTTCTTCCTTTTTAACGGTCTAGTTTCCATCAGGATTTCACCTTCATCCTAAAGACTTATTTAGAAATATGTTGGTTTAATTTCCAAACATAGGGATTTTCTATTTATTCCTTTTCTGAAACTGATTTTTCTATAGATTTAAAAATTCTAATCAGAATTAATGTTTTGAATTATTTTAATTACTAGAGTCCCAGTGCATGAAATTCATGCGGGGGGTGGGGAGGAGAGGGTGTACCCCTTAGCCCGGCCGGCACCCTCTCCAATCTGGGACCCCTCAGGGGATGTCCGACTGCTGGTTTAGGCCTGACCGCTGGCTCCTAACTGCTCGCCTGCCTGCTTGCATGATCGCCCCTAACTGCCTCTGCCTGCCAGCCTGATGTCCCTAACTGCCTCTGCCTCGGCCTCTGCCACCATGGCTCTGTCCGGAAGGACATCTGGAAGATGTCTGGTCTAATTAGGATATTACCCTTTTATTAGTATAGGTTTTGTAGCCCAGCATACGGCCCTATTGTGAATAGATGTTCCCTGTGAGCTTGTGGAGAATTCTGCAGTTGTCGGCTCAAATGTCTTACATAGGGTCATTAACCCAAGTTTGTTAATTCTGTTGTTCAAATTTCTACATCTTTGCTGATTTTTTGCTTGATTCATTTAGTCGGTTATTGAAAGAGGCGCGGAAAGGTACTTTGTGACCTTTCTCTTGTGGCTCTGTCAAAGCATTCGGACCTTTACATGTTACTGCTTAGCCAGGCCTTTCACTGCTATAACCTGGGTCTCTTATGCCTTTCGCCTGAAGCAAAAAGATCAGCCACGATATTATTCTTATCACTTAGAGTTTTATTTTATCCGTATTGAAATAATACTTTATTTCAACATATAGATATTTAAAAATCACATTGTGCATATAAAAGGGTAAATATACATGCAACTTCATTTACTTAGAATTAAACTTTTCTTTTTTTAAAAAAATATACTTTTACTGATTTCAGACAGGAAGGGAGGGGGAGAGAGTGAAACATCAATGAGGAGAGAGAATCATGGATCAGCTGCCTCCTGCTCACCCCACACTGGGGATCAAGGCTGCACCCTGGGCATATGCCCTGACTGGGGATTGGACCATGACCTCCTGGTTTATAGGCTGATGCTCAACCACTGAGCCACGCAGGCTGGGCAATATTCTAATTTTTTTTAATGGCATCATGCTGCAAGTTAAGGGCAATCTGTTCAAAGTCAGCAGGGAGTTTCTGCTAAATGGATACTGTACATCTTAACGATAACCCTGTACAAGGCTTGATTTGTTCTCTCCAGCCTCCTATTGTTTTGAGATTTCATTCATCTATTGTGAGAAATTTGGCAATTTCTCTTGCCACTTTGTGTATGATAGGCAATCCTTCTGCATGAATCTGAGTAATGAAAGATAATATCCCTTCTTCTACTGGTGGGCATCTTTCTTGCTTCTTACATCCTGTAAAGCACTTTTTTGTTGCTTTCCAAGAAAATATGAGTTAGGGTTATCCATCTAGTGACAAATAATTTGCTGAATATCAAATGTATACCCTGCTGGTTTGTTTCCATTCCATTCTGCACACATGATCACTATTTGCTTTCACCCTGAATCACAGTGTTCTGTTGATGACACGTTAAACAGCAATTAAACTCAACATGTGTTGCAGCAACAGTGCACATAATTCAACCGAGGTGACAACATGAACAGCTATGACTCAATTTCACATCACAGGCAATGACAATGACATTGTCATTGCCATCAGATAACAGCAGATCAGAAATGCTTTTGGTTATAAGATGCAATTTGATTCAGAGGTGTTAAAATGTGTGTGTGTCGGGGGGAGGTATCTTGGCATCAATGAACACGCTGATTTTTTTTTGTGTGTGTGTTTTTAATATATTTTATTGATTTTCCACAGAGAGGAAGGGAGAGGGATAGAGAGTTAGAAACATCAATGAGAGAGAAACATCGATCAGCTGCCTCTTGCACACCCCCTACTGGGGATGTGCCCACAACCAAGGTACATGCCCTTGGCCGGAATTGAACCTGGGACCTTTCAGTCCGCAGGCCGACGCTCTATCCACTGAGCCAAACCAGTTAGGGCAATGAACACGCTGTTTTAATCTTCCTGCTACTGTATGCTAAATTCCTTGGCTTTCCCTTGAGTTCTTCTAATTTAAATTCCCCTTTCTTTTTTCTTTTTTAATATATATTTTATTGATTTTTTTCACAGAGAGGAAGGGAGAGAGATAGAGAGTTAGAAACATCGATGAGAGAGAAACATTGATCAGCTGCCTCCTGCACATCCCCCACTGGGGATGTGCCCGCAACCCAGGTACATGCCCTTGACCGGAATCGAACCTGAGACCCTTCAGTCTGCAGGCCAACGCTCCATCCACTGAGCCAAACCGGTTTTGGCTTAAATTCCCCTTTCATCTAACTTCCAAAATTGACTTGTCACCAAAGAGTGACTAGTTCATTTGCTTCCCCTCTGCCCACAATGACCCTAGGAACCCCAGGCCGAGGTGAAGGACAGGAGCAGACTTGCGTAAAAGACCCTCCTCTGTTCAGGGGCACAGAATCTGAGTTTTCACAACTAGACAGTCACTCCTTTGCGTTCTTTCCCCAAGGGTCCCCTTTAAAATGCAAACACATGCCCTGGCTGGTTTGGCTCAGGGGCTAGAGCGTTGGCCTGAGGACTGAAGGGTCCGGGTTCAATTCCAGTCAAGGGCACATGCTGGGTTGTGGGCTCGATCCCCAGTAGGGGGCATGCAGGAGGCAGCCAATCAACAATTCTCTCTCCTCATTAATATTTCTATCTCTCTCTCCCTCTCCCTTCCTCTCTGAAATCAATAAAAATATATTTAAAAAAATGCAAACACATGAGGGAGACTTGACACCACATTTAATTGGTCTCCTGGCCATTGTGAAAGGGTTACCAGGTGCTGGTCTCCGGCTGCAGAGGCCTCGCCCTGCCAGAGGAGAGAGATGGGGCCCAGGACAGGTAAGTGGGGACGTTTCAGGAGAGCCTTGAAAGACAGCAGCCAAGGGGGTGTGGATTCTGAAGAAACATGTGCCCACAGCTGAGCTCGGGCTCCTCCAAAGGCTCACCTGGGACAAGGATTCTAGCGCGAGAAGTAACGAATGTTCCGCCTAATGCAAGATATTAACCACAGGGCAACTCTCTGGCAAGGGAGGGAGAGGCCAAGGGAGGCCATGGGAACTCTCTGGACTTTCCACTCAATTCTTCTGTAAACCTGAGGCTGCTCTAAAAAGTCCAGCCTACTTCTAAAAGCTGTCTTACGAAAGTCACAATTCTGACATATCCTTGTGCCAGTCCTTTTGCCAGGAATGAACACATTCAAATGAATAGAGAGGCCTACCTCTCTGGTTCAGTTCGCATTAAGTTCTCTCACCACCTCAGAGGGTGTCTTTCCTTTTCTTCCTTCTTTTGTTAAGCCTCCCTTAAGGCTATTGTCCCACTGATTTTCAGGGAGAGTGAAAGAGAGCGGGAAAGAAAGACAGAGAGAAACATCGATGTGAGAGAAACATATTGATTAGTTGCCTCCTGTACCAGGGCCCGGGCTGGGGAGAAGCCTGCAACCAAGGTATGTGCCCTTGTCCAGAATCGAACCCGGGACTCTTTGGTCTGCAGGCCGACGCTCTATCCACTGAGCCAAACCGGATAGGACTCCACAAAGATTTTCGTGATGAAAGAGAAGTGAGGTACCCATTCTCGGTGGAGAAAAATGATTCCTGCCCCATGTATATTACTAATACTATATGGACCTTAAAACAAGCTAGCTACAGGTATATACAGTTTATGTTAACTTATTTTTAAAAGAGAATACTTCTTAAAGATACCAAGTACGGTGTCTACAAATTCTGAGTGTATTTCCTGACATGTCCTATGTGTAATAGGTTTAACTCATCTGAGACCATTGCTCTGTGAATTGCTTGCCATGTAAAATCAAGGGAATTGGGCTTGTGATGGTTACTGTGTGACCTTAGGCAAGTCACTTCTAAACCTTCGTCACTTCAGTTGCCCTAGCAGTGGCTGTCATGCACCACAGGGTCCTTGTGGGGCGGGCCAGACAACTGAGAAAGAGCTTCGGAACTTGTAAAACCTTTACATAAGTATACGCTGCAAGCATGTCAAACTCACGGCCTGTGGGCCGCATGCCTTGTCTATTTGGCCCATGTTAGCCTTTGAGTTTGACATGCTTGGATAAGGAGTTTTCTATGTTGCCTGATGGGGGCATTAGGAGAGCTTAAATCTCATAAATGGTAAATCAATAAAAACAGAAGATAAAGTCTTTCTATTCGTTTCACAGAAGTGACCAAAACGAATAATAAAGCCAGTGGAGGTGGAGTTGTGTTCCAGGAAGTGTATTTACATGAATATAAAAGAAACTCCAGGAAAAAAACAAGATGATGTTTTTGGGGTTTTCAAAGCATTAAACCATGGGGACTTTCCTGGCATTTCTCTAGGACTAACTCTCACAGGCACACACATACATTAAAAGCTGCTTTGAATAAAAAATTAACCCACACAAACTAGCAATTAGAAATAATAATACAGTGCTCTCACCCACCAGACCATAATTCATATGGTCTCTGGGAAAAAACTATCAATACCGTCCTTTGGATGCATAGAGAAAGGCCTGGGAGGGGATATGTCGATATCATGAATGGTCACCCTTGGGGAGAAGGGATGGGTGCGATGGATAGCTACACTTTTACCTCAATTCTTTTCACAATAA
>NW_006293349.1:3903434-3920991 GCF_000327345.1 Myotis davidii
CGCGACCTCTTTGGCGGTCGAACGACCCTTTCACAGGGGTCGCCTAAGACCATCCTGCATATCAGATATTTACATGACGATCCATCACAGTAGCAACATGACAGTGATGAAGTAGCAACGAAAATAATGTTATGGTTGGGTCACAACATGAGGAGCTGTGTTTAAAGGGCCAGAAGGTTGAGAACCACTGTTTTCTACGTTTGGACATCACCTGCCATTGACTGAACTCCCCTGGTGTGCAGGGTGCGTCAGAAGCTTTGTTTTAAAAACTGGCAACAGCCTGCAAGGTCCACACGAGGAAGCCCAGGGGCTGTGTCCTGGGTGAAAAGTCACAGGACGCAGAAGTCAAGAAGGAACTCTGCAAGCCCAGGAGGCTCTCACTCCACACACTAGGGCTTTCCAAATCACGACTGTCTTTTAAGAAATGCATTCTTTCTCTTTCACCAGGCCCCGTGAGGCACAGCTGCGTTTCATTTCATTTTCCCTGGAAATGGTAAACCTGCTCATGGATTCACCATTCTTTATGGAACCTCAAGAAAGCAGCAGCAGTTGAACCAACAAAAACATTACACGTGTAATGACAACAGTATTCAATCACTTTTTTTGAGACTACTTAGATGGTTGTTTTTTTTTAATCCTCATTTGAGGATATTTTCCCATTGATTTTTAGAGAGAGTGGAAGAGAAAGGAAAAGACAGAGAAAAATATTGACGTGAGAGAAACGCATCGATTGGCTGCCTCCTGCACGTGCCCTGACCAGGGCCCGGGCCGGGGGGGAGCCTGCAACCAAGGTACATGTTCTTGACTGGAATCGAACCTGGGACCCTTCAGTCCGCAGGCCGACTCTCTATCCAGTGAGCCAAACTGTCCAGGGCAAGAGACTACTTAGGTTTTAATACCCCTGGCAGTTGTCTCTGCTGCTGGTAGGGGCCCTCTGCCAGGGGCCCTGGGTACACGCACATGACCTTGAGGGACATGACAAGAGAGCAAGGCCTGACCGTTCTTCGGGGCTGCGTTTGCATAAAGCAACCGTAAGTGATGAGGTCACGTCTCCCCTTAGCTAAAGAGCAGGCTTGCTTCGCCCAGCTCTAAAAGCCGTGAGTCCCTCAACGTCAGTCTCCTGGTACACGACCCACTGAGTGTGCATGCGACCATGAGAGGCCCCTGTGTCACCGTGTCGGACGCGGGAGAAGAGGAGGACCAATGGGAATGAGCATGAAGCTCTGAGCCCGCCTTTGCTGTGGAAAACTAAGTCCTTGCCTCTGACCAGGAAGCCTCACGTCTTTTCTGGCCCCCATCACACAACACCAAGCTCACGCGGTCGCTTGAAAGCAGAGTCAAATCCCAGCCCCTGATACTTCTTGACGCCTACTTGTGTGTGCAGCTTCTCACATGGCGCTTCCCTGATTTCGTGTTATGTCTCATTCCCCGTCTAGACTGTATCTTTCCTAAGCAGAGACTGGTCACCTGACAGGAGCCTCACCAATGTTGTGGGATGATCACATGAGAGGATCAATGACAACAATCCTCTCCTAACTGGGAGAAACATAGAAAAAGCATATTGTTCAGGCTCTGTGGTGGGAAAGATGTCTATCCCGAAATCCTTTGGGGCTCTTTATCCGTCCCTTGTCCCTGGTAGTCAGGGAGGAACGAGACAGTCTTCAGCTTAGCTGAAGAGGGCAGCAAGGACTGAAATCCCCTGGAGAGGGCAACTTCGCTTCTCGAAGGCCCTGGCTGACCAATGCCATTGGCAGTGAGGCTGCTGTGGGGAGACGTGGACCGCGAGGATGTCCCCCCAGTGGCGATGACACTCTGAGCCTCCCGCTTTCTGTAGTCGCTGACACCTCTTTCACTAACGGTGAAGGAATCGTGCCCTTGGCTTATGTCTGGTAGGATCCTCTCGTCACCCTCACTGACGTGGCAACAAGGATACATCCTCATAACTAAAGAGTTTAGACAAGAACATGAAAAATCAATATTGGTAAAGAGGGTATACACACATCTCTCTTATTGATGAAACAATTGTCTATCTAGAAAAAATAAGAGAGCCTAATAAAATAATTCTGGACTAGATTGTCAAGATCACACGCTTTTGTCTACACTGGCCAAGGCCATCTAGAACTTGAAATGGGGGAAATGTTGCAAACCAAATAATAGGAAAAACAATTTTTTGAACTTAGGAATACATTTAACAAGAAAAAGCACACGTCTGACAGGACTTAAACTAGGACTTAAAGTCTTCCTATTGAAGACTTTAACCAAAGCCTAGAGGGCAAAAAATCTTAAAAATAACATAGAAGAAGCAACATATAGAATTCTAGGGTGTGAGACTTACTATCACAAAAAATATTAACTGTCCCCAGATGAGTACATGCATGTGGAATTGAAGTTAGGCTACTCAACGTTGCTTGTGGAGGGTTCGTGCTGAAGGAAAGCGGCAATAAATGCTGCACCACAGTTAGGAAGGTGACCAAGCTAACGGTTTTTCAGTGCTTGACGGCAGAAGACTGTCTGGGTTTTGTTTTGCTTTACTGAGTCTCCACAACTGCTCGAGGTCATACTAGCATGGATTTCACCAGGAACTGATAGAGAGAGATGTTAAGTAACTTGAAGCCCGATTCAATTTTACTCCAGAGTGTGGTTATCAACCAGTTAACCGCAGTCATTGTCAGCAAGTTGGGGAAGGAGGGCTTACCATACAAGACGCTGAAGTGTACTATACAGTGCAGTGTGTTTATAAAGCATAACTATAGTACAAAATACACATTATAATTAATAGCATCCACATATACCCAGATTAGCAGATTATAACAGAGAGGGGTGGAAAAGTTAACATGTGAAAAAGTAGTGTTTCGGCTCAGTGGTAATGATTATCTGAAAAATCTTGCTGTTACAAATATCTATCAATCCTTAAGAGAAAGCTGGATACAAATAATTCTATGTAAATTAAAGACTTAAAACTTTTTTTAAAAATATATTTTATTGATTTTTTACAGAGAGGAAGGGAGAGAGATAGAGAGTCAGAAACATCAATGAGAGAGAAACATTGATCAGCTGCCTCCTGCACACCTCCTACTGGGGATCTGCCCGCAACCAAGGTACATGCCCTTGACCAGAATCGAACCTGGGACCTTTCAGTCACAGGCCAACGCTCTATCCACTGAGCCAAACCGGTTTCGGCGACTTAAAACTTTTTAAAGGTTACAATACATTCATGAAAACATGTGTATAATGGGAGACTTTAAACCAAAGCAGGACTCCCAGAAACTATACAAAAAAAGATGAATTTTCACTACTTTAATTATTTTTGTGTGGAAAAAGATGTCATAAAGCCAAATGACCTATCACAGGTTGAGGAAAATATTAATAATGCATACGAGAGTATTTACTAGGAAAGACATTTTTAAAAAATACATTTTATTGCTTTTTTACAGAAAGGTGGAGGGATAGAGAGTTAGAAACATCGATGAGAGAGAAACATCGATCAGCTGCCTCCTGCACACCCTCCACTGGGGATGTGCCCGCAACCAAGGTACATGCCCTTGACTGGAATCGAACCTGGGACCCTTCAGTCCGCAGGTCAACGCTCTATCCACTGAGCCAAACCGGTTAGGGCAGGAACCATGTTTAAAGTAATATTTTAATATATACTTGGAAATTGATGAGAAGGCCCAAAAGGAGAAAGTGAATGGGAAGGTGGACATAAGAGCACATCCAAATAGCCAATACCTGAGAGAAAGGTGCCCAGACTCACAAGCAGTCAGAGAAAAGCAAATTTAAAGTAGAAAAAAGAGACAGCGACATCAGTGCCCAACAACCAGGTGGGCAAACGTGGAAAAGAATGAGAACGCCCGCTGCTAATGGGCCCTGGGGAGGCGGTCCTTGTGCACGCTGCTGCTGGCGAGGCGAGTTTTACTGCCTATCTGGAAAACGATCTGACAACATCTATTAACACTTAAAATATTTATATCTCTGACCAGTAAGTCCATTTCTAGGATCTATCCTATAAAAGTAAGCGCACTAGCCCATAAGAATGCACGTACAATGCTGTTTATGGGCAGTGGTTCAATAAATTGTGACATCCACTCCATGGGCCATCTGCTACCATTCAAATCAAGAGACTTCTGTGATGTAAAATTTGAAAAGCATAGAAATGAGTCACAAAAGTTCATTTTTTTAAATGACAAAATTCTGGCTTCCCCATTTATAAAATTCCAAAAACACATACAACACACATGGAGATAAATCACGGGTTTTCCCATTTTATGTAACTAATCGGATATAGAAATAGAAGAGTGCACATTGGTTGTTAACACGATGTCTTTGGGGGTGATGTCACTGGGGGTGATGGCACAGAGGGAGGTAGGGAAAAGGGAAGGGAAAATGAGTTTGGAATAAAAAATAGCATGTGTAATATCTAATTTATGATAAATTACATACGAGTGTTTATGGAGTAAAAGTGTGAAAAGACAGTGAACAAAATGTTCATGGCGGTTATCTTACTTTGGTGGAATCTCAGGGGGTTTTTAGTTTCTTCTTAGACTGCATTATCGTTTGAATTTTCACAATGATATGTATTATTAAGGAATCGGAAAAAAATCAAAAAGCTATTTTCACCGTAACAAAAATTCCATCAGTAAAAACGTTTATATT
Organism: Myotis davidii; assembly: GCF_000327345.1. Lineage (NCBI taxonomy): Eukaryota > Metazoa > Chordata > Mammalia > Chiroptera > Vespertilionidae > Myotis > Myotis davidii. Next base: position 3,908,088 of record NW_006293349.1, read on the forward strand.
AATTTACATATTGTGCAGAGATTAGAAAGTGACAGCGCCTGAAGCAAGAAGTGGAAACCTCATTCCAACGTGAAGAGTAAAACCGGTCTCTGTGACATTTACGAGGCAGCCCCTAAGCGTCCCTGCACACTTTCCATCGGACAGAAGTCTGACATCTACTTGAACTGAGGCGAAGTGTCAATGCCAGCGAGCGGCGGCGGGAAATGGAAACTGAGGGATGGCGCCGGCTCATCAACAATGGAAGGTGGTGCCCTACTGACCTATTTTCTCAGCTGGGAACTCGGGGCAGGTCGCAGAGCCAGTCCTGAGACTGAATCCCAGGGTTGGTTTGCAGACACCCGGAGGGATGCTGGCAAGTGGCCCTCAGGCTGGCCTACAATGCAGGGCTCACTCCCATGTTTATAGTCTAGTGACTTCTTCTCTCGTGGCCACTCTAGACAACACACGAACTAGGAAGAATTCGTCCCTCAGGTGCCAGCGCCTTAACGGTGACAGTTGTGGCTTCCAGGACTAGTTCTACTTTCAGCTCCCATCAAAACGTACTTATCTCATTCCCTCCGTTCCTACTTCATGTAGAACTAATTAATCAGATGTGGTCGCCTCTAACTCCCACCAGCGTAGGTGAACAGGCCCTACTGAATTGCATGAGTTTCTATATTTTATTACCTCAGGGCCTTGATCACTTGGCATGCTGAACCAGCTGCATTTATTTAATTTATTTTTTTTTAATCCTCACCCAAGGATATTTTTCCACTGATTTTTAGAGGGAGTGGAAGTGAAAGGGAAAGACAGAGAGAAATATCCACAGAGAGAAACACATTGATTGGTTGCCTCCTGCACGGGGAGGAGAGGCACCTGCAACTGAAGTACGTGCCCTTGACTGGAATCGAGCCCTGGATCCTTCCACCTGCAGGCCGATGCTCTACCCACTGAGCGACACCGGCCAGGCGCACCAGCTGCCTTTAAACAAGGCCTTTGTGGAGACATGGTTTATCCCCCAACAGGCACTGGGAAGTCCTCAGGATGTGAGGTCAGAAATCCAGGTTCTAGCCCAGCCCGCATCACTGACTATGACATTAAAAATAAAAGCCTTGATTTTCTCCCCAGTAAAACCCGTACCCTGCCTTTTCTCCCAAGTTGTGAGAATCAAGTGGGATGGTCATAAGATCATAATCATTAAGCAAAGGTCAATTATGTTTTTCTCCGACTGTAGAGGCAAAAATGTCCTTTGAAAAGGATTTTAAATGCAAATACCACCAAGAAAATAAAAACCACCCATAATCACAGAATCTGGAGATAACTGATGTTAACATTTTGATGTGCCCATTTAGTTTCTTTTCTGCGTGTGTATATTTACAATCAATATCATTTTTAATAGCTTTGTAATGGTTATTTTAGCCTGTCTTATTTATTTAGTAAATTCTCTACTGTTGACCTGTAGATTTATTTTTCACCATCAATAGGCTGTGATATATTCTTGGTTAAATCAACCTCATTAAATTGTAATATTTAGATCTTGTTCATTTATGGTTTTTCCTACTTGATATGTCAAAAACTGAGAAAAATGTATTGAAGTGCCCCACAACTACTTTATTTTTCTCATTTTTTCTTGTATTTATAATTTTTACCTTATATTTCAATTCAATATTATTTGGTGCATACTGATCCATGAATGTTGATATTTTATTTGAAATTGTTTCTTATTTTACTACGTTTGTCCTGATTATTGCTTTGGGGCTGAAATTTGACACTGTCTGCCAAACCCATAAGCCCTGTGAGAGACTTGCCAACGGCTCCATAGAGACAGAGTAACTGCTGGTGGAGGAGCGGGTGCTGGAGAAGAAAAGGTAAACTCAGACTTGTCTTATTCCCAAGGAGGAGACCTGCTTTACCCAATGTGTTTTTGTTTTATCACAAGTTCTATTGAATATATAGATGTGACATCTTTAAATCCCTATCCTATAGAATAAAAGCCTAATATGCTAAGTGTCTGACCATTCATTCGACCGTTCGACCAGTTGCTATGACACGCACTGACCATCAGGGGACAGACGCTCTGACCAGTAGGTTAGCTTGCTGCTAGGGTCTGGCCAATCGGGAGGGGGCGAGGCACGCCCTGGAGCCCTCCCTCGGCCCCTCCCCAGCCCGGATCATGCACCGCTGGGGTCCCTAGGCCTGGCCTGCGCCCTCTCGCAATCCGGGACTCCTCGGGGGATGTCGGGGAGCCGGTTTCAGCCCAATCCCCGCAGGCCAGGCCGAGGGACCTAATATAATCAATAATAATGATACTGTTAAAAGCTAAGTTGACTCATGTCACTCCTTTACCAAAAGCTTCCAGTGGTTTCTCATTTCAAAATAAAAGCCAAAGTCCTTACGCTGTCCTACGCACGCCAAAGGCATGAGGGGATGGCACGTACATCATGCACAATGTCCCTGCTGATGTGTTCTTTCTAAAGAGGGATGGTCTTTACAGCTACCAACTCTTCTCCCCCGGTGATTATAATACATTGGGTTCTTTGCAATAATACTCTTTGCCTTTTAGATGACAAACAGAATCCATACCCACTGTATAAAATATATAAAACATGGGAAATTATACGTGAGAAATTATCCCCAAATTTACCCATTACATATGAGTAACACATTTCGTGTATTTACTTCCAGGTTTTTAAAATTATTTTTCCCTTCCTATATATAATAGAACATAAAATTGAGATACAGGCGTGTATTCAGTCATTTTCACTTAGCAAATAACACATCAGGATTATTTTTCCATGTCATTATTAAATAGTCTTCAAAAACATAACGCTGAATAAATAGATGCTACTGAATTACCTGGCTAGGCCACAGTCTACGGAGATAGCTCCCCTTATGTACACTTAGATTGTGGCTGATTTCTAAATGTAGCACTTAATTATCCTGTATTTAAATGCTAATGGCTACAAACGGAAAACAAACAGGCCCTGACTTCTGGCTGGAGCTGGTGCTGGCCTGAGCCGAGGGGCCTGAGAGGGTCTGAGGTTGCGGGGGGGAAAGACCCGGGTCTGCTTTCCTGTTCCTGAGGCTTGCGGCCTCGCCTGAGTCATCAGTAACAGGAAGGGTCAGGTTAATGGTGTCAGCATCCCAGCTCTCCTCGTTTCTGTCTTGCTCTCCGCCTGTCTCAAGCCCCAAATAATCAGCCACCCGTGGGCCAGAGCACAGATGTTACAAAAGAACTGGGGCCCTGGGGCCTCACTGGTGCTTTTCTGGCAAATAAAGCCCTTGGTGCTGGGACCTCTCCAACCGGGCCGAGCAGGGGTCACATCAACACGCATGCCTAGCACTGCCCGAGTCTCACAGGTCAGTGCTGCTTAGAAGAAAAACAAATGTCTGATCCGAGATTTCTAAAAAAAAAAAAGTCCTGATGCAACAAATCATCTTAGGAAAAGCAAACACCATCTCTCAGGGGCAGAATAGAGCGCCTGCACCTGCACCTGCCCTGGAGGGAGGCCAGATCCGCCAGGAACGCCAGTGTGGGGGGAACCCTCCTCTTCACGGGACAACACTCCCGGGAGCCTCCAGGTGGGAAAGATATTCCACACAGCAGACCCTGCAAGACGTGGTGTCTGAAGAGGGGATATGTTCCGTGCGTGGGGATACCCCTCGCGTGTCAGTCAGGCGATGCTGGACTCGGTACCGACAGGTGTGTTACTGAGTTCAGTATCTCCACCCGTCGGCACCAGCAGCAGAGGCGTGGGAGGGCACACATAAGCACAGGGCTTGCTTCTCATCTGCGCCCAGGGAGGAAAACTCTTTACAAGTGTCAGATCAGCCTTCTTGTTCAGCAAATAATTTGTATTTCTTCTTTTTAAAAACGTTTTAGATCTCAGATTTAAATTTTTTTTTTTAATTGATTTTAGAGAGAGGAAGGGAGAGGGGTAGAGAGATAGAAACATCAATCAGCTGCCTCCTGCACTCCCCCGACTGGGGATCAAGCCTACAACCCAGGCACGTGCCCTGACCAGGAATCAGACCATGACCTCTGGGTTCATGGGTCAACACTCAGCCACTGAGCCACACCAGCCGGGCTATTTCTTCTCTATAATTCTCCTGCCTGCTACTAATCTGAAAGAAAGGTGTCATTTACCCTCAGGGCTAGATATGGTAATATTTATGAAATGACATATATTTTGGGCTTTCTGAATGCTAAGAAGCTCCGCGTGAATTCTAAGGGGCACAGCACTGTCACTCGCCCATTTGACAGGGAAGAGACAGACAGGGAGGTGCAGGGAAATGGAGGGACTTGCTAAAGCCACGCAGGTAGGAAATCAGGGCCAGGGTCCGACCCAGGTCGCCCGACTCATGAGCCCACAGGCGCGCCAGCATTATGCGCTGAATTCCGTTCCCACTGTTTGGGTCCAATGTGGTGTTTTGTGTTTACCCAGGCTAAGTGGAAACAGTCAGGGCGCCATTTCTTGATTTTTCCATTCAGATGACCACCATCCCTTCCTGCCGGTCTCATGCAGGGCCACAGGAGAGCTGCCACGATCCTTCTACCTGTTCAGCGAGTATTGATTATGTGGGAAAGTCCCAAATCTCCTATGGGGAGAAGGACCCCCATTTTGATAGGATGTTTCTTTCTTGGTTAATGCCCTTATTTTACAAAAAAGGGGGGCATGTCCATGGTCTCTGGAAACTATGATTATAACTGATGAGGCACATCAAGGATGAGCTAGAGGGGTGAGCCTGGAGAGGGGATGTATCTGGGAAGAGGGAGAAACGTGACGCTGGTCACAGCCTGTCCTGTATAGATGAGTGTCCTGTGGGAACATACTTTTTCACGCACACACAGAGATGCTTCCAGAAACAGCCGCAGAGCGGACTGGGGAGGGTCCAGGACAGAGAAGTCATACATGAACTGCAGGGGAGGAGGCAGAGCGGGAGGAAGGGAAGGGGCAGGTGACCGAGGGCTCGTTTCGCTTCCATTCACGCACACAGGTGATGCCACGCTAAGCAGACGCCTTTTCTTACCTAAGAAAGAAACTTGTTGCGTCCGCGTCAGCACAGCGGGGTGAGCGCAGGGTGAAAGGCAAAGAGTAAGCTGCCCGGCCGTGATTCTGTGGTCGGGCCTGACAGGTTGAAAACCAGCCGAAGGTCACACAGCCCGAACGCGCGCAGGCACGATGGAAACTCCCCTGAAATTCTAGAGCCACGCGGCCGTGCCCTTAAACCCTGGCTAGAGAGTCCCTAACAAAATCATTGTTCTTGGCAGAATTTTCCATATCTGCTCAACTACCCGAAAAATAAAACTGCATGTGTGACACATTTCTTTCCATTTGGCAAAAACAGAAACCTCTTGGTTTCTATTGGAAAAATCACCACACGCCAGCTCTCTTCACGTTCCTGTTTGTCAAGGATGCGCCCCCTGCCTGAGCTGCTGGCCCCCGACAAGACCAGCACCAGCAGCCACAGTGCGCCTCTGCCCCTGCCCCCGGCCTGAGCTGCTCCCCCCCCACCCCAAGACCAGCACCAGCAGCCACGGTGCACCCCTGCCCCGAGCCCCCCGAGCCTGAGCTGCTCTCCCCCCAAGGCAAGCACCAGCAGCCACAGTGCGCCTCTGCCCCTGCCCCCGGCCTGAGCTGCTCCCCCCCCACCCCAAGACCAGCACCAGCAGCCACGGTGCACCCCTGCCCCGAGCCCCCCGAGCCTGAGCTGCTCTCCCCCCAAGGCAAGCACCAGCAGCCACAGTGCGCCTGTGCCCGGGAAAGGGGCGCCCCCCGGGGGTACTGAGCACTGCCCGGGGTGCGGGTGGGCCTCAGGCCCCTCGGAAGGCTGGTGGAATTATCCCCATTTTGCAGATAAAGAACAGAGGCCGAAAGGAACTTGCATTAGTGTTGACCAAATGTGTTCAGCTTTCCATAGAAACTTACACACGATGACGACATCTTTTTACAGAAAAGCAGGGAAGCCGGAAGGACGCTTCCCATCTGCACAGCTAAGAGGAGATGTCTCCCCCGGCATTCACTCAGCAAAGGCCGACGGAGCACCTGCTAGGGACCGAGTTTCTCTGTCCTCCCTCCCTCTCATTCAGTCCTCTTCCCTGCAGTCGGTAAGATGGACACCATGACCGCAGTTCCCAGACAGGAGCACTGAGCTTGCTCCAAGGGCAGTGGCTCCCGGGGTCACTTCCCTTGTCAGGGGCTCACACCAGGTGCCCCGCCCCCCCAGAGTCTTTAGGGCGGGAAGAGATCAACCCAAGAACTTGTATGCATCATGCAGAACCCACGGACACAGACAACAGGGTGGTGAAGGCCTGGGGTGGGGGGTGGGCTAGAAGGGACATCAATAGGGGGGTGGGGGGAAGGGACATCTATAATACTTTCAACAATAAAAATAAATTCAAAGAAATAATAAAGAAAGAAGTTTAAACATGCCAACCATTCTTCTTTCATTCTTTTTTTTTCTTTATTGATTAAGGTATTACATATGTGTCCTTATCCCCCCACTTTCCCCCCTACCCCACTCCTGTTCACGCCCTCACCCCCCTGGTGCCTGTGTCCATTGGTTGGGCCTATATGCATCCATACAAGTCCTTTGGTTGATCTCTCCCCCTCCCCCCCACCCTTCCCTGCCTTCTCTCTGAGGTTTGAGCATCTGCTCAATGCTTCTCTGTCTCTGGACCTGCTCTTGTTCATCAGTTTATGTTCTTCATTATAATCCACAAATGAGTGAGACCATGTGATAGTTCTCTGACTGACGTGCTTTGGATTCCTCTCATTCCAGTGGTTCTTAAAATATTCTTTAACACATTTTATTTCTCAACCCGATTGTTTCCCATGCTCCACTCCGTCTCTCAGAAACAATCCCACTGTTGGTTCAGGGCTGCTTTCTTCTTTGGCTTCCTGTGTCTGTGAGGGCCCCGTGCCCGGACAGGTGTGCGGTGAGAAGTACAGATCTGTGCTTCTCATCGCACGTGTGTCCTTCTCACTGCACATGTGTCCTTCTCACTGCACATGTGTCCTTCTCACCGCACATGTGTCCTTCTCACCGCACACGTGTCCTTCTCACCGCACACGTGTCCTTCTCACCGCACACGTGTCCTTCTCACCGCACACGTGTCCTTCTCACCGCACATGTGTCCTCACCACACATGTGTGCTTCTCACCGCACATGTATCCTTCTCACCGCACATGTGTCCTTCTCACCGCACATGTGTCCTTCTCACCGCACATGTGTGCTTCTCACCGCACATGTGTCCTTCTCACCGCACATGTGTCCTTCTCACCGCACATGTGTCCTCACCACACATGTGTGCTTCTCACCGCACATGTGTCCTTCTCACCGCACATGTGTGCTTCTCACGGCACAGACCATTGGCAGAAGCACTGTCTAAGCCAGGGGTCCTCAAACTATGGCCCGCGGGCCACATGCAAATACAAATATTGTATTTGTTCCCATTTTGTTTCAAAATAAGGTATGTGCAGTGTGCATAGGAATTTGTTCATAGTTGTTTTTTAAACTAAAGTCCGGCCCTCCAACGGTCTGCGGGACAGTGAACTGGCCCCTGTTTAAGAAGTTTGAGGACCCTGCTCTAAGCAAACCTGCTGATGGGGGACACCGCCTTGCCATTTTCTCTTCCTACTTCAACGTGGTCAAGTCCACAAGCATTTCAGGGCTCACGGTGTCTCGCTGGACGCCCTGGAGACGCTGGGTTTCTCACCGTGGCAGGGTGCTCGGCGCACTGTCACCACAGGGCGTGCCGCCTCCTGCTGGCTACGTGGCCCTGAGGAAGCTGCTACGTTTCCCAGGGCCCGCTCACAGAGAGGCCGCGGTGAGCACGGTGAGCAAAGCGCTGGTTTCCAATCGGAGCCGTCACCGCCCACCCAGGACCCGGCCACTGCACATCAGCGAGGTCCCCGCAGGTGCCCGCCACACAGCAGCTCCCTGCCCAGGAGACACGCAGGCCTCTCGGGGGAACAAGGCCACGGTGACCTCTGCCAGCCTCAGGCTGCACGGGGTTTGCTCTGCTGCCGGGGCTGGGAGAAGGGTCTCCTTTGGGTCTTCATGCAGCAAGTATGCCAGCGCCGGCTCCGTGCCTCGCTCTAGGATCCAGCTGAGAAGAAGGCATGTGACAAGGGCTACAGCAAGGCCCTCCCGGAGCCTCAGGACATCTTCAGGGAAAAGGACTTGGGAGGCGCAGGGAGAGCAAACACCAGCTCTGACATCTGCACGTGCCGATTGCTGGCAAATGCCTTCTCACTTAGAGCCCAGCGCAGCCCTTCCAGAGACCGACGGCTTTTGTTTTACAAACAGGGAAACTGAGGCCCAGGGAAGTCCGGTCCCAGCCTGCGGGTCTGCCTACCACACCATCTTGAAGCGGCTGCTATTTGTCTTTCTCTAAAGTGTTCTCTCCTGGAATAATTCTATCGACAGTGGGAGAACTTATTGCCCATTAACAACTCTATCACCAGGGAAAGATGTGTGAATTTCAGCGGATACAACGGAAGCATTCTCTCACTGAGTTTCTGTAGTTGAGAGCACCACACTGGGTTACTTTGATTTTAAACATATTTCAAATGTAGAACTTTATATACCGAAGATGAGATATCGATTTTCTATGCCTGCACGCATAAAACTTCAGAATTAACTCGTGGTTTTGAAAGACTAGAAGGATATTACATCTGGGAGACAAATCCTCATTCATCGCCTCCTCTGCCCTATCGGAAGCCCCGCCTTCTTACTCAATGTAGACATACCCTTAATACTTCAGGGAAGCATGCTGCTGTTTTAAAATAAATATAACTTAAGGAATAGAGCACTACTTTTTTCCTTTTTGCATACTCCAGAGGATAGAGAATTATTAAAATTATCATAAATAGCCATGTGACAGTACGTCATGCAGTAGAATTCTACAAGCAACCAACAGGAATGAACTGTTGATACATGTGAAAATATGGAAAACCCCCAAACTAATTATGCTGAGTGCAGGAGGCCAGTTAGAAAAACGGAGTGCATAATGTCTGATTCTATTTTTATTAAGAAGGCAAACTAATCTTTAAGCAAGTCAGTGGTTGCCTGGGGGTGGGACCCAGGGCAGAGAGGGTGGAAAGGAACGATTCAAAAGGGGCCTGAGGGAACTTTTAGGGGTGGTAGCTACGGGTATTATCTTGGTTGTGGTAATGGTTTCATGGGTGGATACGCTATGCCTAAACTTGTCAAACCGTACACTGCAAGTCGGTCTTTGTTGTACGTCATTCCACCTCAATCAAGTTGTTAAAATTATCATAAACTATATATATTTTTAAGAGAAATATCAAGACAGAATTTGGAGAAATCACCTACAGGTGCATAATATTTGGGGCACAGGCTCTAGATTCAGAAAAGCTGAGATTGTCTCTTAGTTCTCTCACCTCTCAGCTCTGTGAACTCGCGAAGCCTCAACTCTCTCATGTGTAAAGTGGGGAACAGCAGCAACCTCCCCACAGGACTGCTGTGAGGAGCAGATGAGCTCATGAACGCCGTTACCACAGGGCGCCCAGCCTACACCCAACACTCGCATGATTCTAAGGTGCACACGCGTGCACACCGATGCAAACACACGGCGGCTCACTTGGAAACTAATGCAATAAACGATAAAGAGTGAAACAAGAGTGAACTGTGCTCTGCACACTCACCGCTGTAAACCTCCTTCTGCCCACCCTGCATGTCCGCATCCATACTTTCTACATGAGCGATGACGGGGCACAGGATAGGATAGTGCATAGGATAGTGATGAACCCCAAAGAAGCCATGAGTCAATCAGTGAAAATTGAAACTTTTGTGATTACTGTTATTACTTTCCCAAACATCCACCTAATTTTTAATGCTTTTTTTTCTAAATATATTTTTATTGATTTCAGAGAGGAAGGGCGAAGGAAAGAGAGAAACATCAATGATGAGAGAGATCATGGATGGGCTGCCTCCTGCACGCCCCCTACTGGGGATCGAGCCTGTAACTTGGGCATGTGCCCTGACTGGGAATCAAACTGTGACCTCCTGGTTCATAGGTTGATGCTCAACCGCTGAGCCACACTGGCCGGGCAAACACCACCTAATTTTTCACAACTATGTGAGTTGTCTTATTATTACCTCCGTTCTGCAACTAAAATAAACCTGGAGCAGAGGAAGGGCGAGGCCGGCTAGTGAGGGAGGGGGAGGCCGGCTAGTGAGGGAGGGGGAGGCCTGCTAGTGAGGGGGTGAGGTCAGCTAGTGAGGGCGGGAGGCCGCCAGCTAGTTAGTGGTAGAGCTAGAGGGGACACTCCAGCTTCAGGACAAACCACAGGAGAAGCCAAGTGAGTGATGTCGCCAGCCCTGGCAGGCCTTCACCAGCAGGGCTGCGGGCAGGGGTCACAGACGACAGAGCCTGTGTGCCAAGGCGCAGAGGTGGGCAAGCCATGGGGGAGACACAGGAGCCTGCACCAGGGCTCTGCGGGCACCTGGGTGCACACACGTGAGTCATGGGAGGATGGGCCAGGGCAGCGGGAGCTCAGGGATGCCCTTCATGGAGGGAGCGTGTGAACCGGCAGTGGGTGCAGACCAGAGAGATTCTCTTCCATATGCTCGCCCCCCTGAGGACTAGAAATCGTGTTTAATCCGAGTCACAGAACTATTCTAACTAGTTTTGAGAAAGGTCCTTGGCTTCTCCTGTGGTTTGTCCTGAAGCTGGAGGGTCCCCTCTAGCTCTACCACGAACTAGCTGGCTGGCCTCCCCCTCCCTCACTAGCCGGCCTCCCCCTCCCTCACTAGCCGGCCTCCCCCTCCCTCCCTAGCCAGCCTCGCCCTTCCTCTGCTCCAGGTTTATTTTAGTTGCAGAACGGAGGTAATAATAAGACAACTCACATAGTTTGAAAAATTAGGTGATGTTTGCCGGGCCGGCGTGGCTCAGCAGTTGAGCATCAACCTATGAACCAGGAGGTCACGGTCTGATTCCCGGTCGGGGCACAGGCTCATTCATGCGCTCATTGTTCATTCATCCCACACATTTGAACTGAACAACGGTTATTACCAGGCATCGATCTGGGTGCTGAGAAAACCACACCAACAAGCACCCCTCCTCCCTCTCTCCTTCCTTGAATCTGACCTTCTTTCTTAGTATCGACGGTATTGTTGTTCCTCTGCCCTTGTGAGCTAGGACAGGGCCAGGGAGCAGGGCTGCAGACCTGGGAGAAAATCTCTTACTCAAAGGCATCCATTGAAGAGCAGGGAAAGGGCTGAATTGGATATAATAAAAAAGCAGTGGGTGTACATAATGCCCAGAGCGTCGCACAGGTGGCCGGCCGGACCTGAGGAAGGCTGACGTGGGCACAGAACTCCAGGAAACCAGGAGATGTAGGAGGACACCAGCGCCAACGTCTGCCTTTTGCTGTCACTTGGGAGAGGGAATAACCGGGTAAAGATAAAATGTAGAAGGTGCTTCCAGAGAGAGTTTTAGCGAAAGGACCAGGTACTAGCAGAGAGGAAAACTCACGACAGAAACCGGGCTAATGAAAACCTGTGGGAATTTTTATCTTAAAATAACTTTCTCACAGAGGACGTTCTCCCAAGATCCGTGGAGAAGGCCAAAGAAAACCCGGGCTTTTATAACAGAGAAAGTGATGTGTGTGGAGAAAATGTGCTCATGCAGGTTATTTTTGACATGCCTCTCCCTTCTTCTCAAAACTACCACAAGCTGGAGGTTCCCCTAGAGTTTCTAGCTGATCAGATCACATGTTTAAAATACTCTGTTTCTCAAGAAAGCTGTGGTCTGAGAAAGGTGTGAGCTACAGGAAGTTGCTGTTATAATTTAGTCTGGGCTATAATTGTTCTACAACTTCGATAGCTTTTTAGACTTAGTTCATCCAACTGAATTGCAATAAAGATAGGGAATGAATTACCAATGAAAAGAATGAAAAACTCAGTCTTAAGCATTGTTGTATTTAATACTAAGGTACTGATATATAGTTTTAAAGCTGAACATGATATAAAACTTAAGAAAATGTAGAGCTTGAAGGCTTATTAAAGTCATGGTAATGATACCATATGTCAAGAAAATGTTCCTTTCCCTTAAGTTATTATTTTTTTTGTGCCAGTTATTTGTTGCATACATATTCATTAGTAGAGACCCAGTGCACATGGGCCCCTCAGGGTGGCCTGCCCCCTCTCGCAATCCAGGACCCCTCGGGGGATAGCCGGCAGTTGGACATCCCCTGAGGGGTCCTTAGTGCTGCTGTGGAGGTGGGAAAGGCTGCCATGACCACCATGACCACTGCACTCACCAGCCGTCAGCCTGGCTTCTGGCTGAGCAGTGCTCCCCCTGTGGGAGCGCACTGACCACCAGGGGGAAGCTCCTGCATTGAATGTCTGCACCCTGGTGGTCAGTGCAGATCATAGCAACCGGTTGTTCTGCCGTTCGGCTGATTTGCATATCAGGGTTTCATTATATAGGATGTCTAAGCATTCCTATCTAAAGCGTTCTTCTTCTAAGATGCTTACACATGTCATGTAATCAACCTACAATGCAGTTCACTCTATAGAACCGCGGGGAGAGCGAAAGCAGTAGCAGCACATAAAGAAAGCGGCTCTTCACAACAGTTTCCCTCTGACTGTTGCATTCTCACCTCCTCCAGAAAGTTTAACAGGAAGTCACAACTCTCGGTGGCGTAATTCGTGTTTTCCATCCTCTGCCTATTTGCAGCTGAGCACTTAGTAGAATTAGGACGTCAGTGCGAGTGAGGACATATCTTACCACACGTGACATCACCTCGTCTGTGATCGAAGCCCTGGGCTCTCCTCCCAATATTTTAGGTGCCACGGGTACCCCCGGGGTCTCCCAGGAGGAAGGGCTGCCTTTGGAGTGCAGAGGCAGCAGTCTGAGGACCCAGAGGACGGAGCTCTGTGCCCCACTCGG
>NW_006293349.1:3923007-3935172 GCF_000327345.1 Myotis davidii
GGTCTGTCCCCACCCCCCTGGCACCACGTCATGTGCCTGTGCTCTCTGCTGGCATCAACGCTTTTGCGATGTTTTGTTCTCAGAATGGATGCACTGATACACGTTCGTTTGTGCATTCAAAAGGCAACATTTTTAGTGCCCTCTTGGTATTTAGATTTATTTCTTACAACAGGCATGGAAGTGTATTCCTTTTAGTAATTAGAAATGGAAAATTTGAAATACATCTTACGGTCATGGAAAGAACTTTGAATCCTGTTGGATTGTCAGAAAAACGGCCTTTCCTTGGAATATACTCTGCTCATAGGTAATACGAAGGACTTCGGGAAAGGCCGTGGCTGGCACAGTGGAAATCTCTTTTTTTAGGGGAGGGCGGAGGAAGGGAGAGAGAGAGAGACATCCCTGTGAGAGACATCCATGTGAGAGAGACATCGATTGGTTGCCTCCAGTTCTCCCCTGACAGGAGCCAGGGATCAAGCCTGCAACTGAGCATGTGCCCTTGATCGGGAATTAAAGCCATAACCCTTCAGTCCTCAGGCCAATGCTCTAACCAAAGTCCCAATGAGCCAGGGCCACAGCGGACATCTGATGACTCCTTCCCATTGTTTCCATTTCTAATGAGAAGCAAAGACCGCACATGCCTTCGTCCCCTGGTGCTGACCCGGGGAAACGGTTTGATCAAGCAGTGTCTGCAGGCCTGTGGTCTGGGCCCGCCTTCTCTGCGGGGTCAGACCACCCATTGCAATTCCAACCGGGACCAAGCCTTGTTAGTTGGTCTTGCTGCTGTACAATCACTTTGCAACCTACAGTTTCCATAAAGAAGAATCCTCTTAGTCACAATGAAAAGTTGCCAAATGGAAGTTGAGAAATGGCATTTCAGGTTAGAAAGATAGACCTGGGAGTGGCCTAGAGAAGTATCTTTTAATACGATACGTGTACATTTAGGACACATTAGAACAGTGATGGCGAACCTTTTGAGCTCGGCGTGTCAGCATTTTGAAAAACCCTAACTTAACTCTGGTGCCGTGTCACATGTAGACATTTTTTGATATTTGCAACCATAGTAAAACAAAGATTTATATTTCTGATATTTATTTTATATATTTAAATGCCACTTAACAAAGAAAAATCAACCAAAAAAATGAGTTCGCGTGTCACTTCTGACACACGTGTCAAAGGTTCGCCATCACTGCATTAGAAGGAATAGCCTCATGGAATCAGAAAAGGTGTTTTAAGTGTATGCATTTAACGTAGACAAGGTGGCGCATTCTGGGAACGGCCCATCATAGTTAACGCTCCTGGCCACAGCAGGACACCCAAGCAGCTTGCAGACGCCAGTGCGATCACCTGCATTGTTTAATTTCTGCGCGCTGGGAATTGCACGCACCAGGAGACGTTATCCACGCCACCAGCAGTGCTCCTGGGAGACAGCTTCGTCAACCCATACTTGTTGAATGAAAGAAAGTAAATTGACGTGGACAGATTCTCACAAATGACAAGGGTGTTGAGGGAGAGAGTATATGAATCTTTGGGAACCCATCGCGTCTACTAGAAAAGCAACTCAAATCATCCCCTCCCCTTAACATGGCAAAGAATGCTGAAATACAGATGTGAGATCTACACACGATTTGTTTGGCATTACTTTGGTCCATGCGTCTTAATCTTGGCTACACATGCTAATCACCTGAGGGGCTGGAAAAAAAATCAAATCCCAATTTCAGCAGAACATGGGTGGGGCTGGGCCCGTTTGCTCTTTAAACACGTCTCTGCTGGTTCCAATGAGCAGACGACGCTGAGAACACTGGCTGAGGGGCACTGTCTTCCACGCGCGTCTGATCAGAAACCAGCAGGCTGCTCAGGCCACCGTCCGCCCTGTGCCGTCTCTAGGACTTTTCATCTCTTCCCGTTTGGAAGAGAAAAAGTGCCAGTTTGTTTTGACAGAGAAGCACTCGTTTCTAATTCTTTAAGGCTGTCGGACTCCAAATGTCACCTTCAATCGTGCTGCCATTGCCTCCAATTTCCTGTCCCCACAGAGGTAATTTACTGCAGGATTATTTTCCCGGTAAGCCTGGGCATTTCCTCTCGTCCTGAAATGGTACTTCGACAGCCTTCCCAGGACGACATCTCTGCTACTGTGAATCGATCCCCATCTTTCTAAAGTAGTTACAGTGTGTGATGAAGTGTCAGGACGAGTTGTTTGGACGCTAAGTGGGCGAGTGAGGAAGAGGGAGAAATCGATGTGGATTTTAATGACTCGTAGAGAGGACGTGGCTGGCACTGGATGGATGATGGGAGGAAAGATGAACTGTGCCCTGGGCAGAGGGCGTGGCACGTCATGAGCAAAAGGTCTGTTCTAGAGACGCAGAACACCCAGGTCGTAAGTTCATCGTCGCTTATTTCTCTCCTGATGCATCTCTGCCTTGTAAACCCTGAATCTGCCTCCTCCGA
Organism: Myotis davidii; assembly: GCF_000327345.1. Lineage (NCBI taxonomy): Eukaryota > Metazoa > Chordata > Mammalia > Chiroptera > Vespertilionidae > Myotis > Myotis davidii. The sequence continues at coordinate 3,925,453 of NW_006293349.1, forward strand.
CTCACATTCCCAACGTCATCCTTGGCCTGTTCCATCAACATTGGAAGCAGGGGGCCAGGAATCTCCATTTTTAACAGGTTCCCCAAGTGATTTCTATCATGAAACATTAACTTGGGAGAATGAATCTATCTACACAATTTATGAAGAAGACAGATGCGACAAAACATACCCCAGAGAGAACCAAACACAACAGACTAGCACTTCTGTCCACATCAATGAGACGCACCGTTTTTCATGTCTCAAACTGGCAGACGAAAACACTTGGCACCACTCAGGGTGGAGGATGGAATGAGCCTGTACGCATTGCTGGTGGGAACGTGAATTGGCACATCACTACAGGACCACTTGGCAACTCTTATCAAAAGCCTTCATCTTTTCCATACCCTTTGACGTAGTAAAGACACTTTCAGGAATGTGTCCTCAAGCTGTGGGCTCAACACGGCTAACTTATCAGAATCACTTGGGAAGCTTTTATGAACTACAGATGTCTGGGCCCCACTCTTTGGAAGTTCTGGTTCTGTAGATTTGGGGTGAGGTCTGGGAATCTGAGTTGTGATAATTCTCATGTAATTTTGGCTTATTTTTTTTAAATTTCAAGTAATGGAAAAGTTAAAAATTGGTGAGAGTGGCATCCTCCACTTTGTCTCCTCACCCCTGTGGGTAATCACACTGGACACGGTGTTTTGTGTTTTTTTCATTCACTAACGTATGTTATAGTCATTCTTTCACCTCCAGATATTCAGACCTAATATTTTAATAGTTGTGTAGCATGCAAGAAACTAACCCAATTTATATAACCATGTAGACATTTAAAGATGGACAAAGCCAGCAGGTATTCTTGTATAGGTACCCTCTCTTACTTGCATGAAGATTTCTGTAGGCTAAATGTTCAGATATGGAATTGCTGAGTCACATTTAACTTTGATATTGGAAAAATTGCTCTCCAAAATGGCTTTACCAAATGGGGCAGACATACCTAATTGCCTTCCAAAGCTCCTCCCCACAGGATGTCCTGGAAAGTGGAAGTGGCAACCCATGTAGAGATCACCCTTCCCGGCATCCCTTACATGGTGCGGGAGGCATGTAACCAGTTCTTGCTCTTGGAGTGCAGGCAGCGTGTGCTGTGTCTAGGCCAACGGATCTCAGATGTGGCTATGACTTCATGATCTGCCCCTTTCCCTCTCTCCTCTCTCTCTCCAAAGACATCCAGCCCCCTTTGGAAAAGCCTAGCCACATTATGGAGGGAACTCGGATCCCCAAATCAGAATGAAAAGGGGCCTGGTCGGCTGAGCATCAACCTATGAACCAGGAGGTCAAGGTTCGATTCCTGGTCAGGGCACATACTCGGGTTGTGGGCTCAATCCCCAGTGTGGGGTGGGCAGGAGGCAGCTGATCAATAATTCTCTCTCATCATTGATGTTTCCATCTCTCTCTCCCTCTCTGAAATCAATAAAAAAAAATATTTTTTAAAAAGGAATGAAAAGGGAAGCCACCCTGACCTACAGAATACCCAGCATCACACTGTTATGTGAAGGTAAGTGAAAGTCTGTTGCCTAACAGTTTAGTTAATACAGTAACTAGCGCAATCCTTATTAATAGATCAGTTTACACTCATGTCACAGTGTACAGTTATATTAAAAACAATGACTTTGCAAGATATTTTGATGCATGAAGTTAATAGCCATTGTCCTAACAGAATAAGCATAAATATGAATAAAGTTTTAAAAATTGGTATGTTTCCTTCACTTGTTTATATTGGTGAAAAGTTGAAAAAAGCTATAAATGTCCAATTAATGAGAGAATTGCTAAAAAGATAATATTTAATCTCATAGAATACCATTCCATGGTTGGTTGATTATTTAAGTGAATGTATTAAGCTTAGAAAGTTATAAGACAATAATAATTCTTAAAATAAATTAAAAATATTTACTGTATGAGTAGAAATATTAGCAGGAAATATACCATAAATTAATAGTGGTTATCAGTTAAAGATGGAATTACAGATTATTTTTTCCCATTTTATTTATATATGTTCCCTGAATTTTCTTATTGGATATGCATCACTTTTGTAACAAGAAAGTTCTTTTAAAATCAGTAGGTATGTTATTAAGCTAATCAGCAAAAAGGTATAACCTATAGGACTCGGAGATAAACCACCTCCATGGCTCTCAATTTGTGTGGTTTGAGGCTTAATAACTTCTGAACGGTGGCCGCTGAGAGAAAAACTGAAACCAAAGTGGTTCCCCTGAGTATTAAAGGGCCTTCAGTAGAACAGTTTACCAACAAGGACATGCTTCATTGATTAGCAGGGTTGGGGAGTAACCTTGCTAATCGCTATGAGCTGAAAAGCGTTGTAGACATGGGAGATTCAAGTCCCACCCATTCAGGTTCTGTCTTGTAAGCATGGAGAACCATGTTTCAAAAGTAAGAACAGATGTTCTTCCAGTCACTGGTAAGTTCTTCTGTCCACTGAGGAGTGAACGAGAAGAGGGGTTTAAGTGACAGCAGGGTGACAAAAGAGGCGATGCCTGATGGCCACGTCGCTAAGCCTCTGGAAGGGCCACGGAGTCTGCTCGAGCAATGCCCTTCCCTGGAGATTTTGAATAACAGGAAACAGAGCGAGGTGGTTCCGTTGTGGTTTTAAACACCAAAGGAGGGGACATCCTGGGGGGCCCGTCTTTGCCCTTTGACTTCTCACGGGAAGATGAAAATGGAGGAGGGAGAATGAATGGTGTGAGATGCCAATTATAGAAGTGAAGAGTGATGATTATAGCACTTACTAATGACACGGTTTTAAATTTCATTGTGCTTATAAAGGTGTATTGGAATAGCCCGGCACACATGGCTCAGTGGTTGAGCGTCGACCTATGAACCAGGAGGCCATGGTTTGATTCCCAGTCAGGGCACGTGCCGGGGTTGGGGCTGAGGGCTCGATCCCCAGTGGAGAGCATGCAGGAGGCAGCTGATCATGATTCTCTCTCCCTCTACCTTCCTCTCTGAAGTTAATAAAAATATATTTTAAAAAATATATAATGGAGCAAACATTGGAGACAAAGTGCCCATTTCTAGAGACCTGGCTAGATTATGATACGTCCATCTGATGTGAAAGACCGACACAACCACAGTGACACACTCCCGTGACAAGGGAATGTTTCCTGTGGTGACCAGGTGAAGGACATTTGCCTCCAGCTCCCTTTCACTTCATCCCTCTCTGCTCTCCCCAGGGCGCACACGGTCTCCAGGATTCCCGAGGGCCAGGGTCTCCTTCCTTCCTCTGAGCGGTTTTCTCAGCTCTTCCTGCAGCGGGTCCATCGAACCCGACCTTCCCTCACAGGTGTTGAGCCTGACCTTCTCTCACAGGTGCCACACATTCTAAAAACGCTTCTTCCCAAAGCCAACCCCTTCATCCTTAAAAACTGCCGATTTCAGCAAGAACATGTTATAATCTAAACTGCACTGATGCACCCTAAGCAGCATTTGCAATAACGACATGGCACTGGCTCAGTTTGGTGAGGGATACTGGTTGCAACAAGGCAGTACCCACATTCACTGTCAGCTCAACTCTTCATTTATGAAACACTGAGCCCCTGGTGGATGCTGGGAAGGCAGAGATGAATGCACCCAAGGAGCCCACAGTCTTGCGGAGGAGACAGGCAAGTATATAAGCCTACCAGTTCCAGTAACTTCCCATCACCTTCCGACTGCACTCCACTTAGAATCTATCAGACTCACTTTGTGATCCCACCTCCCTCTCCAGACCTAATATCCATGTAATAATCCAAACTAAAACCATCAAGCCATCTCTCATTTCTCACTCTCTCACAATGAGATACTCATTTCCCCCCAAAATAAATCTTGACAGAGATTGGTAAGTTATGAAGATCTGGTAAGTACAAAAAGCAGCTAGCTTTTTAAAAAAGTGTGATATGGCCCCGGCCCGTGTAGCTCAGGGTTGAGCATTGACCTATGAACCAGGAGGTCACAGTTTGATTCCCGGTCAGGGCACATGCGCAGGTTGTGGGCTCAATCCCCAGTGGGGGGCGTGCAGGAGGCAGCCAATCAGTGATTCTCTCTCATCATTGATGTTTCTATCTCTCTTTTCCTCTCCCTTTTTTTCTGAAATCAATACAAATATATATTACTGGTATGTGAGGTTTGGTAACTTGCGAATGGGTGATAAACTCATGCCCATACAAAAATCTGTACATAAATGTTAATGTCAGCTTTATTCACAATTGCCAAAAATGGATAAACAAATTATAATAAGTATTCCCCACTTATCTGTAATGGGTGTGTTCCAAGACCCCTGGGGATGCCTGAAATCACAGATAGGACTGAAACCTGCATACACAACTGTAAGATGGAAACTATCATAAATCCAAATGCCTTTAATATATCCAACCTCCTAAAACTCAGAACTTAGTCTAGCCTGCCTTAAATGTGCTCGGAACCTTACACTGGCCTACAGTTGGGCAACACCATCTAACACAATGACTACGCTGTAGACTACCCGTGTTTACCCCATCGTGTGGCTGATGGGAGCTGTGGCTCATGACCAGCGTCACAGAGAGGATTGTAGTGCCTATCGCTTGCCCAGGAAAAGATCAACATTCAAACTTCGAAGTACAATGTCTACTGAATGCATACCCTAAGTCAAAAAATCCCAAGTCAAACCAGAGTGCATCGACGACGTTTCTACAATGTTTTTTTCTTTACGTACAGCCCTATGATAAAGTTTAACTTACACATTATGCACAGTAAGAGATGAACAGCAATGACTAATAATGAAATAGAACCATGATAACAATATACTGTGGTAAAAGTCCTGTGAAGATGATCTCTCGTCCACACAGCGTAACCGATTGCTGGCCTCACCGTCCACTCACAGGAAGCACTGACGGCTTCTCTTGGGCAAATGCAAGTTGCCGTCATCCCTGCTCCCGGGCGTGGGCCACGGCCAAGTAAATAACGCCTACAGGACCCAGCCCCGCGACCCGACATAACCGAGCCAGTTAAGAGACTAGTGCGCAGCGCGGGCAGCACTCAGCATGGGGACGCCGGGCAAAGGGGGTGGGGGGAGCCTACATCTGCAGCAGGTAGAGTAGGACCTGCGAGGTTTCAGCACTGAGAATGGCAGGTGTGCCATTTAAAACTTGGGGATTATTTCTGGGATTTTCCATGTAATCTTTTCGGTTGGCTGCAGGTAACGGAAACCACAGGCAGTGAACCTGGGGATACGGTCACATATCCCAGTAGGTTCATAACCGTAACACGCAGTACACCAATGCAACCCGGCAGCCATGAGAGCTGCAGAGCTGAGGACGGGGATGGAGTGGGAGCACGGAGAACTTTCTGCTCCGTCTTTCTATAAAACTAAAACTGCTCTAAAAGATAAAGTCTACTGTGTGTGTGTGTGTGTGTGTGTGTGTGTGTGTATTTCTTTTTTAAAAAAGGTCCGAGAGCGGGACCAAGCGCTCTTGCAATACCTGGGGCAGGTCCTTGTGTTTAGTAAACCCTCACACAGCCCTACCACACGCCTCAGGCCGGAGAGTGCAAACGCCCTGCCCTGGGACACACAGGGAGGAAGTCACAGCCAGGATGCAGCAGGAAGTCCTTGCTCCTGACCTTGACTGAGGCGGCCCTCCCTGGAAGGGGCTGAGCCAGCTGGACATCACTGCTCCCAGCTCCCCAGCTCAGGGCTTGCCTCGACTCCTGCGTCAGTGATTTGGTTTAATTTGTCTTTTATGAGAAGCCATTCTAAAATCTTACTGGAAGTAGGTGTGATATCCAATAGAAAAGTTAAAATTGAAATTGGAGACTTCAGTTCCTCTAAAAAATGAAAATAAATCTACCTTATACCTGCTTAGTTCTCCTGGTTCCATATTGTTGCTTTTTTTTTTTTGCTATAATAGTTAAAATAGATTGTATTTAAAATCCCAGAGGATGACAATACTTAGACCAGATAAACACGGTGTCAGTGACCTTTTGGTGTTTTTTTTTCTCCTTTTGGGGTGCACTGTGTTTTCTCCCAAAGACTTGGCTTATCCAAAACCAAAACAGAAGAACAAACAGCACCCCTGGGAACATGCCACGTTAAAAAGAAGGTGTGTTGAGGTGGAAGACCTGGTTGACGATGTTCTTTACTACTATTTCCACCGTGTTCTGAATTAATACAAATGTCCAGGAACAAGAGCTTCTAAGATGAAACAGGCAGAAGCACCAGAAAGAAAGAGCAAGTGTTTCTGTCAATTCAAAAGGCCTTAACGAACCAAACGACTTTCGGGTTCCCAGCTTGTAGCGGAACCACAGTGGGAACCACAGAGGGAGGGGAGAGTCACAGAAGGAGGTCAGGAGGTGACCTGCTTAGACGCGGCCGGCCAGAGGAGATGCTGGTTACCTGCAGCCCGCGCCCGTGGAGGCTGAGAATAGAGCCTCCTGCTCCATCAGGACCTCCAGGCTCCTCTCGGGATGGATGGGACTGGAGGGGGGGGGGGATGGCAGAGCACCCCCGGTCAGGGGACCGTCGTGGACAAGAGCTCAGATCATTCGAGAGTGAGCGTGGGGTGTTTGGGAACAAGGAGTAGAGCATTTTTCTGGGGCAGGGATGTTGGGAAAGGTCTACAGAGGCAAAATGCAAAAGGACCAGTGACGTAAACAGAAGAATTTGTGCTTCAGCTGAAATGTGCGTGGGAGGGGTTGGGATGGGAGTGGGAGGAGCTGGGATGGGACTGGGAGTTTCAGGGTCTCAAGCTTCCTTGTAATCTGAGACCCACCCAGAAAAACCGATGGGCTATCCATTTGCCCCTGATATACTAAGAAGGCCCCTATCAGCAAGAAACATTTATTGGGGGCCAGTATTTTTCCAGAATCAAAGCCCCAGTCTTCCTTTCAATTTCAAAAGGTAGGTAACAATTAATCTCATTTATATGATAGACATGAGAATTCAGAAAGATTACGTGATCTGTCCACGGTCATATTTTGAGACCCAGAATCCTCAGAGGCCACGCACTGCCATTTCATCATCTTTGCCCCTCAGCAAAGTGTAGGGTCTTCGCTTCTAGGCCAGAAGTCAGCAAACTTTCCCATGAAGGGCAAGATCAGTTCCACACACACACACACACACACACACACACACACACACACGTCTATTTTAGGCTTTGGGGCCCTCAGTCACAGTGGCCGCTCACCTGAGCGGGGCCGGGCGAAGCAGCCACAGCCAAGGTGGAGGAGAGTGGCCACTTTCCACTAAAATGCAGACCTGTTCATTTCACGTCACTTTCACATCACAAATGCATTTTATTTGTTTCCTTATTTTTATTGTTTCAGTCACTTAAAAATGTGCATACGATGCTCAGTCATGGGCTGTACACAGAAATGCAGCGGCCACATCTGCCTGTAGGCAGCGGCGTGCCCGCCGGCTCCAGTGGGCGCAGGAGAGCCCTGAGCTGGTGGGGCTGAGGCTAAGGTAGGGTCTCATCTCCATGAAGAGGGCCTGCCTGATGCTCCCAAGACCCTGCTGTGTTGCCCACAAGCTCTTGTCCAGCCCCGGCCAATGGCTCTTGTCCACCTGTAAGGCACTATGGGGCCGAGGTGGCTCAGGGCCGCCCAAACGCCAATCAGAAAAAACAATACCCGTGTCCCCCTCACAAATGGTATAGCTTCCGGCACGTGTCCTTTATCGTGTGGCTAACATTCTCTGAGAATATACTGGGCGGAAGCATGGGCCTCAAGAGCGCCTCCCTGAGACATGGCACATGCTCTACAGGCGCCCGGTAAACACGACGGCAGCCCAGGCTCCCAGCAGGCCCTGCTCGCTCCCGGGGTCAGCTCAGGCCGCCTGTCCTTCAACACTCAGGGCCCCATCCACTCATTCACCCGCTCGCCCTTCAACCAACAAGGGTTACACCTCTACTATGCATCCCACCTGGAGCGGGTGCAGGGAATTCAGGCTGAATGCTGAAGGCGGCCTCAGGGACCTCACGGTGTGAGGGCGAAGACATGCTAATGTCCCCTTCTCTCCCCCGCCCACACACACTAGGTGACATGGTACAGGGAGGTCGGGCGCCTCAGGAGCAGCGTGCGCTTTGCCTATCCCTGTGGGATAGGGGCTGGAGTGCAGCAAAGAATGTTTGTGAAGGAGGTGAGATCTGAACCAAACCTGGAAAACACACAACACAAGGCCTGCACCTATGAAGGGAACAACACTAACTTGAGATTATGTAAGAGACAAAGGCAAGGGAGGATGGGGGGAGGCAGGGGGAGAGGGGGCCACATCTTTCCAACCCCTGCTCCAGCGTCATCAGGATTGACCATAACCTCCAAACAGTCCCATGTACATCACACTCACTCTCCCCACAGATAATGCATCTCAGGTTCAAAATTTCATGGAAAACAAACAAAAAATTGAGCACGAAATTCAAAATGGCAAGAGAATTCAAGAATTTATCTTTTTAAATATGGTTTGAAAATAACATATGGGTACATATTTGATTTCTGTAAACTGAATCGAAGCCTTAAAAAGCTGAACATTTGGAAAAAGTAGAATGCATTCTCACCTGCAGGACTTTCCGAATTCTTTTCAGATTGTGAATCAAGAGCAGGTTTTTCTCTTTGGAAACTCGACCTAACTGGTCATCCAGTTGTATTAGCAAGTTTTGAAGAAGAATGGTTGCCATGGTTTCGTTGTTAGAAGCTGCCTCCCTAAAAAAAAAAGTGTTATTACACAGCAGGAAACAACTAAGTAAGATGTCTACCTTCCTACCACACACATTTTACAGTGATAAATCTTTCCACAGTGATAAGCATTGAAAGATTTTTGAAAATTAAATTGTACACATGGAAAGTTTCTCAGCATCACTATTCAGTAGGGAAACGCAAATCAAAACACCAGGAGATACCACTTCAGAGAGATTGGGATGCAGTTATGCAAATCACAAAAAAGCATTAGCTGGGGAGGAACTGGTCCCTGGTGTATTGCTGGGGGGTGGGAGGTGGGGTGTAAAATAGTGCCGCCGCCAGAAAAAACAGGGCAGGAGAGGCCTCAGATAGAAGCAGAATCACCTACAGCAATTCCTCTCTGGGAAGACACCCAGGGGAAGTGCAAGCATTGAATAGGCACTTGTACACCAATGCTCATAGCAGCTTTAGTCACAAGAGCCCCAAGGTGGAGACAACGCAAATGTCTGGATAGATAAATTTTATACACACACACACACACACACACACACACACACACACACTAGAGGCCCGTTGCACGAATTCATGCACGGGTAAGGACTCCTGCCAGCCAGCCAGCCCTGATTGGGGCCATCAGGGCCAGGCTGGCTCGGGGGAGGGGCTGTAGGAGGTTGGCCAGTCAGTCCGGCCCCCGATTGGGCCAGTTGGCTATCCACAGTGCACGTCATAGTGACTAGTTGTTCTGGTCATTCTGGTTGCTTGGCTTTTATATATATACTAGAGGCCCGGTGTACAAAAATTTGTGCACTCGGGGGGGCGGGGTCCCTCAGCCCGGCCTGTGCCCTCTCGCAGTCTGGGACCCCTCAGGGGATGACCACCTGCTGGCTTAGGCCCCCTCCCCGGGGGATTGGGCCTAAGATGGCAATCAGACATCCTTCTGGCAACCCGGCAGCCCTCGGGAGATGTCCACTTGCCAGCGGGGAGAGGACCTAAACTGCAGTCAGACCTCCTTAGCGCTGCTGAGGAGGCAGGAGAGGCTCACAC
>NW_006293349.1:3935613-3939043 GCF_000327345.1 Myotis davidii
TTGCATGAAATTTGTGCATGGGGCGTGTGGGGGGTGTCCCTCAGCCCGGTCTGCACCCTCTCCAATCTGGGACCCCTTGGGGGATGTCCGACTGCAGGTTTAGGCCCGATAACTGCTCGCCTGCCTGCCTGCCTGATTGCCTGTAACCGCTTCTGCCTGCCAGCCTGATCGGCTCCTAACCGCTCCCCTTCTGGCCTGATTGATGCCTAACTGCTCCCCTCCTGGCCCAGTAGCCCCTAACTGCCCTCCCCTGCAGGCCCAATTGCCCCTATCTGCCCTCCCCTGCCAGCCTGGTCACCCCAACCACTCACCTGCCTACCTGCCTGGTTGCCCCTAACTGCTCTCCCCTGCCAGCCTGATCCCCCATAACTGCTCCCCTGCCAGCCTGATTGCCCCCTAACTGCTTCCCTGCCAGCCTGATTGCCCCTAACTGCCTCTCCCTCAGCCCCCGCCACCGTGGCTTGTCTGGAATATGTCTGGTTTAATTAGCATATACACTTTTATACACACACACATTTTATTAATATTATTCAGCCTTAGAAAGGAGGGAAGTTTTGATACATGCTACATGAATGTATCATGCTAAGGGCAATCAGTCAGTCACAAAAGGACAAATGTGTGTGCTGATACTTCCATGAGGGGCCTGGAACAGTCAAGTTCATAGAGACAGAAAGGGGAATGGTGGTTGCAGGGAGCTGGGTAGAGAGAATGAGGAGCTAGTGCTTAAGGGCAGAAAGTTCCAGTTTGTGCAGATAAGAAAGTTCTGCAGCTGGATAGTGGTGGTGGCTTCATGACAAAGTGGATATACTCAATGCTACTAAACTGCATGCCTAGAAATGGTTAAAGTGGTAAATGTTGTGTTTTATACATTTTACCACAATAAAAAAATCAGACAACTGTTTAAAGCCAAAAAAAAAAAGTTTAAGTTGCACAATGTAAATAGAACTTTAAAGAATGTTTGTAAAATATACTAAGAAAATGTATTTGTTTACATTGAGTCTGTGATAGAGAATTGATATTAACTATTGATTTACTTTATGGCTTTTTAACTTCTAGAAACTTGTTGTGGTTTTGGCTTACAGAAAAACGAAGCACGAGCAATGGATGAAACAGAAAGAACTAGTATTCTTCTTTGAAAAAGTTTTCCAAAACTTTTTAATCTGAAAAGAATGCACCTATCGATCGGAAAGTGAACCCCAGAATAAACCCGTCTGGATAGAGCATAGAGCAGGTGCGCATCGCCCTGGAGGAGAAACACACCGTCTGACCTACCAGTCCTGGTTCTCAATCCACTGGGCCAGCAGGTGTCGGATTTCCATCGGAAAGTTGTCATCATAGAACTGGTCTACTTGTTCCAAAAACTTGATTTCTAACTGTTGGACTTGATTCCACTGAGACATGCTATAAAACGAGGAAAAACAGAGTTTAAAAGTAATAACTGTGGTATATCTTATTCTTTCCTTAGATTCCAAACAAAGACAACGCTGTCCAGTAGGTAAGTCACCGAAGAAAAGTGACTTTTTATGTCAGCAAACTTCCAGTCTAGCTCCGTCTTAGCTTAATGAAGAGTTGCCTGCTTGCCTGTTCGTGGGCACTAATTCTTTCAGGTCAAAATACCTCTGAGCCCGTGCACAGTGTTATTTCTCTCTATGGCTGCGATGGTCCGCTGTGGCTGGGCAAAGCTTTAAAAGTCTCCTTTTCATTCGTCTCTGACGTGCATGTGAAAGTGGTTACACCCTCAAGTTACTTGAGGACGAAACCACACTCGGTCCGTCGTTGACAACCTGTCATGAAACCGAGTGGTGTGTTTCCCCCGCGGAACCCGCTCCGGCCACTGGACACTTTAGCCATGTTTCCTCATTGGGAAAGCCCAGGCGCCTCAAAGTGACCACACTTCACTGCCCCAAAAGTCACATTTTTAATTGTTTTGTCGGCAATTCCAGAGCAAAGGGGGAAAGTTTTATGTAACTAATAACCATAGTATTTCCATCTATCTTGTAGGTGAGTTAGAGTTTACTTGTGTCTACAGAACATTTACAAGAACAAATTTCATATATTTCATAGACACATTTCTCAGGTTTCCAGGGACACCCTTGGGAGCCCCTTTTCCCTGACGTCTAGGAGGGCGTCTGGGAGAAATGATGGCCATGTGTTGCTGAAAGAAAGCCACCAGGGAAAATGATGTTTCACTTGCACATCCCGTTATGTTTATGAAGACCTTACACAGGACAATTCCGGGCGTAGTGGGTGCTCAGGACCTGCTGCCACGTGAGGGAGTGGCCCTCGGAGACTGCTGGGAAGAGGGCAGGTGTTACCCCAACTTTAAAAAGGAAAACAGTCCTAGCCGGTCTGGCTCAGTGGATAGAGCGTCGGCCTGCGGACTGAAGGGTCCCAGGTTTGATTCCGGTCAAGGACATGTACCTTGGTTGTGGGCACATCCCCAGTAGAGGGTGTGCAGGAGGCAGCTGATCGATGTTTCTCTCTCATCGATGTTTCTGACTCTCTATCCCTCTCCCTTCCTCTCTGTGAAAAATCAATAAAATGTATTTTTTTTAAAAAAAAGGAAAACAACCGGAGGGTCAGAACTGAGTCCTGCCCCAGGGGCACAGCGTCACGGATGGACCAGAGTCTCCCGGCCCCAGACCCCCTCCCTCTCCAGATGCGGGGTGGATGCATGTCCCACGGGAACCTGGCACCTGCTGGCTCCATCCCTCAGTCAGTGACAGAGAGACCTGAGCTGCGAACAGCATGGCAGCTGCAATCGCTCCCACTGTGGGATCTGCTGGGATGGCTGCACATCTGTTTTCTAACCACGACGTAACTGAAGGTTAGCTCCCTTTTAGCTGCCTGGTCCCCCTCCAGAGAGCTAGGCCCGCGGCCCAGAGAGGGAAGGACCGGGCAGACACCCCAGGGCAGGCTTGGCCCTGCAGCCTCCACCAGCTCCTGCAGGCCCCTCGGACCCTCGCCGCGCTCCCCCTCGCTAGGGGCCGGCTCCCCTGTCCCCAGACATCCGTGCCACATTTCCTTTCCGCTGTGAGTGCCTGGCCCAGGAGACCTGCAGAAGGGGGGCATTTTGCTCCTGGAGGGACAGGGGAGCGCACGCGCCCCGTTGGCTGGGGGACCCCGAGCTCGCCAAGCAGGTGGTCCGCCCCACATGTCACTGGCTCTCATCACGGCCAGCGGCTCCTCTCCGAGACCCAGGGCGCAAGCCAAGGCCGGACGTCCTCACTCACAGGAGCTGGTAAGGAAGGGAAGCGGGGTCCCTTCCCCACCCGGCAGGGACACCCCTCCGGCGGCCACACCGTCCCACCGACCGCCGGCGGAGACCTGCGCCCGGTGCATCCCTGAGCCTGGAGCCCGGCTTCTCCCCGCCGCCCGCGGTCACAGTGCAGCGGCCGTCAGGGCGCCGCCTCCCCGGAGCCCCGTGCGC
>NW_006293349.1:3939141-3958587 GCF_000327345.1 Myotis davidii
CTCGCGCTGCCGCCCCGACGGGACAGGCCGCCGCGCCGCGGGGATTTGCATCTCTCCTCCCACGTGAGGCTTTCCTGTGCGTCAGTGTCGCCTCGGGACTTTACTGGGCCTCCACCCACTCGCTCTTCAGGGGGCCCCCTCTCATCGCCACCGTGACCTGGGGCTGCAGGAGCCCACGGTGGTCAGGAGGAGGTGGGGAGGGTGGCGGGGGGGCTACTCCTTGTCCTCCCAGGTTCCCCAGGCAGCCGGACCCCCTGCAGCTCACTAGCCTGGAGCCCAGTTCCTGGCTTCCTGTTTCCTTCCTTCAGATCGGCTCCCTCAGGGCAACCAGCCGCGTGGAGGGCGGGGAGGCAGGAGCAAGACCCCACACTCAGCCCCACCAGTGTGGCTCAGTGGGTAGGGCATCGACCTATGAACCAGGAGGTCACAATTTGATTCCGGGTCAGGGCACAGGCAGGGGTTTCAGGCTCCATCACTAGTGTGGAGCGTGCAGGAGGCAGCCCATCCATGATTCTCCCCCATCATTGATGTTTCCCTTTCTCCTCTCCCTTCCTCTCTGAAATCAATGAAAATATATTCAAAACAACAACAAAACCTACAAAACTCAGACCCCACTGTGCTGGGATTCAGTGGGTCTGCTCCTCGGAGAGAGGGCAGCCCCCCCCAGAGGTGCAGGCAGCCCCCCCCCTTCAGCGCCGTGAGCCTCGCCGTGGCCCCGCTGAGGGTGAACGCTGAGTCCTGTGTGGCGGGCTGGGCCCTGCCTGGCCCCTCTGCATTGCTCATTGCAGCCTGCCCCATGCTCGGCCCTTCCCCCCTGGCCCTGACCTCCCCGAGCCCTGCAGCTGGGGGCTGTGGCGAGCCCTTCCCCTCAGATTGCACCTGCTCTGGACCAGGAGCTGGAGAGAGCGAGCCCAGCTGGTGTTCTCCGTCCACAGCTGAAGGCCTGCGGCCCCAGGTGCTGCTGGGAGAGTCCCAGGTGCTTCCGCTCCCTCCTCAGGGGTCTTGTCAGCTCTCCTCCTGGGAGCGAGATGGAACCCCTGATGCACAGCAGGAGCCCGTGAATGCTCTCGAAAATAAAGGCAAAAATGAGGACGCCTGGAGAGGGAGACAGACGCTGGATCTGCGGATGCACACGGAGAGCAGCAGACCTGCCCTCACACACCTGCAGCCGATTCTCCCCTCCTGGGTGAGTGACCACGGCTTCAACGCCACCTCTCTCCCTCCCTGGGAAAAATGAGTCCCTGGCCCCAAGGTCACCGCTGGGCAGCAATCTCAGGTCACAGGCAGGGGGGCCTGGGCCTGGCCGCCTGCTTCCCGGGCACCCAGGCTGCTGTGTCCCCGCCCAGACAGAGGGCCTGCTTCAGGCCTCCCATTGCCTCCGGGGAAGCCCTGTGTTCTTCTGGGGAAGCAGCCACTGTCTGTGGTAAAAAGACCCAATTCTTGGCGCTCAAACGTCTCTAGAGCGTGGTCCCGAGCTACCCAGGAACCCTCTGCCCTGCCGGAGCCCAGGCCCCAGCCTCCTCTGCTCCCAGACTCACCACTCACGGTCAGGACTGGCCTTCCCTTCCTCCCCCACTTCCTCCCCCAACTCGCCTCCTATTGAAACCATGTTCTTCTCAGGGGAGATTCCCTGCTCTGGGCTCTCATCACACTTCCATCCAGACTAGCGCTGTTCAGAGAGAAATGAAACACGCCGCATGCGTGTAAGCTTTCTAGTTCTCACGTGAAAAAAGGAAACGGTGAAATTAATTTTTAAAAATCTTTATTGTTAAAAGTATTACATGTGTCCCCTTCCCTCCCCCATCAACCTCTCCCAGCCGCTCCCATCCCCGCCCCAGGCCTTCACCACCCGATTGTCTGTGTCCTCAGGTCATGCATGTATTAGCATGCACACCAGGCCATTGGTTGACCCCTTCCCACTCACCCTTCCCGGCTTCCCTCTGAGGTTCGATGCTTCTATGTCTCTGGATCTATTTTTGTTCATCAGTTTATGCTGCTCGTTAGATTCCACAGGTGAGTGAGATCATGTGATATTTATCTTTCTCCTACTGGCTTATTTCGGTCAGCATAATGCTCTCCAGGTCCCTTCAGGCTGTTGCAAATGTAAGAGTTCTTTCTTTTTTATAGCTGGGAGGGATTCCGTTGTGTAAATGTGCCACAGTTTTTAATCCATTCATCTTAAAATTAATTTTTGTGCTGTAGATAACCCAATTCCTACAGAATGTTAACCTTTCAGTCTATAACCCATATAAAAATTATTGAGATACTCTCATTCCTGATTTCATCCTAAATCTCTGAAGTCTGGTGCGTAGCTGCACTTTCAGGACATCTGGGTTGGACCATGGCCACACGTGGCTGGTGGCTGCCCCACAGGACAGCACAGGCCCCGGCCACTCACCCAGCGCTTTCCACATCCTGCCTGGGTGATAGTCATACTGGCTTTGCGTGTCTTTGCCATCAGCGTTGCGTGTCTTTATTCCACCGTTGAGTGTCCGCTGTACAAACAGAGGCTTCCTTCCCTTCTCCCTTTTAAGAACCTCTTCCTGGGGCTCCCCCAACCATTCTCGACTGTTTCATCTCGTGACACCTTCATCCTCTTGAAAACTGTTGACAACCCCAAGATTTTTGGTGTTGCTGTTCTTTTAATGGACATTTGGTGTATCCATTAAAAGTGGATTCTTAGAAAAAAATCAAAATATGTATTCATTAAAAATGACCATTCTAAACCCATTGTGTGTTCAAACAAACATTATGAAAAACAAGAAAATTTCCATCACACAGAAAATTAGTGATTTACAGCTTGGACAGTCTCTTCAGTGTCTGGCTTGAGAGCAGGCATCTGGATTCTTCCATCTGCTTCTGCCTTTCATCTGTTGCAAGCCATTGGAGGGAGTATTTGAAGAACATCTGGACTCACGCAGATGTGTCCCTGGAAAAGGAGGGAGCCTAACAGCCTTTTCAGAGCTCTGGGCAGCCTTCTTAGACGCCACCCCGAATTCCAACACGCGCTGGTGCCTTAAGGGCTGTTTGCATTGTGGAATGTGACCACATCAGCGAACCCGATATGCACAGCGCTGCCACCCAGGCCATTGTGTCCTGTGTTTTGAATGGAACTTCCGCCCACACAGGCTATCACACATCGGTCATTTGGAGAATCCTGGCTCCCCGAATGATGCAGCTCTCCAAACGCCGACACCCTGTCACACACTATTGGCAAGTCACAGCAGCGAGTCTCACCAGTGATCGCCTTAGAAAAGCGTTTAAGTTTGGGGGAGCTGTGTGCTCAGAGTGAAGAGACACGTTTTGCGCAAGGCCCAGTGTTATCATTGGAAGCAGACACTGCCAGTTGCTTTCCTTGACGTGACAGGCTCACTGTTCATTCTTAGGAAAGTGTCTTCCACATACGAGTCTGGATACCGCGGTCTGTCATGTTCTTCCCGTCGACATGGTGACTGTGAGGAAGAGTGGCCAGGACGGCGGGCAACGCGATCTCACGAGTGCTTTCCCCCCAGGCCGTAGTAAGTTCACGTCCATTTCCTCGCACAGAATGTTGAGAGAGATGTAGTCAGGTCTGAGATTTCATACAGTTAATTTTCCTGCAGCATTGAATACATTCTTTTTAAATATATATATATATTATTTCAGAGAGAAAGGGAGAGGGAGAGAGAGAGAGAGAAACATCAATGATGAGAGAGAATCATGGATTGGCTGCCTCCTGCATGCCCTACACTGGGGATTGAGCCTGAAACCTGGGCATGTGCCCTGACCAGGAATTGGACCATGACCTCCTGGTTCACAGGTTGACATTCAACCATACTGGCTGGGCCATTGAATACATTCTTAAGTCAAACTGGTATTGAGATGTTTTAAGTTTGCGGTGGTGAAGCAGGCAATGACTACGGGGACACGTTGGCACAGCCCCCTGGTTCATGCCATGGCACCATCATCACCCGCCATTGCTTTGGTACCATCTGTGTGACATCCAGAGTGAAAAGGCCAAACAGCATTATTATGAAAAGAACTTTAACTTTGCAGGCCCCTGGAAAGGTCCTGGGGCCGCCCCCTGGAAAGGTCCAAAGACAGCACTCTCAACACCTCTGCTCTGTCCACGTGTCCTGCCTACTGTGATCAGTTCAGCCGGAGGGGCACAGCGTGAGGGACTCGCCACCCACACACACACTTTTTTTTCTTGGTTAAAGCATCTGCCGTAAACCCATCTCCCTTCCTATTTCAAGAACTGAGCCAGGCTTCTGAGAAACGGCATCTCTATGTCCATGTACTTCTCTTTCTTAGAATCAAGTCTAAATAGCTGGGTCCCCAAGTTCTCGGCTCTGCACTGGCCTGCCTTGGTCTCACAGCCCCTCCAAATGAAAAAGAAAAATCCAAAGCAAAACACAGAAAAACACCCCAAACTGAAATCCCCATGAAAGTTTCCCAAACTCAGAGGCCACCAAATCCTCTGTCCCCTGCAAAGGGTCTCTCAGCTGTCCTGGTTATCAGTCCTACACATTTTGTTTCTTCTTCTTAAGAGGGAAACCCCAGGTTATAGACTCGCAGGAAAATAGATTCTAGTTCTGATTTCTCCACTTTCAAGCTACCTAACCTCTCTGAGTCCCACACTCCCTGTAAAAATGGGGATATTCTATCCCCCACAAAATTGCTGTTAAGAGTCAAAGCTCTAATATAAGACTTGCGGTAAGGAAAATGCTGGGGAATGGCTATTAGTAATAGACGAACAAGCCAGTTGTGAGAAACTCTGGAGGCTCCTAGGCTAACTCCCTTCCTCCCCCCGGAGCTAGAAGGGGTTTCAAGTGGAGATGGAGTGAGGTGGGCAGATTTGCACCGGCCAGTCCCCGGCAGAGAGGACTCAGAATCGGCGCTCTGCTGTCTTCCTCCACCACGCTCAGCAGAGTTGTGTGTGTGTGTGCGTGTGTGTGTGTGTGCGTGTGTGTGTGTTAATATTTTTATTGATTTCAGAGAGGAAGGGAGAAGAAGAGGGAGATAGAAACGTCCATGATGAGAGAGAATCATTGATCAGCTGCCTCCTGCACACCCCACAACCTGGGCATGTGCCCTGACGGGGAATCGAACCGTGACCTCCTGGTTCATAGGTCGGTGCTCAGCCCCTGAGCCACGCTGGCCAGGCAGAGTTGCTTATTTTGGGGGCAACGAGAGAAGAAGAGAGGGGAGGGAGATCAGTGCCCCGCTGCTGGCTGCACCCTCTCCCAGCTCTTGTCTGAAGGGTAGAAACGTGGCTGGTTTTCATTTTTTGTGGCAGCATCGTACCTCTCCTGTCCAAGCTTCACCTCTTCTGTGTCCAGAGGAAGGTGGAGAGTCAGGTTAGAGGCTGGACAGACAGAAGACGTACCTACCGACAGGCATGCTGGGTTTCGTGTGGCACAGGCCAGCCCCCGGGTGCTTGGCAAGGCAGTCTGGGCGGGGCTTGGCAGCTCATGTGTGTGCCTGACCTCAAACTCCATCGCCATGGGGATGATGTGCGAAGGGTTTAATCCTATCCATACTGGTCCGTTCCTCAACCCCAGTTCCCAACGTCAGGGCTCCCTCTGCTGCCCCCTCAGGGGCACGACAGCCTACAAGCCAGCCTCTTTCCTACGGTAGCCCTTGGCCTGCTCTAGGCCAGCCCACACGAGGAGCTGAGAACATCGCGTGCGTTGTCTGACCTCAGCCTGACACCACACACAGGATTGGGATCATCCTCGCCTCCGACTGTCAGACAAGGACAATGGCTTCATGAGGCCGGAAGGCCTGTGCAGGGTAATCCGATGTCAGGGGCAGGTCCCGGATTCAAATCAGGACCGCCTGCCTCCAGAGACAATGCTTGAACCCAGGAAACGTCGTATCTGCTCGTATAAGAAAAGCCTAGTTTCATATTTAGTTTTGTCACTAAAATTGCAGATTAAGATCTCTGTCTGGAGACTGTGAGGGTGGGTACAACAAATCTTTACAGAAGATGGCTCCATCAGATCTTCACCAGCTTGGAATCCCTTGCTACAGGCAAAAATAATGTAAATAAATATTTCCAAAAAAAAACCCACGCACAGCCGTCACCACGGGCTCTACAGCCCCAAACCAAGCGAAACAGAAGGAAACTAGACTAAACAGGCGCCTCACGGCAGATGAACCTATGAATGGAGCTCCACTGGGTGTGAAAATAATGAACTAATAATGCAGGGTTGCTATCGCTTTCCTCTTAAGAATTGTTTGCACAAATGTTTGGCTTCAGCCTCCATTCATCTTTCCGTGTGAACTGCCAAGTTCTTCCTTAGTTCTGTGCTATATGTAGGTGAGAAGCCTAACACACGATAGACAGTTTGTAATGGGAAAGAGAGATTTTAAGGACAGCCAGTCCGATTGCATAAATCTTTCACTATTGATGGGGCTGTCAAGTTTTCCTTTCCTTAGCCAGTGTGCAGGCTAGAACACTGAACAAACACCAGGGGGCACTATTCTCACAGGGAAACGAACCCACAGCTGGGCTAAGAAATGGAGGCCTGTGAGTTATCTATAAAAAGAGTTCTTTTCATATTTCAACGAAGCGTGTATTCGTCTGAAGGCTTTTGTCACCTGTGATTGGCCTTATCCTTGCGACATCACAGGGTTTACGGATTCAATAAACTAGGCCCACCAACTTGCTCAACGGCCGTGGCGAGTGTATTGGATAATACTTTGTACCAGGATGAACGTGGGGGAAAGGAAAGTGGGGGTGAACAGCATTTAGATCAAAGGATTGTGAGGACTTGTTCCTGGCTTTGCTTAACCTGGGAACCTGAATGGTGACATTGTCTGATTTGTACCTAAGAGAGATCTGAGCCAGGAATTTGGCCAATTTAGATAAAGTTTGTGTTTGCACTTTATTTAGGGCTGTTTACACACAGCAATAATTCCAAGAGGTTAGGGATCGCTTGCTAATTCACAGCCCTCACCAGTCACCCCCTAGAAGACATATCAGCGGAGTGAAGGTAGAACACCTGCTCTGCACTGGCTCCTTTAAGACGAGTTCCCGTTGTCCCTCCCAGACAAGTTGCCTCTCAGGTCCTTTCTTCCAGACCACTCTGCCCGCCCACTGGATGGGTGGGTGGTTTGTCCAGAGAACTCGCTCCAGTAACCGAAGTCACTTCTCGTACGAAGACAAGGCCCTCTCATTCGCTATTTCGTTGCTACAAGGAGTAGACAAATCCACAAAGTACTTCCAAGGACAGAAGCCATTTTTATCAGGTGCTGCTCGGATATAAACGCTTAGTTAATAAAAGTCACATTCGTCCTCAGAAATAACTCCTGAGTTTCCAATGCTGGCGAGATCCCTGGTCACGCCCAAAGAGCTTTCTGCTCACGTTCCCTTTGAGATGGCGTTCCGTCTGCACCTTCTCTCCGGGCGGCGGGAGGGCTGGCATGTCTGACCGCAGCAGACGCAGCCGGTGAAGCAGAAGCAGCATGAGACGGTGACAGCATCGCACAGTGGAAACCTGTCCTATAAGCGATTGTCCTCGGGCCGCACTCGGCGGTGCTGCCCATTGTAAACCGGCGCCTCTGACAATATTCAAACTCAAGCAGCAGCTGACACCCCGGGGAAGGCTGGACGCCCCGCTCCGGGTCTGTGTTCCGCCCGTACTTCCTAGGCCCATCCCAGGGCAGCCGCGGGGCGTTGCTTAATCCTGAGGACAATGGGTTACCCAGAGCCGTTGGCAGAGGGAGAAGGAACGATTAGATCCTCAGCCAACTGGTCTCCCCAGCCGAGGGCAGTACCCGCAGGTGGGACATCTCACACCTCCCTGCAGGCGAGGGGCCGCAGCAGGAACCACACTCCCTCCTGCGCCGACGCCGATGGCACCGGGCTGTTTGCGTTGGCTGCCCTCATGCCCCCTTGCTGCCCTGAACAGGAGCAGCCCCCGCAGGGTGCCCTCTTCCGTGGAGACAACCATGGAGTCATTGCTGTCCGTGGAAGGCAGTTAGCTCTGGTACACGGGGCCTGCGCAAACACAAGGTCAGGTGACCACGGGGAGCCCTGATGAGGCCCACGCAGGACAGGTCTCCCGCTGTGCGCTGCATTGTGCATGTTCTGGCTCAGAATGAGCCCTTGTTTGGGGCTTATTGACTCACCTGGTTGACTTTATTCAATAGCCACCCCCCGAAACACTTGGCTCCTCACTCCAGACTGCGGTCTTGATACGAACTGGAGAGTCTACCTTGTTCCTGGGTGTACTTTTGTTGTTGTTGTTAATCCTCACCCGAGGATATTTTTCATTAATTTTTTAGGGAGAGTGGAAGAGAGAGGGAAAGACAGAGAGAAACATCGATGTGAGAGAGACACATCGATTGGTGGCCTCCTGCATGTGCCCCAACCAGGGCCCAGGTCGAGAAGGAGCCTGCAACCAAGGTATGTACCCTTGACTGGAATGAACCCGGGACACTTCCAACCACAGGTTGACGCTCTATCCACTGAGCCAAACCAGCTAGGGCTGTTCCCAGGTAAACTTTCTTCTCAAGTTCAAATAGATGGCTAATTCAGATCCTCACAGTGGATTTTCTCCTCTCTGGGGGTGAGAGATGAACTTCCCACTCCACTTCGGGCCTTGTGTGAGGAAGGCGGAAGTCTCCACCCAGGACATACTTCCCACAGTGATGCTGCTCAGACCAACGTGGAGCCCGGACGGACGGCCGGTCGGAGCAGTCAGTCTCCGTGGGGATCTATTTGGGGGATTGTGAGTGTGAAGGGCCAGGTAGGCCGGAGCTCTTGGTGGATTGAAAAAAGCCAGTGTTTGTCCCTGGACCAGTCATAGCGAGAGCCCTACTCTCCTGGGCTTCAGTTAACCTGGAAAATGAATTCCCTTTTTTAATGAAATATATTTTTATTATTTCAGAGAAGAAGGGAAAGGGAGAGAGATAGAAACATCAATGATGAGAGAGAATCATTGATTGGCTGCATACTGCATGCCCCCCTCCCCTTCCTCCCCCCTCCCCAAACTGGGGATCCAGCCTGCAACCCAGGCATGTGCCCTGATCAGGAATTGAACCGTGACCTCCTGGTTCAATGGTTGATACACAACCATTGAGCCATACCAGCCGGGCTCCTTTTTTTCCTTAAGCAACTTGGAGTTGAATGTCTGTCAGAAGCATCCAGCTACAGCCTGATCGGCGGAGTATCACAATAACACCACACTATGGACTAGAAAAGGACACCCCAGAATGAGAACGCGAGACCGGCAGTAGATTGCTTAAAAGAAGCCGTACGCAAGCTTACAGGGACCGGGCCCCCCTCACGGAGGACTTGCCGAGCTGGCTGACGGTGGGCAGGGTCACACCTTCTCTGCTTTAACATGTCATGACGGCCTGGGAAGGGCCAGCACGCTGGGGAAGAGCCGCAGGAGACAGCTGTGTAATAAAAGGGAAAGACGTAGCCTGGAGATTAAAGACCTGCTGGCTCAGCTTTTACAGCAAGGGGGGAATTGCCGCAGTGAAAAACGTGAATGGGACGAGATGTGGACTTGACATGAACAGCATTTTCCCGCAGACCATCATCTACTGCATAATGACGGGTGTATTATGTCTGTGTCGGAGCTGGGACCCCGCGGTGCAAAGCCGGAGAAGCCGTGACAAGATGGAGTCTCAAGGTCCGAGTAAGAGAGGCAGAGCCCAGAGCTGGAGACATAGCTTGTGCCAGGGTCTAACCCTGAGGGGCTTAAGGTCATCGAAGAGGCTGTGCCGTTTTCTGTCCCTCAAAAAACTGGATTTCTGAGCGTGGCCCTCGGAAGATTGCTCAGGTCCCCTGAGCACTGTGTCCACACTCATGTCACTCGATGCTGCTTTGCACATGGTCATTTATTCGTTCTTCATTCACTCACTCACTTGTTTAATAACTTGTTTATGCAAGGCACCTTCTGAGGTATCTATATATACAAAAAGCCAGTGTCCATGATGACCAGGACAACCAAATGACCAGTCACCATGAGGTGCATTGAGTACCTCTCAGTCCCTCCCCTGTGCCCACAGACTCTGATCTCAGCAAGGCGGGTGGCGGGCAGGCAGGGCGGGGAACACAGCGAGCAGCGGCAGGCGGGAGGGTGGGCAGGGCAGCGAGTGAGGGGAGGTGGCAGGTGTGTGGGGGCAGCCAGGGGAAGGAAGGCCTACTCTTGCATGAATTCTGTGCATCAGGGCTCTAGTAAAAACAATAAACATTAACAATCACTTAGGTGTTTCTCCAACGAGGACAGCTGCATCGGGGAGCATTGTAGTTGTGATCTAATCAGCACTGACCTTTCTATTTAAAATTTCTTCTCAAGGGAATAACAGTTAAGATGTGACTAAGTCCTGATGACTTTTTTCCGTTACTTGAAGGTCTGCTATATGCTTGGCCAAAATTCCCAAGAAGAATGAGTGTCTTAAACAGCTCTGTGAATCATGGTGTGGCTTCTTCGGGGCTGTTTTTCGCTTACAGTCTTCTTTATAGATTCCTGATTCATGAAGGCCTTTTCTGCCTG
Organism: Myotis davidii; assembly: GCF_000327345.1. Classification (NCBI taxonomy): domain Eukaryota; kingdom Metazoa; phylum Chordata; class Mammalia; order Chiroptera; family Vespertilionidae; genus Myotis; species Myotis davidii. The sequence continues at coordinate 3,949,638 of NW_006293349.1, forward strand.
CTGCTTCATACAGTCCCAGTATGCTGCCAGCCAGTGTCATCTTTTATCTGCACCTTTGTTAAGGTCAGAAGCAAAACAAACAAAACAAAACATATGGAGAAAAGATTATCTCAGTTTTTTCACTGTTCTCTTCTATTTTTACTTTCCTTATAAATCAGTAAACTGGAAAGCGTGTTTCTATGTCACTCCCATTTTTGATGGCTTTCCATTATTGCATAAGTTCTTTTGCAAAATAACTCATTAAGAGAGCTTCACTTACAGACCTTTGACTAGCTTTCATGTCTGAAATGAACTCTCACTTTCCACTTATAAACTGAATGTAAAACATCCAATATGAATACCTTTAAAGCAGTTGTCACATAATTTCTTTATACTTACAGACAGGTGTCTACAAGCTGAGCCAGAGGGTGGTTTATTTATCTACCTATTGATTCTGCAAATGACTGAGAACAACACGGAACAATGAGCTGCATTAAGGTAAGGCCAGGTGAGACACCAGTGTGTGCAGGACACACTCCTGCTCTCAAAGTAGGTTCCAGTGGCTGGGGGAGACAATGCCGAGTATTGAACATAAATACCACAGCAAGGCAAAGGGATTCATTGCCAGGACTGACAGGCAGACCCTGAGCGATGGAAGAATGATGACTCTGACACACGTTTCTGTGAAAGAGAGGGCTAAGGGACTGCCTGGCTAGAGGAACCAAACAGCCCCGTTTGCCGGCCTCTTTAGGCTTTGATTGTAACAGCAGCTTGAACTAAAATTCACTATTAGACACTATCAGCAGGGCAAGCATCCTTGAGAAGACACCTGCATCTGCAGTGTCCTTTAAGCAAGGACGTCTGAAGACTAAGCATAACGATTCCAGTAAACACCCGGGGACTCAGACTTGTTTGGAAAAGTCAAGGCAGGGGCTGCCACCTTTGGCATGGTCCCCCTAGGGCAGCGGTTCTCAACCTGTGGGTCATGACCCCTTTGGGGGTCGAACGACCCTTTCACAACGGTCAACTAAGACCATCGGAAAACACATATATAATTGCATATTGTTTTTGTGATTAATCACTATGCTTTAATTATGTTCAATCTGTAACAATGAAAATACATCCTGCATATCAGATATTTACATGACGATTCATAACAGAAGCAAAATTACAGTTATGAAGTAGCAACAAAAATAATTTTATGGTTGGGGGTCACCATAACATGAGGAACTGGATTAAAGGGTCACTGCGTTAGGAAGGTTGAGAACCACTGTCCTAGAGGCTCCCGACCTTTCCGAGATTCCTCCTTACAGACTTTCCAACCAAGTCCCGTGCTTCCCCACACTTCCTCATAGGTCATTTGAATAAACTAAGGGAGACCGGGATGGCGAAGATGGGCCCTAAAGGGTGGTTAGGACTTTCGATAAGTCTTAACGAACGGGTAGAAGGCATTCCAAGCGATGAGGAAGGTGTGAGTAAAGGCTGAACAGAGAGGACGATGCAGCGTGTTCGGGGAAGGAAACACGAGGCATATTGGCGGGAACAGAAGGGTCCTGCTGACGGGCAGAGTGAATGGAGCTGGTGAGTAGTCCGAGGGCCATGTTGTGAATGTCAGGTGCATGAGTTTGGAGTATTTCTAGGACCCAACTGGCCTCCCTGATGTCATTCTCAGCCACTCCAACTCATCCTTAAAACTGATGCCAAAGAGACCCTCCTAAAAGAGCATGTTAGCAGGGAATTCCCGTGCTTAAGATTCCGCAGTGGATTTTAAAGGGGTGCGGGTCCCTAAGCCTACCCCAGTGGGGACGTCTATGAGACTGTGCACATCTGAGCACTGAGACCAAGGGTCCTCTGGCTGAGCTCTGCCTGGTGGTGCCCCTGGTGGCCCTGCCGGGCCTTGGAGGGAGCTGGGTAAACAAAACCCTTCTCTAGCCAAAGCGACAGCCTCAGATGGAGGTGGAGAAACAGTACCTGCGACCCATCATGCCACGGCAAAGGGGCTGAGAGATCTCTCTGGGGCTCATGAACTCTCAGGACGCTTCCATGACGGAGCTGGATGTTATGGCCTCGCCAAATGCAAACTGACCTCCCCACAGCTGTGCCAGATGCACAGTGTACATGCCTCCAGTCTCAATAAAACCACACCCATTGCGTGAGATTCGGATTGGTCATTTAAATTTCATAGATTACGTTTTCATTTAGATTTAATGAGCAAATTTGCATTACATATGGTAGAAAGTAGGGATGGATATATTCCTCAGGAATTGTTACCTAGTTTTACGTGTGTGATTAAATAACATTATGATAAATATTAGAGGTCCAGTGCATGAAAATTCATGCACTCGGGGTAGTGGGGGGGTGTGTCCCTCAGCCCAGCCTGCACCCTCTCACAATTGGGACCCTAGGGTAGGTCCCTAGGCCTGGCCTGAGATCAGGGCCTATGAGGCTTTCCTTCTGGCTATGGGCAGCTGGCCCCACTCCTGCCGCTGCCACTGCCTGCCATCTGTGCAGCGCTGCCCCCACTTCCCTGCCACCAGTGGCCTCCCTCTGCAGGCGACAGGCTGGGGTGCGATGGCGTGGCTGGCCTGGGCCTCCCTCTTTCTTTGCTGGGGGGCGGGGCCAGCCCTGCAAGGGGCTGTCTGCCTACCTGATCGCCCCTAACTGCTTGCCTGCCTACCTGATCACCCCTAACCACTCTGCCTGTCTGCTTTGATTGCCCCTAACCGCTTGCTTGGGGGGTGGGGCCAGCCCAGTGAGGGGCCGTGGTGATCTGGTCTCTGGTCATTCAGGTCGTGATGCCTGGCCTTTTATTAGTATAGATAATTTACATATATACTGAATTTCACACTTTATTTTTAAACTTTAAAGGAGTTATGGGCATTACCCAAGTAGGGGGAATAACATTATTTTGTTTAGTCTTAAAATCACCCCTGTAAAATAGTCATTATCCCCATGTGATGGATGAGGACACCGAGGGTCGGTGGGCATAAGTAATTTATGCGAGGTCAAACAGCAGTGACGTGGCAAAGCTGAGATTTTAACCCGGTTCTGTGTGATGACGATTTCTCCGCACACACAGGTTCAAAAGTCATCCTCAGAGACATGAGGGTGGAGTTGGTGAGCGAGAGTTCTAGACACAGAGCGGAGACCTGAGGGACCTCGGCTCACCTCCAACACCCAACGTCAGGCTGCCTCGCCTCCGAGGGAAACTGAGGATCATGGTCTCACTAAGATAATGAATTACATCTGATGACTTTCTTTTTGAAAATAGATTTTTATTGATTTCAGAGAGGAAAGGGGGGGGAGAGAGGGATAGAAACATCAATTATGAAAGAGAATCATTGGTTGATCGCCTCCTGCACACCCCACACTGGGGATGGAGCCCGAAACCTGGGCATGTGCCCTGACCAGGAATCCAACCATGACCTCCTGGTTCATAGGTCGACGCTCAAGCACTGAGCCACGCTGGCCGGGCGCGTTTGATGACTTCTCAAATTTCCTTTCACCCCTTTAAGCCCATGATCCCTCACCAGATGTCCACTGCTCCCCGAACATCTGTTTCAAGAGCCACCTGAAACAATGAGTTCCTTCACATTTTGAAGGAAACATCCTTTAGAGCAGTGTTCTTAACCTTGGCTGCACATTAGAATCACTTGGGAATTTTTAAAATCCTGATTGCGGGGCCTCATCCTCCGGAAATTCTGTTTCTTTGTTACTAATGTTGTGGCCCCAGCCCATAACAAAGAAAAAGAATTTCCGGAGGATGACGCCCAGAAATCAGGATTTTAAAACAGGTCACCAGGTGATTCTAATGTGCAGCCAAGGTTGAGAACCACGGCTTGACAGCAGTGGCTATTTCCTCAAAACACCAAAAGGAAACTTCAAACACCATTCCCACTGCTGCTCTCTGTCCTCGCCTCCAAACACCATTCCCACTGCTGCTCTCTGTCCTCGCCTCTTTCTAAAAACAAGTAACAGCAGCAACAAACACCAACAGGAGGCTCTGGCCTCTGGAAGTCGGTGCCAGGTGTTCTCCGGTTCTCGGGGTCCTGGCCAAGGTGGGAGGTGCCGTCAGCTGGTCACAGCCCTCGGCCCTGGAGGCATCCTGCTCCCACCGTGGACAAACACAGGAAGCCCGCGGGCGTGGATGGGGAGGCGGGCCCTTGCAGGACAAAAGGAGCAGCATCCGCTGCTGCTAGGAATCCCGCGTCTGGGCCGCATCAAAGGCCAGGCTGCGAGGGGGGCTCATGGTGAGGGCCTCACAGGGAGCCTTTCTTTTCCAGGAACCCGCCCCAGAGGGAGAGGCTGCGCGGAATTCTCCGGAATGTAATGCATGTCAGTCAGCACATTCCCAGCTCGGCCACACGTTCCATTCTTATCGAGTGAAACTGACCTCTGTCCCAGCAAGTTCTTGTTCATCACGATGACTAATGTCAAGTTCACAGTGAGGTAGGCTTTTAGATGAATGGCACAGGACACTCAGACGGCAGATGCTGGTATGCGCTTCTGGAGTCTCCTCGCCCTGGCGGAGGGGTGGGCGCTACCTGGCAGGCATGAGGGTTTCAGGCGCAGTTGGCTGGTGGAATGCTCAGCCCAGACTGGCCCCTCTCCTCAGAGCTGGCAGAAACCTGCCCTTCCCTGCTCATGCTCCCTAACCCCGTGACTCAGCGGGAGTCACGACCCAGTGAAAACGAGCGCACAATTCAAGGTTTTAAAGTATTTTTTCAGCCGAAGGAAGCGACCAGGATCATGCTTACCCAGATCACTAGAAGGCCGGGCAGAGGTCGCCCTTTGCCGGGCACTTCTGCATCCCAATGGTTGTTTGCGCTCAGGTTTCCTCCCCAAACTTTGGCGGAGGCTCTGAGTGGTTCAGGTCACGGAGCTGAGCTGATTCACGTCTCGGTTTTCTCCCTTTTCAAGACCGAGTTTCTTACTGAGACGTTTTCTTAGAGCTCATAGTAAACAGGAAGTTAGTTGTTCTTGTGTGCATCCAGGCCGTCTGCGTGCCCACGAGGACCAAAGCCTCCGGTGAAGCTTCCATGGAGCCTCCAGAGCAGCGGTTCTTAACTTGTGGGTCGCGACCCCTCTCTGCGTGCCCACAAGGACCGAAGCCTCCTGTGAGGCTGCCCTGGAGCCTTCAGACCAGCGGTTCTCAACCTGTGGGTCGCGACCCATCTGGGGGTCGAACGACCCTTTCACAGGGGTCACCTAAGACCATCGGAAAACACACATATAATTACATGTTGTTTTTGTGATGAATCACTATGCTTTAACCATGTTCAATTTGTAACAATGAAATCGGGGGTCACCACAACATGAGGAACTGTGTTAAAGGGTCACGCGCGGCATTAGGAAGGCTGAGAACCACTGTTCCAGAGAATCTTTGGATATAAACGTGACAAAGGACAAGACACTGAAAGTTCAGGAACAGAGTCTGGGGGTGCAGAACCCCACTCAGGACTGGCCTGCCCATGCAGGGGTGCAATGGCTCTCAAATGATGGCTCCTTCATTATTTACAACTAGAGGCCTGATGCACAAAATTCGTGCAAGGGGCTCAGCCCTCGCAGCTGCGGTGGCTTGCCTCGGCCCTTGCAGCCCCGGCTTCATCTGGAATGTTGTCCGGAAGGATGTCTGAAAGGTCATTCGGCTGTCTGGTCTAATTAGCATATTATGCTTTTATTATTATAGGTTCCCCTAATTCAGCAGTGACAACACACCCGGGAATTCAGAGGTAAATAGAAAGAGTCCTTCTCATTGAGGAGCCAGGGCCTGTTGGGAGGGTAGGAGCTTTGAAATACGCTAACACAGCCTAAAGCAGTGGAAAGGCTTCACTGAGGTGATTGTTGAGCTCCGTTTCCAAGGCTGAGTCGGGGATCACCCCAACAGCAGAGAAGGCTGGCAAAGGCAGTTGCCAAGGGAAGGAGTGTGAGACCGGAGGAGGGGAGGTGTTGCAATGAGGCCGGCCAGGTTGCGCCAGATCAGGAAGGCCAGTGGTTTCATCAACCAAAGGATGAGGTGGTGTGATTGGCAGCAGGGCGGTGCATAGCCTGCGGTGGGAGATGTTACAGGGAGAGGGATCAGCAGTGAGGCTGTGGCCGGAGTCTCAGCAAGTGTGGATGAAGGCTGGGACCCAGGTACTGACAGCGGGATTAGAGGGGAGACAGCCACACGTCAAAGACTTTTTTTTTAAGGTGGAATTAACAGGATTGGATGTGCCTGATGAGTGAGAAGTCCACAGTGGTTTCTAATTTGGGGAACTAGGCTGATTGACTAGTTCTGAAAGAGGTCTCCACCCCCCACCCACACCCCCCATTTATCTCTCTCAGTCTCTCTCTTTCTCTGCCACTGCTCTATCTTTCTGTAGACCCCTGTTTTCCTCCATGACACTCTATCTCGGTCTTTGTCTCACTCTCTTGTGGTATCAGCTTCTCTGTGCTCACCACCTCTGTTCTCCTCTCTCTAATGACCAACTTCTTCACCGTCCACATTCGCTCTGCTCCCTGGTAACTTCCAATGGCATGTGCCTTTGACTTCACTCCCCCTCCTTCAAGCCCATGAACTTGTCACTTCCCATTCCGCTGCTCATGATCAGATTTGTTCCAGGTTTCTTCACTCAGATCTCCAACAGGATCTAATTAGACCAGGTCTTCTTTCCACACTCGCTCAGGGAGTCATTCAGCCTCGCTGCTTATCAGAATCATCTGAGGGACTTAAAAAAACACACACACCAGTGCAGGGCCCACCCTAGACACGGAATCCCAACCTGGAGGACGGAGAGCCCAGCATGTGTATTTGTGGTGAGACTGATGCACAGATGGGGCCAGAGCCCCTGGATACGGCAAGTCATCGCTTATAGTTCACAGCACAGGCTTTGGGTCAGGTGCTCAGCCTTCTTCCAGCTTCAACTGGGGAGAAGGGAGATGGGGGCGGGGAGAAGGGTCACACTGTGCAGAACGAGGCCATCCAGGGGCTCTGAGTGGAGACAGGTCCTCTGCGGTCACACAGGCACCATGAACCGTGTTTGCTGCAAACGGCTTGTGAGGGGTCGATGCTAAGGCAGAAGGAGGAGGCGCCTCCTGGTGAGGTGACACCGTGAACTTTGGGGGACACAGTCAGTCAGTGAGCATCGTGACAGAGTCTGAGCGGGCGTCCTGCTGGCAACGTGAAGGCGGTCATTCACAGGCCGCAGAGGGGAGGAGAAGCCAGCTGTGCCCCTGCCCTGGGGCCCCTCAGATCTGATGTCTTCCTTTTCCTGAAGGGGAAGCACAGCCTCCAGGTGATGGCCAGGTGTTGCCTCTTCAAAGGCTAAAGGTTAGCAAGGCCCTGAGGCTGGCCCGGAGGCTGCGGCTGACAGTCAGCACTGCCTTCTCTTGAACTGTAGATGTACCTCACCCTTGACCAACATTAAAAAAAAAATTTTATTAAAAAATTTCTTTTAATCCTCACCCAAGGATATCTTTCCATTGATTTTTAGAGAGAGTGGAAGAGAGAGGGAGAAAGAGGGAGAAATGCCAATGTGAGAGGAACACATCGATGGGTGGCCTCCTGCACAAGCCCCGACCAGGCCCTGGACCGCGGAGGAGCCTGCAACCGAGGTATGTGCCCTTGATGGGAATTGAACCCGGGACCCTTTGGTCTGCAGGCTGATGCTCTATCCACTGAGCAACCAGTTAGGGTGTGACCAACATGTAGACCTGGTTTGGTTGCTCACCTCCCGGGATCTGTGCCAGACCTGCATTCTGAGGGGTTTCAGCACTCAGTTATCTTTTTCTTATCAAGGAAGTTTCGATGCCATTCCCTATACAGTGGGGCCTTGACTTATGAGTGTCCTGATTAATGAGTTTTTCGAGATACGGGCCATCTCTTGGCTGATTTTTTGCTTTGAGTTGCGAGCTAAAATTCAAGTCATGAGCCAGTTTCAGATACCCCACCGCTAGTTGGCGCGGCGAACGTCACAGTGAACACCACAATGTCAGCCCAGCATCACGTGTCTCACTCGTTCACTTTTTGATTTGACATACGAGTAATTTGAGTTACGAGCTCTGTCACGGAACGAATTAAACTCGTAAGTCAAGGCCCCATTGTACTAGACAGGACGGGACTCAGGAGTGAGGAGGAGCCCGGGGATTCTCTGTTGCTGGAAACAGAGGGCCCTCCTCCGGGCACCGTGAGCAGCCAGGCTTCCGGGAAATGGCTGCGGCCTCCCCCCTGATGCCGGCAGGCAGGGCCCAGGTGGCTGAAACCCCGGCGGAACAGCGCCCGCCTGGGACCAGGGCAGGCACAGCTGGCGCAGGACCCCTTCCTTAGAGATGCCCTCACTCCTTAGGGATGACCTCGCTCCTTAGAGATGACCTCGCTCCATGCACTAGGGTAGATGAACTATGTCTTGTATGTAAATGTACAAATGTGAAGCTATAGGATGATGTTATCAGGAGGACACTGACATTGTTATACTCTCCTTATGTACATGTTTTTATTGATTTTTAGAGAGAACGGAAGGGAGAGGGATAGAAAGAGAGAAACATCATTGATCGGCTGCCTCCTGCACACCCCCTACTGGGGATGGAGCCTGCAACCTGGGCTTATGCCCTGACCAGGAATCAAACCTCAGCCTCTTGGCTCATGGGTGATGCTCAGCCACCTGAGCCACACTGGCCGGGCCACGTGGAGGTCTTTCCTGTGCTTGCTTACCAGCTGTGTGTCCTCTTGGGTGACATGCCCATCAATGTCTTTCACCCATTTTCTAATTAGGTTGTTGTCTTACCTCTTGAGGGTTGAGAGTTCTTTACAAACTATAGATTCAAATCCTTTGCCATATGTGTGATTCGCAAGTATTTTCACCCAATCTGTAGCTTGCCTTTTCATCCTCTTCACGTGGCCTCTCACAGAGCAAAAGTTGTAAATGTTCTGAGGCCCAAATTATTGATTTTATTCCTTTTATGGATTGTGTTTTGGATGCCACATCTAAGA
>NW_006293349.1:3958634-3960205 GCF_000327345.1 Myotis davidii
TCTTAGGTGGGACTGTCTTCGATTCTTTTTCTTCCTGAACGTTTTACAGGCTTATGTTGTACATGTAGGACTAGGCTGCATTTGAATTTATTTTGGTGTGAAGTGTGGGGTTTAGGTCAAGACTCTTGTGTGTCTATGATGCCCATCTGCTCCAGCAGCGCTGGATGAGAAGGCTATGCCATCTCCCCTGACTTGCTCTCACACCTCAGCTGGGTGTGTCTGTGTGGGCCGGTTTCTGTGTGTCACGGCCATTTTGGCAGCATCTTCCTCACACGGAGAGATGGAGAGTGAGAGTGGCTGCCTCCCTGTGCGGGAGAGGAGGGCGGCCTAGGTGGGGTTCCTAGTGTAACTGAGCCAAGTGGAGACAGTGAATGAGCGCAGACCTGGCCCACAGAGGAGATACCTGCCTGGCAATCGCTGTAACATGGGCCTGAGCTGCCAACAGAATCACTCTTGCTTACGGCCTGGCCTAGCGCAGGAGACTGGTGAGTTCTCTGCCTCCATATTATCTGTCTCTCACTGTTTTACCACTGAAAGGCTTGCCTCACTATTTTCTGCTACAGATGATCAAGGACTGATTTTAGGACCTCTCTTCCCACGCTCAGTGTTGGCCAGAGGCTGCAATTACCACCTTCAGAGTAGCTTCCTCCCTCCAGTTAACCCCCTGCTGCCCTGTCTTTTCAGGATGCCTCTCAGGACTTTCCATGCTGAGAGGGCACCGTGCATCTGGGGGACCCCGTGGTTCATTTTACCTCAAGAAACCTAGCCCTCCTCACTTTACCTCAAGCTGGTTCTCTGAATCAGGTTAACACGACTTTGTCTTGAACTTGCTCACGTGCTTTGATTATGTGGAGAGATCACTGAAGGATGAACTAATTGTCATCTGGATGCTCTCCAGCTATAGATGCTTTCACCTTTACTCTCTCCACCTTGTTCTCAAGAATTTAACTCCTTTTAGCCAGAATAATCTCCAACACGGATGGGTAGACTCAGCAAACACTTAAAATTTCTTAGGAAATGAATCACCTTTCTCTCCTCCTCCTCTGTAAGACACTGATGTCCTTTGACATTTCCCCTGGGAGCCTCTGGCTTCCCTGTTCCTGTCATAACGTACACAGGAAAAATCCCCCCCGCCCCTCCATGTCTTCTTCTTCCTCATTATATTTTAATTCTATTTCTTCTGGTCTTCCTTTCTGTAGGAGTAATGAATTACCTTTTGTAGTTTGAAATATTGATGCAGACGGAAGTACATGTTTCTATTAGAGATCCTTGAGGCTGTTGGCCTGGAAAAGCTGTAGGCCTAGAGAAGCTGTAGGCCTGGAGAAGCTGTTGGCATAGAGAAGCTAGTGGCATGCAGAAGCTGTAGGCATGGAGAAACTGGTGGTATGAAGAAGCTGTAGGTATGGAGAAGCTGTTGGCCTAGAGAAGCTGTAGGCATGGAGAAGCTGTTGGCATAGAGAAGCTTTAGGCATGGAGAAGCTGTAGGCCTGAAGAAGCCGTAGGCACAGAGAAGCTGTAGGCATAGAGAAGCTGTAGGCACGGAAAAGCCGTAGGCACAGAGAAGCTGTAAG
>NW_006293349.1:3960217-3983467 GCF_000327345.1 Myotis davidii
CGCCTCTCCATGTCTTCTTCTTCCTCATTATATTTTAATTCTATTTCTTCTGGTCTTCCTTTCTGTAGGAGTAATGAATTACCTTTTGTAGTTTGAAATATTGATGCAGACGGAAGTACATGTTTCTATTAGAGATCCTTGAGGCTGTTGGCCTGGAAAAGCTATAGGCATGGAGAAGCTGTAGGCCTGGAGAAGCTGTAGGCCTGAAGAAGCTGTTTGCCTGGAGAAGCCGTAGGCACAGAGAAGCTGTAGGCATAGAGAAGCTGTAGGCACGGAAAAGCCGTAGGCACAGAGAAGCTGTAGGCATGGAGAAGCTGGTGGCGTGGAGAAGCTGTAGGCATGGAGAAGCTGTGGCGTGGAGAAGCTGTAGGCATGGAGAAGCTAGTGACATACAGAAGCTGTAGGCATGGAGAAACTGGTGGCATGGAGAAGCTGTAGGCATGGAGAAGCTGGTGGCATGGAGAAGCTGTAGGCACGGAGAAGCCTTAGGCCTAGAGAAGCTGTAGGCACGGAGAAGCTGTAGGCATAGAGAAACTGTAGGCATGGAGAAGCTGTAGGCATGGAGAAGCTGGTGGCATGGAAAAGCTGTAGGCATGGAGAAGCTGTAGGCTCAGAGAAGCAGTAGGTAGACAAACCAGAAGTAGAGCATCCTATGTCATTGGCTGACGGAGCATGTTTGGCTTTCTCTGGTTGACCCTAAGTTGGAAGTGGGGACAAAACTTATGGAAATTGTCAGATAGTAATCAAGTCCTGACCACTTGTAGCTGATCGTTACAGGGGTGCTGCTTGGTTTCATGGACTGGTTGCTAGAGATAGGGGTCTGATTACTAGGACTGGTTACTGTGGATAATAGGTTGGCTTTCTGGCCTGGTTGCTGCAGATTGTGTGTGAGATTTCTGTTTTTATATAGAGTTGGACCATTGTTCATTCGTATAGTCAGTCTCCCAAGAGTTTATGCCACCTGTACATGAACAGATGACATGTCCTCCTCAAGTAAGTGGGGAGGGGCAGTGCATTACATCAAGAGTCAGCATACTTGTCCTAAGAGGGCCATTTGGTAAACAAGGCTTCAAGCTGCATCATCTAGTTGCAGCAACTCAGTTGTAACCTGAGAGCAGGCCTGCGCTGAGAAGTGGGCATGGCTACATGCCAATCAAACGTTGCTGGCAAACACAGTCCGCCAACCCAGTGCCTGTAGGCTGCCGATTTCTCCCTCAGGACTTGGCCGGCGGAGGCTCCCTCATGTAAGTGCCAGCCATCACGGTGGCAGGAGGCACAAGGGCCGCGGAGAACCAAGCACAGCTCCTGTGCTTCCCCTGGACGTGACTGTTTCCCTTGTGCTCACATCTCATTGATGTGGAAGCCGCATGGCCGCACCTCAGCCCAGTAGACGGAGATGGGGAGCAGGCCTCCGGGCCCAGGGGGGAGAGCAGAAGCTCTGACCGCGGCAGAAATGCCTGTCGCATGCTGCGTCATGCTTGTCTCCGTCCCTTTCTGTGGCTGCGTTTTGCTGAGGAGGAAATGAGTGATGAGGCTGTGGTTTACTCTGTTCTTACAGGTTTGTTACTCAGCTTCTGGATGAACGGGGCCTCTTTTCCTCCTTTTCCTGCTTTTCTTGTTCAGCCTCCAGGCGTGTTATTGCTCAGCAACCGGAGCACTAAAGAGCCAGAGCGAAAGTGACGTAGAAAATGCAAATTTGTTCGCCTCAAATGAGGCTCCTGGACCTTGTACCAGCGTCTAGAAAAGTCCCTTCTGAAGGCGCCTGCTCAGGCTCCGGGCACAGAAATTTGCCTGTGATGGGTTAGCATCTAATTTACACAATCTATTCAAATTAACCCTTTATTCTTTGGGGCAATATCTGGCCTGTGTTGGGCATATTAGAAGTGTGTGTGTGTGTGTGTAGGGATGAATATTCAAGAACCACTTGGGTCAGCTTCTGGAACATAGCTTCATTTACATTACCACCTTCTTTTCTTCTTTACCTTTTCTCTCCCTTTCTTCCTCATGAATCCTGATATTGTCAAAGTCAAAGTTAGGTTGGAGGGAAGTAGGGATTACAGATAATTTTTTGGTTAAATTTCCCTTGTCTATGTGCTTAATCAAACCTTCCTCCGAATTTCTTTCTCATTCACCCACTCATCTACCCATCCAGCTTCTCAGTGAGGACCTACTGTTTGCCAGGCCTTCTGCTAGGTGGGCAATGGGGACATAACTGTGAATAACAGCCACGGAATCATTGCCCTCAGTGAGCTGAAAACTTTTGTAGGAGAAAAAGATAAGAAACCCGAGGAATCCGGGGGCTGGGGCTTGTAAGGGGCGTGAGGTGGGGCCTCTCTCTCCTGGGAGGTAAAGCTTCGGAGGGCAGAGTTCCTGCCGCCCTGTGTGCAGGAAGGCACTCCTGCGGGTTTTATTCCAATGCTTTTGCTCTGTAACCTCTGTGTGGAGCGGGCCCGCAGCCAGCCCGTTCTCAGTAGCTTCCCATCTGTGACAGGTTCTCCCTCATCTGGGCTTGGCTGGAAGGCGAGGCTGTGCTCCCGCTCCACTCGCTGGTGTGAGCTGGCTCAGGTGAGAGTTTCACACGGTTTGAAGAGAAGAACGAAAACTTTCCAGGAAAGAGAGGGAGCAGGGAAGGCATCATGTCTGTATTTTTGTTGTCTCCGAGGCTGGAGATGGAGGAGTTGTTTTCTCTATCATTTCGTGTTTTCTTTTTGTTCTAATTTTGTATTGTGAAGGGAAAAACATGTATGTCTAGTTGAAATGCTGGCCACATAAAATGAACACAATACTTAAATGTAGAGGCACTTTAAGGAAATAATCCTTACCAAAGATCAGCATAACATTCACACCAACAGAACCGTATACAGTGACAACTCGCGTACTTTCACGCTGGACACACGTGCTGGCCCACACCACAGAATTCCCAGAAAGTGGGCTCCTCTGCATTAGGAGCAAGAACCTAGCTTCTATCCGTGGCTCTGAAAGGAGCCGAGGTTCACATGTATGTACTCGGGCCTACATGAGTGTCAAAAGGCCTCCTTTCCGTGCCTCCCCGGCCCTCAAGGCTTCTGTCAGGCTCCCCCACCTGGGCTTCCCATGCCTCTCTCTGAGCGTGGGCACAGATACGGTGGGAACTGCCGTTCTCTCCAGCCCCCCTCCCAGGGGTCCCCCAGAGCCAGCACCCGGAAGCGGGTGTGGCAGGAGAAGCAGAGGACGGAGCTTGACCTCCGCGGCCTCCGCTGCGAAGCTTTCCCGGCCCCTGTCTCTGGGGAGAGATGGCCAAGGCGTCCATTCCCCCAGAAAACGGGGAGCCCTCACCCAGGCCTGCAAGGCAGCGTGACCCCGGGGTTACACGAATGGGGCCCGGGCTGTGCCCTGCCCGGCCTGCAAGGCCACGCGCGTGACCCTTCCCTCCCCTGGGATCCCGCGAGTCGATGGAATCAGGTGCTGTCCCGTCATCTCTGGCAAGAGCAGGGATGGAAGCAGCTGAAAGCGACAAGGCCAAGACTTGTGCACGTGCTTCTGCAGAAAGTGTGATTTCTCTTGTCGTCGCTCTGCCCTAGAACATACCTTCCTGTTGGAAGTGAGCCGGGCCCTCATGGATCTCCAGTCATCGGGTGGCTTTAAGCTCTGCAAATGGCAATTCGCCTAAGAAGTGTAGTTATTTATTCTAGGCGAATGCTGTTTTCACTCCCTTGAATGTCTAAATGTCCTCTGGGAAGAATCGGTTAATAATTCTTCTCTTTTCAAGGCTAGCGTGATCTAGTCTGCTGTGGCCGCAACGTTTGCAAAATCATTTAAATTAGGGCTGAAAAGTTCAAGGTGTCCCTGAAGGTTTCTAGGCAGTAAAAAAGGTTTTTCTGTGATTATTTAAAATCTAGCAGCCCCGGCTGGTTTGGCTCAGTGGATAGAGCGTCGGCCTGTGGACAGAAGGGCTCCTGCAGGCTTCTCCCTGGCCCCAGGCCCTGGTCGGGGCTCGTGCAGGAGGCAACCAATCGATGTGTTTCTCCCACATCGATATTTCTCTCTGTCTTTCCCTCTCTTTTCCACTCTCCCTAAAAATCCATGGAAAAATACCCTTGGGTGGGAGTTAACAAAAGATAAAATAAAATCTAGCCGTGGGCGATGCAAGCTGATATTCAAGAATGTTTGAGTGAGTGGAACTCAAGGTGTGGCTCCTGCCAGACCATTACCTCATGTTCCTGATGAGATGAGGGAAAGATTTCAGTCAAGAGATAAAGTGTGGGAAAGTAGCGAGAACGTATTGGCCGCAGCAAACACACTCAGGACAGTGAGACCAGGAGGGCATAGGAGCAGCAGGAGAGTGGGCTGAGCTGCTCTGGCTCACGGGGAGGCAGGGAAAAGGGGGCCTTGGAGGCAGGCCCAGGGGGGAGCCTGGGACGACCTGCCGCTGCCCATTGCTCCCCTGGTTGCAGGTCTCCTGGTGCCCCTCAGAGGGAAGGGATTGGGGGAGGGAATGGTGTGTCCCTGCTCCCCTGGGGGAGAGCCCTCACTGGTCCTTCATGCTGAGTGAATTTCTCTCTCTCAGGTGGGAATCTTGGGGAGCTCTCAGGGGAGGGTCTCAGTAGACTATCCATCAGCTTCCAGGGGTGCTCTGTCAGGGGCGTGGTCCCCACTGATTAGTCGGCGCCAGGGCAGGGGGTCACTGTTCAGGGCAGCTGGTCCTGAGGCAGCCTCGGGTCACCTGGCTGGTTTTGCTGCTTTTCTTGGCCTGGAGCTGAAGTGCAGCCGAGGCCTCGATGTTATCTCCAGGGAGGAAAGGTCCGGGGCCCAAACTGCATGGCCAGTGATGTGCTGAGGGGGGAAGGTCACCCTGGGGGCGAGGTCCTCGCTTTCCCAGCTCTGCCCCTTGCCAGGCACCGGGGTCTGTCTGCCCTGTGAGTGTCTGTCCCTGCCCGGCGTCCTTGCTCGGCTCCTGTCTAACTGCCCACAACACTGGGAACTTGTTAGAGACGCCAATTCTCCCTTCCTCCTCCAGGCCACTGAACCAGCACCTTGGAGAGTGGGCCCAGTGCCTGCATTTGACAAACTCCCTGGCAGTTCCCCTGTGGGAACCTCTGAGAGGCCATGTTCTAGGTCAGGAAGGCGCGCTCAGTCCTGGCCGCACGTAAGGCCCCCTGGGGAGCTCTGCAAAGTCTGGGGCCCAGGCCATCGGACAAATCAGTCTCTGAGGGTGAATCCGGCAGAAGTTCCCAGGGTCACAGCGTGATCCGAGGGTGAGAACCTCTGCTCCGGAGCATCCTCAGACTCCCTCACGTGGGGAAGCGACTGGAGGGCGGGTGACACGGGCAGACTCACCCGGAGACGGTCCCCCACAGCGAGGCCTCCAGGCATTGACATTTGGGTCCGCTGTCCAGGTGATACTATTGCAGAAGGTCCACGGACCACTCCATCGGGGACGTGATGGAGGCCCAGGTTGCTTAGCGAGTCTTGGCTGTGCTTTCGGTGGGAGTTAAGAAGCCATAGCTCTGAAGGTTTAAAGGTGTAGGTGAAAGGAATTCAACTGGCGATGGCACAGAGAGGGTGGGGTGTGGACTGAAGCCAGGCAGCAGGCTGTTTCATGGTAATGTCCCTGTCACCATCCTTTCGTTGCTGGGGGAGCTAACGAGCCCTCTTGGTGAGGGAGATAATGAAGTCATGGTACCAGGAGGTTGACCAGATGACCTGGCGCGGTGCGGGAGCTAGCACATCCTCACCAGGGGAACCAGGCCGGAGCGGGCAGCAGTGGGGACGGGATGCAGTGGGCTGGGGGCAAGCAGGCCTGCATCTGAGCGGGCTCTCACCACCTGCTGGCCGGGTGGCCTTGGGCGAATTCCTTATCTCTCCGACTCTGGACTCCGACCTGTCAGGTGGGGATATCGATCCCTTCCTCCCGGGTCATTATGAAGAAACGCCAGCCTCGCAACAAGGAGTAGCTACTGTCCTCTGCTGACTGTGGTTCTGCTCCTCGGTTGTCGGGTTGATGGTGCCGGACGCCGGCCCGTGGCCTTGACGTCCTGAGAAATCCCCCGCTCGTCTGTGTAGACCCGAGTTCACAGGCAGGGACACGAGGACCCACTGTCGTCTTTAAAACTAAAAGGAAGCAACTGCAAGTTGGGAACCTGGGGTCGTTTTTAAAAGCAGCCTTGATTCTGGCCGCCAAGCTGTTCTCGCTGAGCCCGTTGAGCAAACTATGCCCATAGCCACTGGGTAAAAGGTTCACCTGGGGGAAAGCTTCCTCTACCGGCTGTTCAGCTGCTTGTTGAGAAAGAGCACACACACCCTCCGCTGGGTGCTGCGGAAACCGTTAAGGGGGAGAGGGCACGTCTCCTTGGTCAGGACGCTTTTTCTAAATTTCCCCTGAGACGCTCACAAAAAGGAAAGGGAACCTGATAGATGAAAACATTGAGGATTCAAGTTGGGAAAGCATTTGAGCAGCAACCAGCTTATTTTTGTGTTTCAGACAGGAAGTCTCGTCCTCCCGACGGCCTGAGGCAGATGAAGGCTTCTGTCCTCCAAGTTCTTCCTGTCCCGGGGCAAACACAGGGGCAAACACCGGTGGTTTGGGAGGGACAGAGCTGGGCTGTCACACCATTGTAATGGCCCCTCAGACACTTGGAGAGGACAGTTGAGTCACGCTCTCTCCTCTTTTTTTCCAGGAAACAATCCAGTTCCTTCCAACTTGCCGCAGCGGCCCTGCTCCCAGCCTTTAATCATCTCCTCCTGTGGGCCCTGCCCGGCCTGGCTCTCCCCTCAGCGGCCCTCAGGGATGGCCCTGGCCCAGGGATGAGGACCTGACCCCGCGGACAGCACAGGGAAGCCCCTCTGTGTCCACGCTCACAGGTGAGCCAAGAGAGGAGCTAAGTCATCCCCAACACCATGCGGGCATTGTTCCTGGACATGGAGGGCGCCGCTGTCCCATTTCTCCCCACTCCCCCGCCCCTCTCCCCAGGCCAGATGGGAAGTGATGGGATATGAGGATGGAGGCCAATGGGAGATGCCCGTGGTCAGGCCAGGCAGCCAGCCCAGTGGCTCCAGGGTCCCACTCCGAGGCCACTGTCGCCAGGTCTTCTGATTTTTAAAAAATGTACTTAATTTTGATTTACTTTTAAATTGAGATATAATTGGCATCTAACATTGTATTAGTTTCAGGTATGCAATGCATGCCATGCTGAACACCTGAAACTAACACAGTATTTATTGTATGTCAGCTACACTTCAATGCAGAATTAAAGACACTGTGATCGGCTGGGACTTGGTTTTCTGTCATGTGACAATTTTGCCTTTGAATTGGAGCATTTTGGCAACGTCGCTAATGTTATTGATGTTGAACTTGTGTCTGCCATCTCGGTCTCGCTCTGCTTGTCTCATCGGCCCTTTGTTTCCTTTGCCCGCTGCCTGGACACTTCCTGAGGGTTCCTGGCGGCCCCGCCCTGGTGATGAGGACTCCTGCGCTTTGCTTACCTGGATCTCTGGGTGTCGGATGCTGACAATGCTCTTTCTTCCCCCAGTTCTTTAAAATGCTGGACCATTGCTCTGGTCTTCTTCCCTGTGCCATCCCCTGCCTCCCCCAAGGGGTTACCACTAGTCCAGCGGTTCTCAACCTGTGGGTCGCGACCCCTTTGGCGGTCCAACGACCCTTTCACAGGGGTCGCCTAAGACCATCCTGCATATCAGATATTTATATTTCGATTCATAACAGTAGCAACAGTACAGTTATGAAGTAGCAATGAAAATAATCTTATGGTTGGGTCATAACATGAGGAACTGTATTTAAAGGGCCAGAAGGTTGAGAACCACTGCACTAGTCTATGTTTTGTGTTCATTATCCCTTTGCTCTTTGAGGAATTATTTTCTCTCTTACATATAAACCCATAAACGGTGTTCTTTCAGCTTTGTTTAGTTTTGAGCTCTCGATGTTGAGTTGTGGCCCTCTCGTGGAAGGAAGATGAGTGCAGGAGCAACCTGAAGGCAGGGGGGCCATTTAGAGGTGACTGTCTTAAGCCAGAAACCAGGTGACAAGGACCCGCACTAGGGCAACAGAAAGCGGAGAGGATCAACCCCAACTATTCCACAGACAGTGTGCTCAAACCAAGGGATCGTTTCTACGAATAAAGAAAGAAAAGAAATGTACGCCCTGGCCGGTGTGGCTCCGTTGGCTGAGCAGCATCCCATGTACCAAGAGGTGACCAGTTCGATTCCCGGTCAGGGCACATGCCTGGGTTGTGGGCGCCTCCCCCACAGGGTGGGCAGGAGGCAGCCGGTCTGTTTCCCTCTATCTACCAACCTTCTGCTCTCTCTAAAAATCAGTGAAGACATATTTAAAAAAAAAAAAAAGATATAAAGGAAGAGCTTCTTTAGAAATCTGCCCTCTGTGATGTCTCCAATACTAGAAATAGGAAACTGTTAGTTTACCTTATTGACATAAATAGCTTGTATTTTGACCCTTGCTGTGCTGGTTCCCCGTGGTTGCAGGGAACAGGGGAAAGCAAACCCGTGCCTCCCTTCCTGGAGGGTCCGCGTGTGACGTTTCAGGGGAAGTCAGTGAAGTGCTCCTTGGAGGGTGTGTAAGCTGTGGCACTTCATGGTCCTACTGAGCAACTGCTCAGGTCTGGGTTTTTAACCCCAAGAACAAGTCCTTCCTGGTAGGCCATCATGTCTTGAGTTTGCTTTTTTCATTCACCACACCCGGGCTTTTCTTGTATTTGTTTTTATGCAAACATCTCACCACCTTTTTCTAACGTGTCCATAGAACATTGCCATTGTGTTCAGAGTCGCTTTCTTAAAACCCAACGATCTGAGCAATGTTTGCAAATTGTAGTTAATTTAAGGGTGTCCACCCGCGGGAGGTTTTTAACTTTACAATGAGACTTCGCATTAGCCAGTTTTATTGAGACCAGAGCAATTAGCTTGTAATTTGGGGTTGGCTGGGAGCAGCCACTGGTTGGAAGGGGAGTCTGAGTAGCTCCAGAAGTCCTGACCTGCTGGGACGTGGCCTACTCCAGCGGGAGGCCATTGTGCTGGACCAATTGGACTTGGAAACTGGTTTGACTTGTTGGATCAGAGAACAACTCTACAGCAAGAGTGTTTTTTGTTTGTTTTTTTAAAGTGATCGCATGGGAAAATATAGCTGGAATACAGCAATTGTCAGATTAATTTGTCATCTTTTAAAATATATGTATATATTGATTTCAGAGAGGAAAGGAGAGGGAGAGAGAGAGAGAGAGAGAGAAGCATCAATAATGAGAGAGAATCATGGATCGGCTGCCTCCTGCACGCTCCACACTGGGGATGGAGCCCGCAACCCAGGCATGTGCCCTGACCGGGAATCGAACCGTGACCCCCTGGTGCATAGGTCGACACTCAACCACTGAGCCACACCGGCCAGGCTGTCATCTTTTGTGATGATACCCACTCCCAACTGCCCAGACATTCGGTGTCTGCTGGCAGGTCCCGCGCCCCCTGACCGAGCGTGTACTACAGCGGCTTGTTGGCTCCGTCCCCCTGCTCATTCTGTCCCTAGACTCCAAGGCCTGTGGGTGCGGGTTCCTGGCTCTCACCACTGGTTCCCAGCCTTTCTCAGCGTGCAGCAGAGACTGGGAAAACCCTCACAGAATGAATGGACAGCTCTCATTCATAATCTCACGCTTCGTTGTGACTGTGAAGCTTCTCTCTGATGCCATCCTTGTCCTCCAAGGAGGCCTCGGGAGCACGCCAGACAGTGAAATGTTCGTCTTTGTCTTCATCCCCTAGATGGGGAGCACCCAGCTCCCTGTGGGTCAGGGCATCATGGACACATAACGTTGGTGAGTGCTTGCTGTGTGCTGGGACTGGCCTGGCACTGCACGCAGACTCATTCATTTTATCTTCACCACAACCCTCTGACGCAGATGCTATTACTGTCACCATTGACAAAATAGAGAAACTGAGGCAGGGAAGTTAAGCCTACTTGCACGTAAATTTTGCCTTCCTTATTATGGAAAAGGGGGGGAAAAGTGCTCAGTGACAATGACAAAAAAGTTCCTTCTATTTGTTTTTTTTTTTAATCAAACTTCAATGTAGACTCAGTAAAATAAATGCAATAAAAAGGACAGAAGGAGACTTCACCCCTCTGTAACCTGGCATAGCGCTCCCGTGCATCATTGCCTAGCAACCTATCAACAGTTCCTGAAACCCAGGTAGACGGGATAAATATGAGTAAGGATCCAAGGCAGCACACAACTCCTCTCCACCAGGTGGCACTCGTGCCCCCAGATGAGGGTCCCGGTGGGCCCGGTTCCGGTGGTGCTGGCAACGCCTTGGTAACAAGATCTGAGGGCTGGCGCTCAGCCTCCAAGGGAGGCCGCAGCGCAGCGGGTGCCCAGGCGGCCTGAGAGCTGAGGCCCCACTGGGCCCCCTGCCTGTTCGCTCTGAGAGGAGTAAGTGCTCAGGTGCACGGTCCCTGTGGTGTTACAGACAGGCACGGGTCTGTTTCA
This sequence comes from Myotis davidii, assembly GCF_000327345.1. Classification (NCBI taxonomy): domain Eukaryota; kingdom Metazoa; phylum Chordata; class Mammalia; order Chiroptera; family Vespertilionidae; genus Myotis; species Myotis davidii. Next base: position 3,970,690 of record NW_006293349.1, read on the forward strand.
AATCCAAGTTCAGGCCTCCTCAAATCCCAGCCCCACAGTTACCACCTGTCGGGCCCTGTCAAGTGACTTAACCTTTCTGGGTCTGGGACCCTCACCCAGGACATGGGGACAGTTGTGCCCACGTCACTCTGCACACCTGTGGGAACAGCGCTCAGCTCCGAGGCCTGAGTAAGCACTTAACGAAATGGAATTCTCAGCGTGACTTCCAGCGGCGGGGACTCCATTGCACTTGGCTCAGGACATGCCATCAAGGAGGTGACCCTGCATCTCAGTGTTAAATGGTCGTGTGAAGCTATGGCTACTGACTAGATAGGTGTTAGATGGACGTTAGGAGAAGAAATGGAGATTTAGCTTCTCCAGTGAGCTAGTCACTTCTAGGTGCTGCTGCTGCAAAGATAGCCGGGCAGATGCTGCCCTCAGGAAGGGGAAAATCTAGCGAGGAGAAGAACATTCAACAAATAATGACATATAAGCAACCCACTGCAAATATGCAAAGCGCCAGGTGTAGCCGGAAGGTAAACCAGATGAACTGAGTCTAGCCTGGGAGTCAGGGAAGGGCTCAAAGGAGAAGTGATAGAGAGGAAGTCAGGTCATTAGCCAACAGGAGGGCGGGTATGAATTCCAGGCCAAAAAAAAAAAAATTTGCAGAGGCTCCTAAGTGGGAAGGAACTTGCTCAATTCAAACAACTAAGAACATTCCAGAATGGCCGAGAGGAGCTAGAGTGGGCAGAGAGGCTTGAAGCTGGAGAGGCTGCCGGTTGGGCAATAGGACCATGGAAAGATTTTACTAGAAAAGCGACGAGATCAGACATGTACTTTGGAAAGTCTTTGTTCTGTCTGGAATGGAGGAGCTGGGTTGAGGAGGGAAGGCTGGTTTGGGAAAGACCAGGACAGAGGCCTTTGTATTATTTTAGCCAAATGGTGACGGCAGCCTGAGCTAGCGTGGCCCGAGGTGATGCTCTGAGAGACACCAGGTGGGCATGGGTGGCTTAGCTGGCGAGAGGGCGGAGCCCAGGCTTAAGCAAGAGGGTGACGGGCTTGCCACTTCCCAGATGGAGGACGCTGGACAGGTGGCAGTGGTGAAGGGAGGCTCAAGTGTTCAGTTCAGGATATTTTGAGTTTGAGGCACTTAACAAATATTCAAGAGGAGCTGTTAAGAAAGTAGTTAGGGCTCTGGCTGGGCGGCTCAGTTGATTGGAGTGTCGTCCCGTACACTAAAAGGTGGCAGTTCCGTTCCTAGTCAGGGCACATACCCAGATTGTGGGTTCCATTCCTGGTCAGGGCATGTCAGGGAGGCAACTGATCAATGTTTCTCTCTCTCTCTCTCTCTCTCTCTCTCTCTCTCTCCCTCTCCCTTTCTCGCTCTAAATATCAATACTTTCCCCCCCCCAAAAAGAAAGTAACTATATGTGTGGAGCTCAAAAAACAAAACAAAAAGAAGATTGTGGTTGTTTGTGTAGTTTTCGATGTTGTCAGCGGACAGATGTGAATGGAAACTGTGACAGGACCTTCTCAGGAGGGCGTGGAGCGAGGACAGGATGTCCTGGGACATCACCCTGGGGAGCCCACTATCTTCTAAACTGTAGAGACTAGGAATCTGAAGTCAGACATGAAAACAGAGGCGCATCAGAGAGAAGGACAACCAGGAGGCTCAGCCTCCCCCCCTCCCCCCGACAATCCTTAGGAAGGGTTAGGGGTCAATAGCAATGTCAGCTACAGGGAAAGCTGGGAAATGAAAAGCTGTCCTTTGCATTTGGGGACAAGGAGGCCATCGGTGACTGTGGGATCCGCTCAAGGCTGACTGCAGTGAGTGGAAAAGTTAAATGGGAGGCAAGGAAATGGTGAGAAATACGCTATAAACATTTCCTACAAGAATGGCTAGGAGGCAGGCGCTCTAACCACTGAGAAAAACTGGCCAGGGTTGTTGTCTGTTATTTTAAATACTAGAGGCCCGGCGCACAAAATTCATGCGTGGGTATGGTCCCTAGGCCTGGCCTGCAATCAGGGCCATCTTCCCCAGCTGCCTGCAGCCAGCCCCGCCCCCCGTTCGCCATCAGGTGATCAGAGCCTGCCCACTGGGGAAAGGGACCAAGAGGTGGTCAGTGCGCCTCATAGTGACTGGTCCAGCGGTCATTCTGGGCATTCTGCCGTTAGGATCAATTTGCATATCATCCTTTTATTATATAGGATACACTACTAAAAGTGACACATGTTTATTTGCGAAAACTTGTCAAATTTAGAAGTAAACAGATCGATTACAGCCATAAACTTGGAGCCTCTAAAATGAGAAGCAGTCAGTGTTAACATTGTGGTATATACCATTATTACTACACTAGAGGCCCGATGCACGAAAATTCATGCAAGGGTAGGCCTTCCTTCCCCCGGCTGCCGGCACCGGCTTCCCTTCGGCACCTGGGACCTGGGCTTCCCTCCTCCGGATGCCCGCAGGCACCCAGGACATGGTCCGGCTTCCCTCCAGCCCCAGCTTCGTCAGGAAGGATGTCCGGAATGACGTCCAGCCCTTTTATTATTATAGATTATAGAAATGTAGCCTGATCTATTGGAGTTTGTTATTTAAAGAAGCCCCTGATTTATTAGGATGTATGTATGTGTTATTTTTGCTTCCTCCTTAAAAGGGGACAGTGGTATTGAGAGTTTCAGTGACCAAATATATTCAGTGACAAATATAGCACAATTAGTGAAAGAAATGTGAAAATGTATTGCAGATTAGAAAAGGTTGAAAATTAGGTTTTTGGTAGCTGAGTGGGGTGGAAATGTAAATAGAGTGTACACTTGATTCTAATCTATGACATACCCGTGAAAATAGCTCTGTTGACTAACTCGAACGTCATTTCCTTCTCAATGTATCTCCCATCTTTCCGGGGCAGTCTTATCTAGCGAGTTCCCCCATGCTCCTAATAGTGTGACTATCCATATTTAACGATATACTCATGATTGCCCTGGCTGGTATTTCTCAATGGTTAGAACGTCAGCCCTCACACCAAAGGGTCCCGGTTCGATTCCCAGTCAAGGGCACGAACCTGGTTTCAGGTTCGATTCCCTGGCCCAACGTGTGGGAGGCAACCAATCAGTGTGTCTCTTTCACACCAATGTTTCTCTCTCTCTCTCCCCCTCCCTTCCACTCTCTCTACAAATCAATGGGAAAAATATCCTCGAGTGTAGATTAACAACAGCAAAACAAAATAATAATAATAATAATAATATGCTCGTTATTTTAATAAAGATAGTATATACTATGTTTCTATATTATACGCTAAGGAGGCAATACAGTGTTGTGGTTAAGAACATAGAGTTTCGGTTTAAGCAGCCCAAGTTCAACTTCCAGCCTTGCCATGAATGAGCTGTGACCTGGGATGAGCTAGGTGACCTCTCTGACTAGCTAATTAATGGTGTCCTCATTTATAAATGGGAATAATTGCACCTACTTAATGGAATTGTTGTGAGAGGCAAGTAGGGCAATATTTGCAACATGCTGACCTGTCCCAAAGCACAATCAATCAATACCGGGCGCAATTACTTTTATTACAGAGCGTGCCACGTGGCTCTGCAGCTCCCGGGTGAGGCATGCTCTCCTCCCTAGACTGTGCACGCCCCAGAGGCGCTGAGTTCGGGCCCCAGCCTCTCGCCTGCCTCCCCGGGCAGCTCAGACACAGTAGCCAATCCCGACGTAGTTGCTGGGACACACCGAGCCATGGACAGTGCCAGATCAAATGCTCTCCCCCTCCCGCCCCAGGAATTCTGATTTTCAGAATGAATTCTAACTGCACATCACGAACTCTCATAAGCAATATCTACAAGGCCGTTTCCACTTGGAGTACAAGCTCGCGTTGAATGAGCACCTACTATGTGGCGGGCTGTGTCCTGGCGCTTTCTTTCCATGGTGTTTAAGCCACTCTCTGAGCTGGGTGCTCTGTCTTCTTTGACAGATGAGGAAGCCGGGGCCCAGGAGGTGCTGTGGACTCTGTAGTTCCTGGGGTTTCGGTGGGGCCCTCAGGGGAACCACCAGGTCCCCTTCTCCCTGGGGGTGCCCCAAGGTGAGAAAAAGCAGCCGCAGCTTTTCTTTTCTCTCTCACAGAACATGTTATTTATTTCACCAGCTCTTTTCTCTCCTGGAAAAACACACAAGAGAAATTCTTGCTTCATTCGTGATGGCCCCCCTGCAGGGCCCAGGCAGGCCCCTTGCTCAGGATGCGGATGTGGGATGCGATGCGGGGAGGGTTACAGCACCCCACGGAGGGTCCGTGTCCGGAGGGTCCGGGCGGGAAGTGTGTTTAAAGGGGTTTGAAATAGGCCTTCAATACATGAAGATAATAATAACGATAATTGCCGAAACCGGTTTGGCTCAGTGGATAGAGCGTTGGCCTGCGGACTGAAAGGTCCCAGGTTCGATTCCGGTCAGGGGCATGTGCCTGGGTTGTGGGCATATCCCCAGTGGGGAGTGTGCAGGAGGCAGCTGATCGATGTTTCTAACTCTCTATCCCTCTCCCTTCCTCTCTGTAAAAAATCAATAAAATGTATTTAAAAAAAATAATAACGATAATTCCCGTCTCGCCCCTGTGTGTAAAAACAACGAAGTCACCCGTGGAACCATAAAACCAGCGATAAGCTAAAAAAAAGATGGGGAGCAGAGGCATTAAGAATTCTTTTAAAAAGCAGATTGCTCCCAAAGACAGTGTTGTGTCCCGAGTGAGCCGGGCCGCTGCCTGTGTGCGTGACTCGCCGGCTCAGGCTGCCCCCGTGGAGGAGACGCTGTGAAGACAAGAGGAGCCGTGGGGTTGCTTTACTTCCAGGAAGCTGCCTGGCGTCCTTCCAGGCCCCACATTTGTTCCTCTGGCCCAGAAGCCTCCTGACTTGGGAAAATATTTTTACTTCCCTCCCCCTTTTCTGGACGTCCTACAAAGACCTGCGCTGGGATGGGAACCATTTTCTGGGTCCCAAAGGAGCCTGCATCCGCTGGAGAGAGAGAGAGAGAGAGAGAGAGAGAGAGCGCTGAAGGGAGCTGGGAGGGCCATCAGGAAGAGGGCGAAGATGCTGGAAGAACGTTCCAGAACATTCCGTGCGCACTTTCTTCGTTCATAGTAACATCCACCCGATGACGGACAGAATAGGATCCTGGGGAGCGTCATGTCATTTTCCCTCCACACACATCGCAAAAAGTGCAGAACACGCCCCATTTAAAAGGACCAGGCGCCTGTTTATTCTTTAAACACTTTCTTGTAGTTCACGTTCAGAATGAGGCACAGAAAGAGCAGAAACCACTGTGTCAGATTGAGATCAACTGTTGTTCTTCTCTGAGGATATAAATAGGTTAGAAGGGTGGCGGGGGAGGCCACATCCACGACACAGGAATTCCGCATTCTTTTGGCTAACATTTCCTTAATAATAATCTAAAACACGTTAAGCAGAAACATGGTTCCATCTAATGAAACTCTCTTCTGATGCACTAGTAAGAATTCACGTGTGGAACAGGCCTCGGATTGGTTTAAGGTGTGGAACTAATTTCGTCCCGAGGGTACGTGGTGCCGCTTGGGCAGAACTCTCTGGTGAAACAGGCAGCCCTTCCCAGGAAAAAGCCTTGGAAAAATGCTATCATGGCAGCACCTTGTCTGGAATTAAGGGTGGGATTGCTTCTGGACTCAGCTCCTGGGGGGAGATCCAAGCTGAATGGATGGAATGAGTAACGTGGTGTCTGAAGAGTGGTGGGTGGCTGGGCCTGGGGGGCTCAGTTGGTTGGAGCATCATCCCATGTACCAAAGAGGTTGGGGTTCGATTCCCAGTCAGGACACACACCTAGGGTGCAGGTTTGATCCCCAGTCAGGGGAAGCAACTGACGGATCTCTCTCTCTCTCTCTCTCTATCTCTCTCTCTCTCTCTCTCTCTCCTCCGTTCCTCTCTCTAAAAAAGGCCCAGTGGGGTAATGCCTCATTCTGGATGCATCGGCAGCGCTCACTAAATGCTCGATCTATACATGTTGGAGGTGCTGCTAGTGTTGGGGTCACACAGCTGTCGTTGGGAGCCCTCCAGAAGCAAGGAGGCTCGCTTCATCTCGCAGGTGGAGATTGTCTTCCCTCATCACCCGGGGCGCCTGCAGCTCAGGCCCTGCCTTGGGGCTGGGAATAAGCGGTTACAGTACTTGCTCGCTCGGAGCTGCCTCTTCAAACACGGAGAGCGAGGCAAGCAGCGCCTCAGCCTCTGTCGCCGGCCCGTCTGCATTGGGTCGGGCCGGGCCTCCCATGAGAAGCCGCCGTGCCTGCAGGAGGCCTCTCTGGGGGGCTGCCTGCCCCTGTCCTGGGCGGAGGGTTCAGCCCTCGCCATCTGAGGCTCTCAGCTAGGAGACCGCTCGGAAGAGGGCGGAGAGGTGCGCTGAAGCCGCGTGGCCGGAGGGTCACCAAGTGTCTCCTGTCTCCCTCAGGAACAGCTCATTCGGCGGCTCAGGCTGCGCTTGGCGTGGCTGCGTCTGTCAGAATCATCAGACCCTTTGCGTGAGCAGACTTGGGGGGACAGTGAGTACTGTGGTTGGGTGTGTGGAGCAGGGATGCTATGTCCTGTCTCCCCTCGCTGCCCCTCCTCCCTCCCTGCCCCCCTCCCCCTGCTGTGCCCGCATAACTGAGGGAGAGCAGGGCTGGGGCCCAGCTTACAGCCCCTCCCCTACCCGACCCTTCCCGCTTCACATGCGGCCTGAAATTGGGGGCCGCGGGGTCCTCGCGCCTTCTAGGTTGCAGTGGTCACGCTTTGCTTTTCGTGATTGCGCTTTTCCCTCCGTGTGGAAGGAGGGCGCTGGGGTCTGGTTTCGTCTCATGCCCTCCATCCTGCTCAGGCCAGGCCTGAAGGCACGGACAGGAGGTGGAAGCCCCTAACCAGACTGACTCAGCCTCAGATGGAAGCCGTCCGGCTGTTGACTTAGGATTCACACCTATGGCCGGTGCTGGGATGCCATCGCACGGCTCCTGTGGGATCTGTCTCCCAAGTGGCCCGTTGTTGGGTGGACCACTGTCACCTTGGCTAGGCGCCGGCGTGCCTGGGCCCTGGTGCAGGGCATGGAGCGAGCCAGGCCAGAGCTCTGAGGAGGCACACCCCTTGCTGTTCCTCCTCCTCCAGGCAGGACCAGGGGGAGCTGGTAACAGCAGGGGAGCGGACGGCTGGGAGGGACAAGCCCAGGCGCCCAATTCCATGCCAGGCGAACGGGAGACACGCTGCCGGAGCATCTTGAAGTACAGCTCCAGGCCCCATGGCATAGCTGTGGCAGGACTGGGAACACCTAGAGCAGGGGTAGGGAACGTCTGGCCCACGGGCCGCATAAGACCCTCAAAATCACTTGGTCCGGCCCCGCCAAGGCAGTAGGGGTGCGTTAATGAAATGTTTGACCAAATACAGCAGCCTCCTTTTTTCCCCTTATAAAAGTAAATTATTATTATTAACCATAAATCCAGAAAATTAAAAGTTTGGTAAGTGAGCTTATATCCAAGTGGACAAGCCTTCCTATTTGCCCACCTCTCTCTGCTCTGCCTGGTCTGGGCGGAGCCAGCTCAGCTGGGGCTTTCTGCCCATCCTTGCTGACTTACTTTATTCATTGTTGACAGTATTACCGATGTCTCCCACACCCCCCTCCACCTCCGTTCCTTTATCCCCTCTGCCCGGCCCCTACCCTCCTGACTAATTCCTAGGTGGATGATTTTGTATGGCCTGAGAATGACGTTATAAATATCCAAATGGCCCTCAGCAGAAAAAAGGCTCCCCACCCCTGACCTAGAAAAAGACACTTCAGTCAGCAGGGAGGTGGCTGATGGGAGAAGGGTGTTTGTAGTCTGTGGATTAAAATCAGGACAGAGCCCTGGCTGGTGGCTCAGTTGGTTGGAGCATTGTCCCGTGAACCAAAAAGGTTGTGGGTTTGATACCTGGTCAGGGAACATACCTAGGTTTCCGGTTCAATCTCTGGTCAGGGCACATACAGGAGGCAGCTGGTCCACGTTTCTGTCTCTTTCTCTTCCTCCCTTCCACACTCTAAACATCAATGGAAACAATATCCTCGGATAGGGATTAAAAAAAAATAGCATAGGCTTTGAAGTCAAGAGTATGCATCCCAGCCCACGGCTTAATAACTGCGTGGCTCTTGTGAAAATGACTTAATTTCTCTGAACCTCAATTTCCATTTCTCTAAAATGGGCATGATTAATGTACCTGCCACTTAGGGATTCTGTGAGCATTAAATGAAGTAAGGGCCTGGCTTATCATAGGCACTTGAAAACTTATACGTCTAATAACTACCTTTTTAAGGAGCTTTAGAGGTAAAGAGAAAGGGACCTCTAGGCTGATAACTCAGGTTGATTACTGATTTAGCTGATGATCACAAACGTCTCAAAGTGGGAATGGTCTCTCACGCTCACCGTGTGCCGCCACCTCTCTCCCTCCGCGTGGACCCATGTGTGCAGGAGCTTGAGGAGTGTAGCCTGTACGCTACAGCGAGGACGGCTGAGAAGGCGTGTTTCAGAAATGGCATATTTTCGGCATTTGAAAAGGTAGGACGGAGGCTACGGTTTTAAGAAATCCACATACGAAGATCCACGTTTCATTGGCTCTGTGACTGGGAGGCACGAACAGGAATGGTTGCCATGAGTTGCTTCCTGTTAATAACTCCGTTGATGAGACTGAGTATTCAGTGGGAATTTTCCCACAGCAATGTTCTCTTCCAGGGGCTCAGAGAACAGAAGCGAAAACGAAAACGGTTCCTAGCTGAGGCCTTCATGCCGGCAGGACGGTTTTATAAGACACTTAGAGCTTCAGGCAGGCGTTCTGCTTCCGTTCGTGTGCAGCCGAGCCACGGCCAGCGAGGCACCAGTCAAGTGGGATTTGTGCCAACTCCGGCCCACGGCTCAGGTGTGCTGTGCGTGGCCAGCGCTCCCGCTACCTGCACTGGAGGCTCCACTTGACCCCCAACAACCACCTTCTTCAAAACCGTTACCTGTCTCCAATGGACCTTCTGCTGCCAAGCTCTTACCCAGAGCACATCGCTGGGCCAAGACGTCTTTGCTCCTCTGACAACCCTCACAGATGCTGGCCCCCAAGTGGAGCCCACAGGCTGCAGGAGCGCAGCGCCCGGCCTTCGCTGCCCCCGAATGCTGCCTGAAAGAGTTGGCATGAATTTCAAGGGCGTCTGGCTTGCTGATTCTAAAAAGACACTTGTTGCCCGGCTGGCGTGGCTCAGTGGTTGAGCATCGACCTATGAACCAGAAGGTCACAGTTCAATTCCCGGTCAGGGCACATGCCCGAGTTGCAGGCTCCATCCCTAGTGTGGAGCGTGCAGGAGGCAGCCCATTCATGATTCTCTCTCATCATTGATGCTACTCTCTCTCTCTCTCTCTCTCTCTCTCTCACCCCCCTCCCTCCCTCTCTGAGAGCAATAAAAATAGGTGTTTTAAAAAAAATAAAAAGACAATTGCATCAAGGAAGTGATGGTTCTTTAACTACATGAGCAGATAAGCAGGAAACATGAAGAAAAATCGTGCAAATTGGGTTCCTTTTGCAAACACATGACCACTGCCGAATAAACAAGCCAGGTGTAAGTGTGAACAGACCTTCCCCGCTTACTGCAGGCAGAGCTGTGCTCTTAGCAACGATCTTCTACTTCCCAAGGAACTTCCTTCTTTATCCCTCGATCCAAAATTAGTGCCTTAATTGGAAACAGCCATAAACAAATATGACGGGAGAAATCCCTGGGGCTCCCTCCTCCCACACCCTCCCCCCCACACGCATTTTTCTGCTGCATTGCCTCCTCCCCTCTCCCTGCCTGCGTGTCCCACACGGGACCCGCAGTGGCCTGGCTTTCTGCAATCCCTTCCCAAGTCTCTTGAAAGAGAGCTACATCCCACGTTGACAGGAAAGAATTAAATTCACATCAATATGAATCAATGATGTTTCAAATCTAAATGAACTTCAATAGCATCACAGTATGGACTTGCGTTCCCTGCTGGTTTCTACCGTCCTGGCTGCTCTGTGCTTCTTGGGTTGGCCTGTCCCGCCGCCCACTGTTCAGGAGTGAGACATGGGGCCTCCGGCCTGAGCAGTGGCTCCTGCCCACTAGGAGGGAGCTCCCTCTTCCTCTCGTCCATCTCCTCCTGACTTCTCGCCTTCCACCCCTTTCTCCTTCCCTGCTTTTCCTTATCGGACCTCCCTTCTCCGCCCTTGATCTCACTGTAATTAGCTCGTTAATAACAGGGAAGAGGCAGAGGGGATGTCAGACATCATGGGCTCCTCATTTGGGCAGCTTGGCCAGGAAGCTGGAATTTCAAACCCCCCAGGGATCCAACTGTGGGGAGACAGACTCACACCCAGTAAAGTGGGGAGGCGGGGGAGGACAGTGCTTGCTGTCAGTCACGCCTGGGAACAGAAGTCATTGGCCAGAATGAGTGTGACCCCTGCAAGCTCAGGGAAACTTGGGGATACATAAACCCCTGAACAAAGGGATTCGCCCTCTTGGGCTCTCGGGACTCATTGCTCAGGGCGCTCTCTTGGTTCCTGGCCTTCACCCCACGGCCGTGCGGACCCGCGTGCAGGGGCTGTGGGCAGCTGCCCTGAGGCTGGACCGGATCGGCTCCAACCTGGGAGGCAGCTCTGGACGCCGGCCCTGCTTCTAGCCCCACTGAAGCCCCGGCTCCACATCTTCTGTGACTGGACTGAGCACATTGGACTTGGGAAGCCCAGGGTGTGAGTCCACAGAAACAAAGCTTTCCGCCACCTCACCTCCTCCCGGGCGAGTCCAGAGCGTTCCTTTTCTCGGGACATCGCAAGAAGTCCACCCCCAGGGGAGATGAGGCGCGGCCCTCTCCCATGACAACAGCCTTATCATCGAGGAATTCCTCAGCCATGTGGCTTTCCTCCCATTCATCTCAACGCCGTCTTCATGAAGAGGCATGTGCTGATCGCTGGCCTGCTGGTCCGGCCTTGCTCTGCTCTCTCTCCAGGGGGCGCGTTTCCAGCTCCTGCTCTCTGGCTTCCCTGTTGGCTGAGTCCATGGGAGACATCATGGGAGAGCCGGGTGAGAGGACGGGGGAGCAGGGACTTCCTCCTCCTCTCTTTCTGGCGAGCGGTTCTCTGGCCCCGGCTGCTTCTCACCTCTACTCCAGCTGCTGTGGTTAGCTCCTTCCTTTGTGGCCTCAGGACCTGGCAGGAGCCCTCCCTCTGTGCTGCTGCCCTCTCTCCTCTCTGATAGTCCTGTCTTCCAGGCTCTGATAACACCACCTTCTCTCTCCAGCCCTGGGAGTCGGTGGCCTGGGGAGGATAATGGCTTCTGATTGTTGTTAATCTTCGGGTCACCTCCACCATCCCCACTTAGCTCCTTGGTTCTGGTTCTCCCATCCCATGGATGGATGACAAGTTCCTGTATTAAATTCCCCCTGTTTGAAACATCTACTGTGGTTTCCGTTTTCTTAACGGAGCCCTGACTGAAATAGAGGGCTCGAGACTATAAGAGGAGCCCTAGCCGGTTTAGCACAGGGGATAGAGGCTCAGTCTGCAGACTGAAGGGTTCCGGGTTTGATTCTGGTCAAGGGCACATACCCAGACTGCAGGCTCGATCCCCAATAGGGGGCGTGCAGGAGGCAGCCAGTCAATGATTCTCTCTCATCATTGATGTTTCTCTCTCCCGCTCCCTCTCTGAAATCAATAATAACATAAAATATATGAAAAAAAGCCAATAAGAAGAAGAAACAGCAGCAGCTTCCTTCCGGGGCGGTGGCCGCATGGAGGACTGGCACGGGAGCCCCACCGCTCTGTCTGCACACCTGGCCCTTGGCATCTCTCCCTCCCGCTGTCCCTGAGTCCTGTCTTTTTCTAATGCACTTCCATCTAAAACCAACGGAGAAACTATAACCTCGGAGCCTCTCAGAGCTCAGGTCTGAGGAAGTCTTCATAAGCTGAATCCAGATGACGGCCAGTCCTCAGAGACTGGCATAGTCATTAGAACAACTGTGGGCAGACTACAGCCCGCAGGCCAGATCCGGCCGGTTTGAAATGAATAAAACTAAAAAAAAAAAAAAAAGACCGTACCCTTTTATGTAATGATGTTTACTTTGAATTTATATTAGTTCACACAAACACTCCAACCATGCTTTTGTTCCGGCCCTCCGGTCCAGTTTAAGAACCCATTGTGGCCCTCGAGTCAAAAAGTTTGCCCACACCTGCATTAGAGGGGTGAGCGAGGTCCCTAAACCACCTCCTGGAGGAAGGCAGCCCCCTGAACAGCGATGCCATCTCAAACCGGCACCCGCACGAGAGAGAAGCCAGGACTGCGTTTGCGCCACCACAGCTTGGAGTGGTGATTTGTTATAACATTTACTCAACTGTAGTTGAGGAGACTATGAGCTCTGGGCGAGGAGATAATCCTCAAGCAATAGCTGAGATCTTGAAAGTGTAACTTACATAAATAGTACTCACAGGATAAACATACATAGTTGGGTTGATTGTTGCACTGATGAGGTTGTCAAATGCATCCCGGAGTAACGGAATCTTCCTTGTAGGCGGCCCAGTCAGCACGGACACGTGTAGACTGATGGATTAGTCGTCCTGCCAAAAAGAGACCAAAAACTCCTGGCACAAGGAGTTAACCATAAGTTTGATGTAGGAAGACAGACAGTAAAGGTGACAAGAACAACTAAAATAACAGACAAAAGACCAGCAACAACAGCAAAGTCCCACAGCAGCAGCTCAGACCACCAGTTCTTGGGGGGCGGCGGGTGGGGGTGGGGATGTGTTGTGCACGATC
>NW_006293349.1:3983506-3987769 GCF_000327345.1 Myotis davidii
TTATTGTATACGCACCATAAGCCTCATACAGCTCACGGCACTGAGGGCCGAACTCATACAGCTCACGGCACTGAGGGCCGAACTCATACAGCTCATGGCACTGAGGGCCGAACTCATACAGCCCACGGCACTGAGGGCCGAACTCATACAGCTCACGGCACTGTGGACCAAAAGGGGTTCTATGAAACAGGGTGACCTGATGGTGCTTCCTAACTGGGCAGGGCATTTTGGGGTGTCATGCACCAGGCCTGCAACTTTTTTAGTAAAAGTTTGCCGTTGTCTTAGGCAAGCCCTGCCCGTAGTTTCTGGGCATCCAGGCAACTTTGAAACACCTCTTGGTCGACCCCTCCTCCTAAGTGTGACCACCCTCGCCCTGGTGGGTAGCTCAGTTGGAGAGTGTTGTCCTGATATGCCACGGTGGCGGGTTCAATCCCCTGTCAGGACACAAACAAGAATCAATCAATGAATGCATAAGAAAGTGGAACAACAAATTGATGTATCTCTTTCCCCCTTCTGTTCCCGCTCTCCAATCAATAAATTAAAAAATGCTTCTGTTCCAGTGTGACCCCTCCAGAGAGCACCTCAGAGTGTGGCCTCTCCTGTAACCTGGTCCCTGCCTCACTTCTTCCCACCTTCACGCCATCTTCCTGACTTCCCTCCTCAGCTCCAAGTGCATACACGAGGCTGCAAACGGCCGTGTCCCGGGAGCCGTGTCTCAGCCTGTGGAGATCTTGCTCCCGGGCCTCGTCTCTGTTGGGCTCAGATAGATTTTTATAAAATTCTCCACGGGCTTGCGTGTTTCTTACGCTGAGAGCTGTCATTCCCAATGTCCAGGCTAAGTCTGGGCTGCGCCTGCAGGGTGAGCGAGGGAAGCAGATGGCGCATCTTCCCTCTGAGCCCCCGGGACCCCTGCGCTTCCCCCTCCTGAGCCCCTGCCTTGCCCACAGGGTTTCACAGCCAGGTGCTCTGGGAGATGTGAGGGCCTTTCCCCTTCCCCTCGGGTGGGCGTGTCCCACCTGCTCTGCACCACGGCCTGGGGGCGCCAGTCAGTGGTTTTGACCATCACTGTGGTCAGTGAGCCTGAATCTCATGGACAGCAGCGCGTCTTCGTTAAGGAACGTGGGAAATACCCGCCCAGAGCAGGGGTATAACCCTGTGAGGCCACGTCCTTCCGGGACAGCCCCTGGGCTGGCCAGCCTCCTTCCCAGGGAAGTACGCATAGGTGCCACGAGTGGGAGTGAACATGGTCCCGTCTGTGTGTGTGTGTGCATGTGTGTGAGTGCTTGTACACACACACACACACACACACACACACACACGCTTTGACATACATCTCAGCAGGCTTGCTGGTTCCAGTTTAAGGATCCCCCACCACTAGCCACATCGTGCTTGGTCATATATTCTTTTGGGTACTGTCTATGTAAGCAACTATGGTTTTATAATCAACTTGTTTTCTTTCCATTTACCTTCTCTTAGATGATAAATTTAATGTCAAAATACAAAATCTGGCCCTGGCCAGTGTGGCTCTGTTGGTAAGAACATCGTCCCACACGCCACAAGGTTGCGGTCCCATTCCTGGTCGGCGCACACACCTAGGCTGGGGGCTCAATTCCGGTCAGGGTGAGTATGGGAGGCAACTGATGGATGTTTCTCTCTCTCATCCCCTCTCTCTAAAATCAATAGGCATAGCCCAGCGGTGTAGCTCAGTGGTTGAGCGTCAACCTATGAACCAGGAGGTCACGGTTCGATTCCCAGTCAGGGCACATGCCTGGGTTGTGGGCTTGATTCCCGGGGGATGGGATCATGAAGGAGGCAGCCGATCCATGATTCTCTCTCATCGTTGATGTTTCTACCTTGCCATCCCTCTCCCTTCCTTTCTGAAATAAAAAAATATATATTTAAAAAATAAAATCAATAAGGATGTCCTCAGGGGAGGATTAAAAAACAAATATTTGAGCTTATTAGAAAAACAGAAAACAGAACCTGTCGGACACTCTGGGAAGATCTTCCTTCTTGGGGACGAACCCTGAGGCAGGCAGTGCCACGTCTTACCTGTGTGGCAAGGTTGCAGCAAGGGGATAGGAACTGTGTTGCACATACACAGTGCCCTCCACCTGCTGTGGAGACGGCTCTCTCACTGACAGCACGAGACGGCGCTGCGGGACAGAGATTTATGGGGTGCTATTGCCGGGTGTATGCGCTTGCTGCTTCCTGCGGTGAGAGACCCGCCACAAAAGACTTCCGCTTGGGGATGGGTGGGGGGCCCAGTGCAACAAGTCTCCTGTAAGGAGTCACCGCAGAGGCAGCCGAGGCGGCCCTGCCATCCTGTGGGCCCTCTGGACTGTGCTGCTCATCCCGTTGGCCTTGGCTATGGTCTGTCGTGCGCTGGACTCCTGGTCCTGACTCTGCGAAGTGCCCAGTCGTGAGACAAGTCCTGAGGAGATGAAATGCCATCGGTCCTGAGCCTTTGTCGTCTTCCACTGCCCTGTGAGCAAGAAATAAATGGCTAATGTGGCCCCATACATCTTCCGGAGTTTAAAGGCTCATGGACTGAACATGTTTATGGATTGACCTGGGCAGGAAGCTAGGAGAAGCGTATGTCCTGGCCCTGAGGTAGTGCTAGAGGCCACGGGGAACTTCCTGAGGAGCAGAGTGTATCTGTTTCTACAGAAACGCGAATTCTCTAGCATTAAGGCCTGAGAGCATAGACCAGAAGTACAGGAGATGGCAGTTCCAAGATTGAGTAAAAATAAGAAAGTGGCTTTCTTTTTTATAATTTTTGTTCTTATTTTAGTTTTTCATCACCATTTATCCCCCCCCCCCATACCCTCTTCCGCTTCCACCCACCCCCATACCCCCAAATTGGCTTTCTTTTAAACATTTGTTGCTATTTGTTGTGGAACAACAAATTGATGTTTCTCTCTTCCCTTCCTCTCTCTCCAAAACCAGCACCACCACCACCAATAATAGTAATAGTAATAATAATAATATGTGACAACTGGAAGATCACTCAGGATGTTGGCAAGATCAGTTTTAATGCCGTCCTAGGAGCAAAGGGTGGGGGTATGAAAGAGGTAAGAAAGCAGACAGAAACCATTACTAAGTTTTCCCAAGCTTGATGGTGGGAGAGAGCTTTTAAGACCTAGGCTCCCTTCACAGTAAACATAAGACATGCAGCCTTACTACCTCAAGATTCGGATCAGATAGAGCCCCCTTTCCAGAGGATCACAGCTCAATCTTCCCACCCACCAAGCAGACTTTTTTCTAACAATATTTTACTTACAATTTTTTTTCCTAAGAATTTACTGATAGTCCCGTGTACAGCATCATCACCCTCAGGGCATTGATGGCTGCCACCGCCTGGGGTGACTCAGCACAGTGACGGGGGCTGGGGTTTCCGTCTTTAAACTCCAGGGTTCCTTTTGCGAGCAGAGACATGGATGAGCTATTACTGAGAGGAAACCAGGTAGAACTACGGTGCTGCCATAGCAACTAGCGCAGGCAGCAGCTCATTGGGGATCTGCAGACTCCACAGGTATGTTCTCACAGGTATGTAGTGGGCCCCCCAGTTCTGAGGGCTCTCACAGACACAGGCTCCTGGCCCCCACCTCTATCGGCTCTACCTAAAGACCTTGACTTTATTCTCTCTTCTGCATGAAGGCAAGGCTGTCACGTTGGCCCAAGGATCTTAGATGCACTCATTGCCCTCAGCAGCTTGTGTCTTCTCTCCAGTAATTCTCCTTTGAGGGGCCATCATAGCCAACCAGCAGGCTGGGAAGGAGACTCCCCCTGCACCCCTACCCACTGCGGAAGCCTCCCACACATGCCCACGCCCCAGGGGCCCACAGCTTATGAAATAGAAAGAAGGTCCTCTTCCATTAAATAGTGTGCAATGAAGACGCTCAGCCGGTGTGGCTCAGTGGTTGAGAGTCGACCTATGAACCAGGAGTTCTTGGTTTGATTCCCAGTCAGGCAGGGCACATGCCCAGGTCATGGGCTCCATCCCCAGTGTGGGGCGTGCAGGAGGCAGCTGATCCATGATTCTCCCTTCCGCTCAGAAATCAATTAAAAAATACATACACATTGAGAACCAAGATGGCGGCATAGGTTAACGCCGGAGTTTGCTGCCTTGAACAACCATTTCAAAAGTGAAACTAAAAGACGGAAGGGACATCATCCAGAACCACAGGAATGCTGGCTGAGTGGAATTCCTACAACTAGGAGGAAAGAGTAACGCATACGGACACTCAGAGGAGGCGCAGA
>NW_006293349.1:3987999-3989288 GCF_000327345.1 Myotis davidii
AAAAATAGCTTTGTTATTTTTTTCCTGATTATAAAAAGAACACATGTTTATTACCCCAAAAACTTGAACATTGTTTGTATGAAGAAAACGTCAGTACAACTTGAGATGCCACAGGCCACAGGGGCCGCGGTTTACAAGAGACTCCAGTTTCCGTAGGATTTGACAGCGTGGACGGGAGCCATGTCCCGAGGCTTGTCAGGCACCCAGGGGCGGAGGAGGGCCGGGGTGGGCGAGGTCGGGGCCTGGCAAGAGGACCCCGAGAGAGTCTAAGACTGTGTCTGCTCCCTTCTCCTACCCACGGGGACACAGCGGCACCGTGTCGTGTCTGCTGGGAAAGGCCACGCGTGCTTTGGGAGCCAGGCTGCTTGTCCACGCGGCGAGCTGTGCCTCGGTGCTGGTCTCTGAAGTTCCTCCACTTTTTCAGAGTCGAAGGAGAAGCCACTGTGACCCCCCAGCAAGGACCCGCTCTGCTCTGCTGCGTTGCGCTGAGATCCTTCTGGAAATAGTGACAGAGAGAGGGCGGCTCACTTTACCGAAGATAGCACTGAGTGATGGAGCTGTTCGCCGGCTCAGCAGTGGTGACTGGGCACCTGGTGTGTGTCTAGCCCAGTGATGGCGAACCTATGACACGCGTGTCAGAGGGGACACGCGAACTCATTTTTTGGGTTGATTTTTCTTGGTTAAATGGCATTTAAATATATAAAATAAATATCAAAAATAGAAGTCTTTGTTTTACTATGGTTGCAAAGATCAAAAAATTTCTCTATGTGACACGGCACCAGAGTTAAGTTAGGGTAGGGTTTTTCAAAATGCTGACGCGCCGAGCTCAAAAGGTTCGCCGTCACTGGTCTAGGAGCTGGGGACACAGCAGTGGTCCAGAGTCACACGTCCTGCCCTCTGGGACGCTCATCTTCCCGGAAGAGGCAGGCTGAGAACCTGCCGACACACGGGCACACCTGCTCCACGCCCTGCCTGATGTTTCCACGTTCGCTGTTGGTTTATTTAGTTAGTGGTCCCTAAACGTGCATTAGATGCCATCTTGGTTGTTAATATGTGAAAATGTTTGTTGTTTGTATATATATATATTTTTATTGATTTCAAAGAGGAAGGGAGGAGAGAGAGAAAGAAGCATAAGTGATGAGAGAGAATCATGGATCGGCTGCCTCCTTCACTCCCCACACCAGGGATTGAGCCCGCAACCAGGGCATGTGCCCCGACCAGGAATTGAACTGTGACCTCCCGGCTCATACTCAACCACTGAGCCATTGAGCCACACAGGCTGGGCTCCT
>NW_006293349.1:3989399-3993815 GCF_000327345.1 Myotis davidii
AGGTCGGCACTCAACCACTGGGCCATACTGGCCGGGCTGTTAAAGTGGTTTTGAGTTAAATAATTCTCTTTCTCCAGCGGCATTTTCATTTTCTCTCACCTGTGATGATTGTGTGCACCAGCTCAAATAAATGGGCAGTGAGTTTTGGGGACTGAAGCAGAAACAGGATATTACCTCACACGTTGGCTACACGCCTCTTCATTGGAAGTGGACGGCCAGTGGTTCCTCCTTGGCCAGATTTGCTTTTCCTCACGGTCCTTGGGGGTCTCCTTGGCAACGAGATGACCAGGTCCAGTTATCGTTAGAAAAATGAAAATGCTTTATAAAAAAGACTGAAAAAATGCTTAGTCGTTTTTTTAGATTGATTTCTTATTGGGCAGCAAGCTTTGGCCATAGCGGTACTAACTTGCTACAGCTTAGGAAATAAAAAAGACAATTATTTTACTAGTTGAAATGGCAAAATGCTAAATTATAAAATGTCAAGGGAACACTTGACATTCAAAATGATACGCAACCACTGAGGCACACCAGCCAGGCAGGGAACCAGTGTAGGCAATTTGAATTTATTTCCAATGGATCTGTCATTTATTCGAGGGATCAGTGTTCTGAGCTGTAGACAAAAGCATTTCGTGAAGAAAAAATTACACTTGAGTTTCACTGCCCGATTTCAGCGCTCAATTTCATGGTTATGTTTTTATAAAGAATAGTTGTTTTTTATTTTCATAGAGTCTGGTACCAATGAAAAACCCTATCAGGGAGCTCTTCCAGTTCCTCTCTTTTTATCTTCCAAAAGACTTAGTGATTTTTCCAGCCTGGGAGAAATCCTATCAGTCTTTTTATCCTCTAATATTTTTGTTTTCATTTATCAACTGTATTAATAAAATTCATTTCATGTTTTAATTGATGGATAATTGACATTCATTAGTTTTAGGTGTACAATTTAATGATTTGATATTTGTATATATTGTGAAGTAAACACCACAATAAGTCTAGTTTACCTAGTCATCATACTAGTTACAACATTTATTTAATTTTTTAAAAATATATTTTTATTGATTTCAGAGGGGAAGGGAGAAAGGAGAGAGAGATGGAAACGTTAATGATGAGAGAGAATCATCAATTGGCTGCCTTCTGCACGCCCCACACTGGGGATTGAGCCCGCAACCCCAGCATGTGCCTTTGACCAGAATCGAGCTTGGGACCCTTTAGTCCGCAGGCCGATACTCTATCTGTTGAGCCAAACCAGGTAGGCCATTTATTTAATTTTTAATAAATATATTTTCATTGATTTCAGAGAGGAAAGGAGTGGCAGAGAGAGAGAGAAACATCTATGGATCAGCTGCCTCTGTAGGCTCCCCACTGGGGATTGGGCCTGCAATCCAGGCATATGCTCTGAGCAGAAATGGAACCATGACCTCCTGGTTCATAAGTTGACACTCAACTACTGAGCCACACCAGCCGGGCAGTTACATTTAAAATTTTATTTATTGATTGATTTTATGGGAAGGGAGAGAGAGAAACATTGACTTCTTGTTTTACCCATTTATGCATTCACTGGTTGATTCTCGTATGTGCCCTGACGGGGATCAAACCCGCAACCTTGGTGCCTCAGGACAATGCTCATCCACTGAGCTACCTGGCCAGGGCTGAGTTATAACATCTTTTATTTTTCTCTTGTGATGAGAACTTCCAAGCTCCATTCTTCTAGCTACTTCCTACCTACCCATTTTTAAATACTTGGAGTAAGAATTGTGATTTTGTTGCTGAGTCCTAGAGGCTGAAAATGCTATTGAAATATTTTTTATAATACCTAATTTGAATTTCCAATAACATTTTAAGCATTAACCATTTATTTCTAAGGTACTCTTTAAGTACATAAGAAAGATTTTCTTTTGCATGAAACTACTTAAGAAAGATGCATTCAGTGCTTACTACATTTGGAGCACGATTCCGAACGAGGGGATGTATACTAAAGAAATCAGACAACACAGATGGCCCTGCGTATCGCACGTTCTTCATCCTGGGATTCAGCCAACCGCGGACTGAAAATATTTGGAAAAGAAGGCGACGCTGTTGCTGACGTGTACTTACAGCCAGGCCGATGGTGGTTGTCTGCAGCGAATGTGTGCGGACTTTCTTTTCTTATCATTCTCCCCTACACAACACAGTACAACAACTATTTACATAGCATTTCCATAGGTATTATAAGTAATCTAGAGATGATTTAAAATAGACGGAGGACGTGTGTAGGTTATATGCAAATACTACGCCATTTTTTATGAGGAACTTGAGTATCTGAGGATTTTGGTATCTGAAGGGGACACCGAGGATGACTACCTGTTTTCAAAGACAAAAGAAAAAAAAAGGGCTCACAGATGAAATGCTCACCGGTGTGAGAGGAAGCAGTACATGTGTCTCTGAGGTAAGAGACTGGGCCTGAAGCCAGACTGACTAGATTCACATCCTGGCTCTCATGTTATCATTGTGCAACCTTAAGCAAGTCACTTAATTTTTCTCTGCCTTAGTTTCATCATGTGTAAAATGGGGTATTATAGTAATAATGACCTATCGCATTGGGTTGTGAGGGTTACATAAATGAACACGCAGAGCAGTTAGAACACTTTCCAGAACATAGCTCTGTAAAGCATTCTTATTTTCATGCCCCTGGTGTTTTCAAACCGAATTATTCCTTTAATCTAGAGATCTATCATTGAGTTGCAGAGGCCAACATTTATAAGAAAATGACTGGAAAGACTTCACAAACTGGAGCAAATTAATAGGAAACCGCAAGGATGTGGCATCAAGATGTTACCATAGTAACAAAAGCAGAATCCAGTTCAAGAAGATGGTCACGAAGAGGTGAGAACTGAGTTTGGCCTCAAAAGATATGTAAAGTGGGTGAAACTTGTTTATAGGTAGCAAAGGAGAGGGAAAAAGGCAAAAACAAAGACAGATTTTTTTAGAACGAGAAGGCCCTTCACACATTCAAGATGATGTACAATAACTGAGGCCGAGAACATGAGACCCGGCTGGTGAGACTCACTGGGTTGAACATCATCAACCTATGAACTAGGAGATCACCATTCCCGCTCAGGGCCCATGCCTGGGTTGCGGTTTCGATCCCCAGTAGGGGGCGTGCAGGAGGCAGCCGATCAATGATTCCCTCTCATCAATGATGTTTCAATCTCTCTCCCTCTCTCTTCCTCTCTGAAATCAATGAAATATATATATTTTTAAAAAGCTACACTTCCTTTTACAACCTAGAATCAAAAATCATTTAGCATTGCTTCGGCTCCATTGTATTTGTTAGAATCAGGTCACGAAGGGAAGGCATTAGACCAGGGGAGGGCCACAATGGGTTCTTAAACTGGCCCGGAGGGCCGGAACAAAAGCATGGATGGAGTGTTTGTGTGAACTAATATAAATTCAAAGTAAACATCATGACATAAAAGGGTACAGTCTTTTTTTTCAATAGTTTTATTCATTTCAAATGGGCCGGAACCGGCCCACGGGCTGTAGTTTGCCCACGGCTGCATTAGATGCCACTCCTTCATGGGAGGAGAGTTAACAGCTGGGAGGACATATCTTCGAGCCGCCATAGCCACGGATTAGCTGGAGGACCTGCCTGCTCTTGGCTTTCCTGGTCTGTGAAACAATGAGCGTAACTTACCGCCCAGGATTTTGTGAAGATGAAAGCAGAAAAAGAAACTAGAGCCTGGCGCTCAGTATGTCTTGCCGAGACCATTGTCCTGCCTTCTGCAGACCTGGACTGATAGCTGTTGGTGTCATCGATGATGGGATCGTTCCAGGCAGATACCGTCTGGGGGGACTGCCACCTTTCCGAACTCGACGGTGACATTTGACAAACCCCAGTGCCTGTGTCCTTCTGCCGGTGGGAACGGAGTTTCTATATATGGTCTGATCCTTGGTTCACCTCATTTTAGCGGCAGCTTCCAGATATAGGTCAGTCCACTTAAACCTGGCCCCGATTATGGCACACTATTTCTTTATAGGACAAAGTAGCCAGGACCATGAGTAATGATTGCTGAGCCCACACGGCTCTTCACACCTTAGCCAGGTAATCCTCAGCTCACCCGGTGAGTCAGCTCGGACCAGCACCCTCCCTCCGGGGAATGAGGAAACCGGGACCTGGGTCAGGCGGCTGGTTCTGAATCCCACAAAGAGGTGATGATGCTATTAATTTCTCCTCGAGTCTATCTATGTTCTGTCATGTTGGATCATATAAAAGAAATAAAAAAAATGTAGTTTCAATAATGTACAGGAATCTGAACAAGCTTAATGAAAAATAAGTCAAATAACACTTTGGCTAGTCTGCATGAAGTGGCAAACATGAGGACATCAATTTCAATGATGTCACCTGAATTCAGTATTTCAGCACAAATGTTTTAAAAAGGC
>NW_006293349.1:3993921-3994734 GCF_000327345.1 Myotis davidii
GGGTTAATGGGGAGGAGAGGGAACCTATGTAATACTCTCCACAATAAGGATTTAATAAATAATTAAATAATAAAAATGAATAAATTCTGCCAAGAGGCAAGAGGCCGGCTGGAGTGAGGGCTCCCACTTGTGTAAGTAACATGCAGGTCACTGCCCCGCCATGGACCGTGACCCAGCGCCCGCCAACACACGGGATTCAGGTACACATGGGTGTTTGAACTTTTCAACCATCTTTTATTTTCCGTAACAGAATTGGCCAGTGTCTACGTAGCATCCTGCGAGATGAAACGGGTTAATCGATATGGAAAACCTTACGGGTAAAAGCACCCTTGGCCATCAGTACTTCCCCCTCTTTATTGGTTAAGTGAAGATTTTCTGATGTTCTTGGTACTTAAACTTTTTTATCTGGAAGAGGAGGAAGGACTGAGCACACTCCCGCTCTTTGCAGGCCTTTGCCCCGGGCTGGCTTCTAGCTGCCAACCCTCCCGCCCGCCCGCTCCCCGCGTCCGGGTGACACTAGTCAGTCCGCGCGTAAAATGGGTCCAAGGACCGCGCCTTCCTTTGGGGGAACGGATCTTTGTCTTTTCATTCTGTCAGCGAACGGATTTGCACACAAAGGGACTTAATTAAGAGCTGTCCCCAGAAGCTGTCAGCTCCCAGGCCCAGGAAGGAAACAAGCCCCCCGCACCCGCAGAGGCTCAGGTAGCTGTCAGGCCCAGGCTCTCTCCGCGAGACCCCCCCTAATAACTCACGAGGCCTCTTGTGACTAATCTCGGGCAGGGGCTCACTGAGGCGGGGGGAGCTGGAGTGAGG
>NW_006293349.1:3995301-4000351 GCF_000327345.1 Myotis davidii
CGGGTGACGCGGGGTCCGGGGTGGAGAGCTAATTGCAAACACACCACATGCCGCCCGCGGGCCCTGCCGGTTTGGAGCGCGTTTGCAATGCTTTGTTCCGGCTGCGGGGGAGCGCTCGTGGCTGCAACAAGTGGTGAGCTTCCCCGAGTTCTGGGCGCTCCCCAAGGTTACTTTCCTGAAATCAGATCTTGTTCGTTACAGGGGAAGACCACTTTTTGGGGGGGGTTTATTTGTTTTCCCCCTACGAATCGGGGTATCTGTGTGTATGTGCGTGCCTGGGTATCTGGGTGTGCAGCTCGTGGACATTGGCCGAATGGGTAGGAGGCACATTTTAGAGAATCGATTCGGACATAAAATAATTTGTAATAGTAAAACACAACAATTTCCCAGGAATGTCTGGGGGGAGGGGGCGGGAAACCACCAGAAAATGAGCCATTGCTAAAGAAATGAATCGGATTATGTAACGCTGAGTTGAAAAACCCTTTTACAGTCTTTCCCAGAAAACACACCACACAGCCCATGTGTGGGTTTTGAGGCAGGAGCCCGGCTTTGCGCCCTCCTCCCCCACGGCCCGGCTCCCCCACAGCCCCGGCCTCCCCCACGGCGGGTCATCTGGAAGGAGCAAGGGAACGCTTCCCATTTTGGTGAACGGGGATTTTTCTTAGGGGAGGGAGAACTAAATGCAACCTGTTGGGCATTTGTTGAGGGCCTCTTCTAGATGGGAATCCAGAGACCCAAGAGGATGGGCTGACCCGGGAGGGAGAGGGAGCTGTGTGTGTGTGGGGGGGTGGGGGCTGAATGGTGAGAGTTGTTTGCTGTTTGGGGAGGAGGCTGACATTCCCAGGCATTCATGGTTTCTGCCTGTGGGACAGGGAGGGAAGGGTCCCCAAGTGGGACTGGCGGTGAGAGTGACTGTGGGTGACTTAGGACAGTTCCGGTCGGTTGGTCGGCTGCAGGCAGACCTGGCAAGTGGCCCAGAGCAACCTCCTTGACCAGCCTGCGGGCCCACCTGGAAACCACCCCACGGGGCACTCATCTTGGGGTGAACCGAGTTTGAAAGCCTCCTAAGCTTAGAAGGCCAGAGAGAAGCTTACTTTAGGGGAAAAAATGTTTTCCTTGCCCGCTAAGTGGTAATGGAAAAGAGCTGTGCGAGCCGCGGCCCGGGCCGGCCCTTTCGTGGGGGCTGTGGTCAGGTTTTCAGGAGGCAAAGCAGCGAGACTTTCCTCAGGAGCCACCGCGCTGTGACGTGGCAGCGGGACGCTGTCCAGCCGGCAGGCTGGCGAACCACTGCCCGGGCAGGGAGCCGAGGGAGGCTCCTCCGTGACTGTTCTCCGTTTGGTTTTTTCGTTCCTGTTGTGAATTGTTGTGTAAAATAGAGCCTCGTTAGATTCCTCCCCAGCACTGCCTGGCACGCACATGAACACAATGCGAAGCAGGAGACCGTGACCGCTACTGGAGACACGGCGGGGGATCCTATTAAATGGTCACTGCCCGGGCAGGGAGCCGAGGGAGGCTCCTCCGTGACTGTTCTCCGTTTGGTTTTTTCGTTCCTGTTGTGAATTGTTGTGTAAAATAGAGCCTCGTTAGATTCCTCCCCAGCACTGCCTGGCACGCACATGAACACAATGCGAAGCAGGAGACCGTGACCGCTACTGGAGACACGGCGGGGGATCCTATTAAATGGTCTCTGGCCGGGCCGGTGTGGCTCAGTGGTTGAGCGTCAACCTATGAACCAGGAGGTCATGGTTCCATTCCCGGTCAGGGCACATGCCCGGCTGGTAGGCTTGATCCCCAGTGTGGGGTGTGCAGGCGGTAGCTGATCGATGATTCTCTCTCATCATTGATGTTTCTATTTCTCTGCCAAGCCTGGTGTTAGAGAGGACTCTCGCTGGTTGCTGTTGCTATGCAAAGCAGCTAGGAGCTTCTGCCGTCCATGGGGAAGGGGAAGGGGAAGGGGAAGGAGTGGGGGTGGGTGGGGGTGGTTTAAGAAGGGATCCTCAGATTATAGGATCCATGTGCTTGGCATTAGTCCTGGTGGGTGAGGCTCTCCTCTCCCCTTCCCTTCTACTGTTTCTGGCAGCCGGGCACGTGGATGGTAATTAACTGGCCTGGCCATAGCTGTCGCTACCCTTGAGGAAGGGTCCGTTGTGTGTAGAGGGTTTTACATGCACGGCCCCCTGGATCCTCCCTGCTCGCTAGAGGGCAGCCTAGGGCGGAGCTTAGTCACTGGCCTCTCACCGCCTGACCGTGTAGGTAGTGGGCGGTGGAGGGGAGATTTGAATTCCCTTCTCTGATGCCGAGATCCTTTATCTCTTTTTAAAAAAATATATTTTTATGGACTTCAGAGAGGGAGAGAGAGAGAGAGCAACATCAATGATGAGAGTGAATCATGGATCGGCTGCCTCCTGCACGCCCTCTACTGGGGATGCAGCCGGCAACCAGGGCATGTGCCCTGATGGGGAATTGAACCATGACCTCTTGGTTCAATGCTCAACCACTGAGCCACACTGGCCGGTTCCTTTCTCTTTGAAGTATACACTGTAGGGTAGGAGACCTCTTAGTAACGGGAATAGCAACCGTTTGATTAGCAGCCCTTCGCAGGTTGTGAATCACATTCACATGTATCGCCATCATCGATTCCTCCAGAACCACTGTTGAGGTGGTTGGAAGGCCAGACCATTGGCATCCCAGCTCAGACTGTATCGCTAAAAGGCTTTGTGCTGGGCGATGGCCCGCGTGGACACGCTGTACGTGAATGGAGCTTTATGTTTAAAAAGTTCGGCGTGCCAACATTTAAGTTCACTTTTGGAAACATTTGAAAGTGGTGGGATGGAGCCGGCCTGATGGAGGATTCGAGCATTTTGTGCTGTTGGCATCACAGCCGTCTCCTCTCCCCGCCTGTGTCAGACCTGCACTCTGCTTCTTTCCTGAGACCGAGTGCCAGGGTCCCTTTCAGCAGGGGAGGGAGGGAGGAATGTGATTATAAAGAGGAAATGGGCCATCGGAATTGGAAACACACGCGGCGGCAGCAGCCGTAGAGTTTCCCAGCACATGCTTTGTGTCCTGGCGCTGCCCTCGCACAGAAGACATTCTTTCATCGGGAAGTGTCAAGGGTCTTTCTTTAGAATATCCTCTGAGATCATGGACTTTCTGGGCCTCGTGGGAACACACATTCCACAGAATTGCTGCGTTCATCTTTTCCCCACAGGGGAAGCGGGTGAGCGTAGGCATCCACCTTGAAAGGGAATGGAGGTGGTGTCCGTCCTTCCTTCCTTTCTTTTTTTTTCATTTATTTTTATTGATTTATTTTTGTAATATATTTCTTTATTGATTTCAGAGAGGAAGGGAGGAGAGAGAGATGGAAACATCAATGATGAGAGAGAATCATTGATCGGCTGCCTCCTGCACATCTCCTACTGGGGATGGAGCCTGCGACCCAGGCATCTGCCCTTGGTCGGAATCGAACCTGGGACCCTTCAGTCTGCAGGCCGACGCTCTAGCCACTGAGCCAAGACGGCCAGGGCCTTTCCCTTTTTCTTTAAATATATTTTTATTGATTTCAGAGGGAGGGAGAGGGAGAAGCATCAGTGATGAGAGAGAATCATTGACTGGCTCCACCACGCGCCCCCTACTGGCTATGGAGCCCACAACCTGGGTATGTGCCCTGGCCGGGAATCGAACTGTGACCTCGGGTTCATAGGTCGACGCTCAAGCACTGAGCCACGCCAGCCGGGCTGTCCGTCCTTGATGGAATGGAGGGTGGTGCTGGACAAAGATGCCTGACATTGACCCAAGAGTGACCATCAAGGGCAGGAGCGGAGTGGCTTATAGCCCGTGCATCACCACTGGTGTGTGGGTTTCTCAGAGTGCTGCTGGGCAGAGGGAACAGTCGATACTGGCTTTTTGTTTCCAAGATAAGACTTTGAAGACCGGAAGGCCTGCCTTCACTTGTTTAATTATTTCAGGCTGGGACACCGTTTGGGTCTTCGAGGATGTGGTGTAGGTGCGGGAACTTGCCTCCTCATCCCAGGAGCGTCCCCTCCATGGGATATTGACAGGAGGGGATGCGGACGCCAGGTCTGAGTCCTCACAGCACCTTCCCAGCTCCCAGCTACGGAGGAGGAGGGATGCTCACTAGCATCGCACCCTCAGACCCTCTTTTAGCTTCTTGTCAGTGGTCAGTACCTTCCCCATCCATTCCCATTTTACTCAGCACACAGTGATGCATTAAAAAGCAACCAAGAAGCCCAGGTGGTGTGGCTCAGTGGTTGAGCGTTGACCTATGAACCAGGAGGTCAGGTTTCATTTCCCAGGCAGGGCATGTGCCCTGGTTGCGGGCTGGATCCTTGGTGAGGGGCGTGTAAGAGGCAGCCGATCAATGATTCTTTCTCATCGTTGATGTTTCTCTCTCTCCCTCTCCCTCTCCCTTCCTCTCTGAAGTCAATTAAAAAAAAAAAAAGCAGTGAAGGAAATCTGTTGAGCATCAAAGGCTGGAGCCGGCCAGATCGGTGGCCGGGGAGTAGATGGTGGTGAAGGGAAGAGAACAGCTGTGGCGGCCAAGGCCACGCCCACACGTGCTGGCAGCCCAGACAGAGGCTCAACTCGAACAAGAGCGAGAGGGTGGGAGGGAGCTGAGCACAATGCCCACTCGTCCGTGTCCTTCCTTTCATTTTCTCCGACTGCGAGGGTGTGGCGGGGGCCGGTCTCTGCCGCTGCCTCCCTTGGAGGATGGGTTGCTGGGGTCTCAGGGAGCACCATCCTGTTGCTCGCTGCCCCCGGAGAGAGTGGCGGGTCCTTTTAGGGCCGTGGGAGAAGGTGTTGAATAACGGGGTGGCCCTGGCGGGTGCAAGTCCTCCGTGTCCTCCTGCCGCTTCCCTCCACCTGCCGGCACCCCGCCCTCAGCCCCTGCTCAGCACGGCCGGCCGCCAACCCACGGAGCTGCTCCTGACTTCAGGCCCATCCGCACTGTGGGCAAGAGCTGCCCAGTGTCCAGAGGTTGAGCGGGTTGAGGACGGCCCCATGACGGACGAGATGAAGTGGCAGGAGCATG
>NW_006293349.1:4000366-4006839 GCF_000327345.1 Myotis davidii
GAGCATGGAGAGTCCCAGGATGAGGCCAGACATTCCTGTTGATGAGATGTGGGCACGTCCAGCCTCATCCTGGGTACTCCCCATGCTCCTGCCACTTCATCTCGGCACTGTCCCCCCCGCGGGGATGCCTGCAGATGAAGGAATGCAGAAACCTGCACGGTGGGTAGAGGTTGGCGGGTAGAGGTCGAGCCCAAGACGGTCTTTCCAGAACAGCACACGGCCTCCTGGGTGGTGCTCTGTGAGGCTGCGGGCCACTTTTAAGGAGCCAGAGAGCTCCCCCTGACATCGCCCTCCCGCCTGGCCGGCTTCCTGTGTCACCCGGAGCTGGCCTGTGGGTGCCAGCGGCTAGCACAGAGCTGGGAGGACGATCGGAAGCTTCTGAGTTTCTCCTTCTTTTCTGGGGCGTGTGCTTGGCTCCCCATCCTGCATCACCCCCTTCCCCAAGTGAGGGAGAGGGCGAGGGCCGAGCCAGCCCTGCCTAGTCTTCCTGGCTCCCTCTCCTGGGCGCATCTTTCTCTTCAGGGGGCAGTTCTTGGGTGGAGGGTGGGGGTTGTCTGATCTCTGGTCTCCAGGGGCAGCTGAGGGCCTGGTGTCTGTGGATGAAATGGCCTGAGAAGCGCTGCAGGGCGGGGCTGGGGGAGGGGGATTTTGTGCAAGGAGAGGAGAGTTGGGAGGGATTCACTTCCAGCTCTGAAGAGATGAAAAGAGAATGCATTCTTCACACCCTGGAAGGGCAACCCAGTCCTATGACCAGCTCACATCCTGCTTTTATGTGGCAGAATACACACCAGAACACGTGCAGCCATTTTTACTCTTTCAGGATAGGAGTTAGAAGGTGAGGTCTAGAGAGGAGTGAAACTGATAATCTCCCTTCTCTTATAAAACAAGAATCCTGAGCTTCTAAGTGCCAGGCGCCTGGCTCCTGGGCAGCTGGGAGAGGCCGGGAGGAGGCCTGGTCCCTGCCTCCCCTGGGCTTTCCCACCCACCCCGCGCGGACTCCGGATGCTTTGAAATTGCACTCGTTTCGCTGTGTTAACATGAAAATTCAAAACTGTGCATTCCAGGTTCTTAAACTATGAAAAAACACACAAGCGCTCAGTACCCTTCAAGAGGTTTTGGAGAACTGAGTCGAAAGGGCAGCGGAACAGATGTTGGTTATGGGCCTTGTCGTGCGTGCGCGTCATGTGCCCACTCATTTTCACCGGTTTCATGAGAGCGATTTTCCACACCCTTTATCCAGGAAGAAACTCTAAAAAAAGCCACTCTGGTAAAATTCCTGCTCGCCCTGCTTCCGTTTTTGTGTTCGCCTCCCCTCTCCTCCCTCCGTGCGGCTTCCTTTTAAATTACTGACGATTGGACCCCGAAGCCCTGCTCACAATCTTGAGCTCGCGGAGATGCTGGGTTCCACGCGGGTCACTTTCCCCTTGAAAGTGCTTTCAAAGGATTGTCACTGCTTTATTCACGTCAGAAGATAGTCCAGCCTGAATGCTTTTAGGAGAAGCTTAACTTTTACGAGCGCTGGGCTCCTGCCGGTTTGGACGGCGGGTTCTTGTGTGGGTCTCTAGCAATTTTGGAATGAGTAGAGCAGTTTCCACCTACCCGCTCTGGGGAGCCAGGGCTTGCCGCCGTCCTCAGGGCAGGAGAGGCGCTCATAGAAACGTGTGAGCTGCCGCATGGGGTCCGGTGCAGGAACCCGCTCTCTGCAGGAGCAGGACACTGCGTATTCTGTGACACGGGAAGGGGGCCGAGGCAGACTTGACAGCTTTATACGTTTCGGGGATGTCTCTCAAAAATCCATAATTACATGATCCCTTCAGGACCTCTCACCCATGTATTTAAATTCATGTTTTCAAATTCTTGAATTGTTTAATTTTATTCTGTATTCTGTTCACGTCACACCTTCTTTAAAGGTAGAACTTGGTTATCCATGTGTGTTTTTTTAATATATTTTATTGATTTTTTTACAGAGAGGAGGGGAGAGGGATAGAGAGAAACATCGATGAGAGAGAAACATTGATTCAGCTGCCTCTTGCACGCCCCCTACTGGGGATGTGCCCGCAACCAAGGTACATGCCCTTGACCTGAATCGAACCTGGGACCCTTGAGTCTGCAGGCCGACGCTCTATCCGCTGAGCCAAACCGGTTAGGGCTATCTGTGGGTGTTTTGATTTTGGGGTGATAGAGTATTCAAGTTGAAGCGGCCTTAAAGGTCGCTGCTGTAACCCCTTCCTTGCATTGGAGACCTACTCAGGCTCAGAAAGCTAGCTGGGGGTAGATTTGGGAACTTGACCCCAACCAAGTCTTTTGGCTTCTTGCTCAATTTTCTTTCTCAGGGAATATTTCATTCTCTCCCCAAACCCATGCAAATCCAAGCTTGGAACCCTTTACCTAAGAGTCGATCCTCTTTTGACGTCATGGTGCTAATAGCATTTCTATCATCATCATCATCATCACTTTGGATTTCAGAAGCCTCGCCTACTTCTTATTTTTAATTGTAAAAGTACATGTAACCTTTTGCCCTCAAAAAAAATCTAAATTAAATTGCCTCTTATTTAGTCACACCTAGAACCAGTGAAAGAAAGAAAGAGCAAATTAACTCACTAACTTCACTCGCTCACTAAGAGCGCAGGGAATCTTGGAGGGCGGGGCGGCTGGAAGATGGAGAGAGTGCTGAAGTTAAAGTTTTCCTCTTTCCTTGTTTTCCGTAGGGTTACCTGTGTCGGTACCATTTTGTTATATCAGAGTTTTAAACTTTTCCAAACCAGAAGAACAGAATTCTGGAAAATTACCAAAATACGTTTTTACAAAGAAAACTTTGCCAAATCTGACACATTTCCTCAAAGTCCCATTGATTTCAGTTACGTTTTAAAAGTTCAGTGGACTTTCCAGCTTTCCTTGTACGCCCTTGGGGCCACCTGGCAGGAGCTGCTGAGCTATCTGCGGACGGCTGCTTTCTGTCCTGAGCTTGGAAGTGCCCAGGTGAGGCCAGGCGTGAAGCAAGGTAGGCTGGTGCCAGTGCCCAGTACTGCGCCTCTTCCTGATAGGTTTGGGGCACGTTGGCACCGGCTGCTGCTTGTTTGAGAGATTTTAGGGAAGTCTGAAGCCTGAAGCCTGACCCACAGGTTGACTCTGGAGGCTGAAGTCCACGATCAAGGCGTCCGCGGGTTTGTTTTCCTCTGAGGCTTCTTCCTGGGTTGCAGGCCGCCTTGCTGAGCCCTCAGAGGGTCGTGTTGGATGAGGGTCCATCCTAACGGCCTCATTTTAACTTCATCGCCTCCTTACTGGGCCCATCTCCACCTACAGTCACATTCTGAGGTCCTGGGGATTAGGGTTCCAATATGTGAATTTTTGGGGGGACACAGAATTTGGGGGACACAGAATTTGGGGGGACTCAATTCAGCCCCTATGAGATGGATGCTAAGCCCAGTGCCCACCCTGCCTGTCTCCCTGCCCCAGGCTCCCTCACCCTCCACACTCTTGAGTGACTGCTCCTCCTGCTCCAACTGGTCACGCTCTTGTCCGTGGCCTTGGTGCCCTTTGCTCTTTTGTCCCTCCCCGCCCCCCGCGTCCTTGGCGTCCAGTTCCTTGGTGTCGCGAACTCTCTCCTCTTCTTGGAAGGAATCACACCATCTTCAACGCCTTAACGCCAGCTCCGTCTCCCGTCCCCAAGAATCCGTTCTCTCAGGCATAACAGTTGTGTGAAGTGACCTCTGTAAGGAACCTGATGGGATGACAAGACTAAACCATTTTGTAATCCTGTCCTCATGGTTAAAAAAGATAGTGGGGGCAGTGACTTGGGCCAAGGGTCAGTAAAATGTATATGCGCGTTTCCTCTGCTCACAGAGCAATGATTTTCTCTCTCAAGAGTTTGGTTTTGGGTCTTGTTTTTCTTCCCAAGGGCAAACCTTGGTTAGTAAGACTGGGCGGGTAGCCCTCCCGGGAGAGTGGGGGCAGAATTGCTGTAGTGGGGGCGGTGTTCTGCCTTCTGCAGATATTTTTGTATCTGGTTTTGATGAAAGCTGTGTAGAGGCGAAGGCTGCCCTGTTTGACGCTGCGTGCTGGTGTTGGTGAAGGGGTCAGGTTGACTTGTGAGTGTGTGTTATTTAAACTGTTTTGGGGTCCCTGGTGTATGTGTGTTTACATGGTGTTTCTCTCAATATCTGTTGAGGTACATCAGAGTGATTTCTACTTGTAATATTACTACATTTAAAAACTTTTTTCTTGAAATATTAATGTTTATTGCATTTAACATTGTTATATTTAAAGTAGTTTTTCTTAAAGGAAAAAAAAAAGAACTACAGGTAAAAGTTACAGAGTTGCTTTTTCAACTCCATGGAATTATTTTTATTTTCACTCCAAAAAAAAAATGATTTCTACCTAAAAGTTTATGTTTTTATTGAAGATGCTGACTATCTGATTTCTAAACGTATACAAATTATGGATGGTCACTGCTTGGCCTCCTAAAATAGAAGACCAGACTTGGCTGGGCGACCTTGAGAGGAACAGTCACGTCTGTTGACAGTTTTAAAGTGTGTCATTTTTAAGTATGAAACTCAAATTTAGTTTTTAATGGTAGCGTGTGTGTTTGTTCTTTCTATCTTTAAGAGGCAGGTTATGGGAATACGTGTGACCTTGTACTCTTGACTCTGTCTGGCTGTGGGTTTGAAGTGTTACTTTTGTGCTTTTTAAAATGACTGGAGCCCTTTCGACTCTCCATTTGGGACAGAGTCAGTACGGTTTTCGGATATGGTTTTGAAAACCCCCCAGGTTTGTAGCCTGGCGATATGTTAGTGCCGGTCATTCTTGCAGTGTCTAGTCTGCTGGCTTCTTTGGCATTCTTTCCTGAGTCCCACGGATCAGCCGATGCCCAGCGCACACACCCTTGGTGCCCAGCGAGCGCTGCCCCGGGCGCCCCTGAGGTGGGGGTCGAGGCTCATGCAGACTCAGCTGTGTGGATCCCAGACCCGTCTCTGGTGGTGGCACTGACTGTATTTACTATCACGACTTAAATAGAGGCGAGCATAGTTGTCTCTGTGAAAGTTCATTTGGATGCTTTGGAAACGACCTGGGAAGTTTCTGAAAGTGCTGATAGCCGAGTCAGGGGAGGCTGACTTGGGGATCTTAAGATAAAAAGTGATGTCTGGGAGGACTGCCAGCCGTTCAGGGGGGGCGGGCCAAGCTGTGACCGCACGCTGCCTGAGCGTCGCAGTGGCTCAGAGCGGTGTCCACCCCCACACTGTGATGGTCACAGGTCAGGCGGGGCCTGCTCCCTGTGGGGGTGGGGGGGGGGACAGCGCCCTCGGGACACGCTGATCCCCGGGGCAGGGAGAGGCTGCTGGGAGGCCTGATGGCCCTGTCTGGATTCAGCCCTCGGGGCTGTGGGATCCTGAGTGGGAGTCACAGTGCACTCCACGTGTCTTTATGGTCTCACCTTCTTTAAAGAAATTGGACCTAGCCCTGGCCGGTTGGCCCGTGGACAGAAGGGCATGTCCCTCGGTTGCAGGCTCCATCCCCTGCCTGGTAGGGGCACTGCAGGAGGCACCCAATTGATGTGTTTCCCTCATATCCATGTTTCTCTCTCTGCCTCTCTCCTACCCTTCCACTCTCTCTAAAAATCAATGGAAAGTGCCTCGGGTGAGGATTAGCAAAAATAAAACAAAAATGAAGTGGCCCTGGAGGAGGCTGCCACGAGGTGGTTCTAAGAGAGAGACCGCGGGGTACTGCTGGCCGAGGGCGTGCCCCGAAAGAAAAGGCCCGGGCACTGCAGCAAGAGCTTGGCCAGTAAGTGCACGTGTGTAGGGTTTAATGTGAGGCAACATGTGCAGGTATATCATTTTTTAAGGCTTCCAACTTTGGCTTTTTGGAAAGCAACTCGCCCAACGCCGACCTTCTGCATTTGGGCGAGGAGCCTCTGCAGGCTCCCACCTCCTCGCTCTCCGTGCCCGCCCTCCAGGCGGCTCCCCACGCTTAGGATGGGTGCTGGGTGCGTCCGTTACTTGTTTCCTTTCTGTAGTTCTGCCGGGTTCTGACTCCTGAGCTACGAAACTGTGCCCCAGCGGGGTCCCTGCTGCTGGCTTGCGTGGTGCCTCTTCTGATTTCGGACAAACGAGGCAGCCTGCAGGGCACGCGCAGGCCTGGGAGCTCCAGGTGAGGTCCGCCCCAGGCCCGGCTGGCCCGCCCGAGCGCAGTGCGCACACCCACCTGGAGCACCCCGCTCCCTGCCCCTGCTCCCCCTCCACGAACCCAGACGATGCCCGATGAAAACTCCTTGACATTTTTTGTTGTCTCTACCCCTGCACAGATTTTTTTTTTGGGGGGGGGGGTGACTCCCCATTATTGATAATGTCTGTCCTCAACTTCATTTTCCCGGGACCGCCTACAGCCTCAGTCACACTGGTTGCCCTTGGAGGCGCTGGCATTGGTCATGACGCAGCGTGGACCTGGAGCCAGGCTGTGAGGCCCCCCCCCCCCCC
>NW_006293349.1:4006860-4029590 GCF_000327345.1 Myotis davidii
CAGAGCCGCCTGCCCTGCCTCGCTCCCCCTTTCTCCCAGCCCCAAGCCCAGCAGGGCCCTCCGCCAGCTCTCTGTGGCCGCCCAGCCCGGTCACTGCCTCGAATAGAGTTCGTCACCTTCTCTTACAGTTCTTTTCTGCTTCCCCACATTCTCCCCACCCTCAGAGCGTCAAGGACAAGTTCCACCCGTTTGGCCACCCCGGTCGGACCTCCTGTATCACGTAACCGTCCCCCCTCTCACAGTGGACATCGGTCTCCATCCCTTGGTTGGAGGGGGACATCTGCCCTGTGTGAGCGTTTGTTTCAGTGGCTATGTTGCTCTTATGTGGCTATGCAGTTTCTTCCCTTGGGCAGGTGGCTGGGGTCCGGGAACAGCAGTGGCTGTGTCTCTGGTTCCTTTTCTGGGGCCTGTGGATTCCGGGCTTTCAGGTCCGAGCAGGAGGCTGTGAGCAAAAGAGCGAGCCCCGTGGTTAATCCTACAGGACAGCCCTGGGTGGAGGCTGGGCCCGTCCTCTCAGCCACCGGACAGTGACCTACTTTCCCTTCTTATCTGTGTGCAAAATATTTGTTGTACTGAGTGTGTTCTCCCTGTCACAGCGAATGTTTGTCTCTGCCTTTCATATAACCGGACGCTCATGTGCTAGTTGAATCAGTGGGGAAGCACAATGGAGGAGAAACGTTGGTAAGCGGTTTTACTTTCTGAACGAGGGCCTTGTAATTATGTCATTAAAAAATCTCCATAGTGTCTGTATATCCTTCTCCACCTGCCTGCCTACCTCTTGAGAGACATGAGTAAAGGTGGATGGTAAGTTTTACGTTTTTATGCCTTTTAATTTGATGGCTTACAGTGTAATAATGGGGTATTTTGATAAACTGCTTGTAGAGGGAAATGAACTTTCCTTAATCAGGCATGACAGTGTAGTTCATATTGAGTATTTCATTGCTCAGCAGACTTCCCTGGGAAAAATTGTTGTACGGTTCTATATAAAATCAAACTGATGATCGTTAAAATTCATTTTTGTATAGCTGTACAGGTTGTATACTATATTTATTCAAGGGAGGAAATGTGTGTATGTGGGGGGCGTTTGTATGTACCCTTATAATAAGTGTATGCAATATTGCTGTAACCTATAGAACTTTTGGAAATTAGCAGACCTGTTATTCAGATACTTTAGAATGTAGTTAGAGATGTGTGAGAGATGTACAATAGTGCATTTGATTCCAAACTCAGGAATGCTCTCAACATCAGAGAAACAAAAACAATTGACCCAGAAAATACTTCCAAATTCTAATATGATTACTGATTTTAATCAGCTTAGGTGAAATCGCCCACTGCCTTTAAGCTATTTTCTTTTAAAATTCTTCGTAAATGACAATGCGGTTTTGCCCTCTCAGTTGACATGATCCGTGTCTGTTTTGGAACCTTTTCGCTGTTTTTGTGTGATCATTTCCTAACCAGCAAACATTCAGGAACTCCTATAAACACCTCTCCCCGGTTACCCCGTGTCGTGGCCTCAGCCTGGGGGGGAACTGCTTGAAGGCGCCTCTGAGTTTTTATTTCTCGGAAAGGAGACGCACTGTTGAGTGACGCCTGTTTTCCTCTTCTCTTAAGGCACAGGGTTCTCAGTCTGTACCTTCGGATCCCTGGTGCTTTCATAACCAGAGGAATCGATTAAAATTCACTGCCGCTCGCAGCGGCCCACGTGGCTGTACACTCACGCGCCTCGTGCCTTTACGCGGCCCTCCTGTGCGTTTCCGTGCTGTGTGTGGTTAGGCCCTAAACGCTTTAGAATCTTTTTTACCTCTGAGTAAATGTCATGGAGAAAGACACTCGTGGACTCGCATTTTTGGTTTTGAACGGCTTTGGTAACCAGACCCAGGATGTAGGAACTCATCTGTCCAGAGGTGAGTCTTTTTCTTTTGGTTGTTGAGTCACTAATGATGGGCGCTGGGACAGGATCTTAGGAGCTGACGTATTCACCCTCTCTGTGGGGAAACTGAGGCTCAGAATCGGCCGTGTGCCCGGCCTCCCAGGTGAGCTGGCTGCAGAGCCGGGTCTGCAACGTGGCCCTCTGGGACTGGCTCCGGAGCCGCTGTGGGTGGGTGTAGCCGGTGGTCTGGGCAGAATGCTTCCTGAGCCCGAACAGCAGGAGCGCGCCGCACTCTGCACCTTCCCCTCCACTGTCACTGACAAGAGCCGGAATGACTCCGCTTTTAAGAGAAGCTAGCTCTGCTGTGGTGTGTGAGCATCTTAGTTCGGCCAGTTGTCTTCAAACATCAATCGACAGGGCCCCCCAGAACTCACGGGTACAAGCAACCCCGTGTGGGTGGCTGCCAGGTGCCAGTCACTGTAGCTTTCATTCGAAGGGCAACGGGGAGCGGTCGGATGGTCTGATCAGGGAAAGGCCGCGGTGTGAGCAGGGGAAGGGGCAGGGGTCGGGAGGACTCACTCGGTGAGGATGTCAGCACCAGGTTGGGACCCTCTGATCACAAGCCAGTTCGCTTGCCAGGAAGCTGGTTTCCGCTGGCCCTGGACTCGGGTTCATGGTCACGGGTCGTAGTTGACGTCTGCGCACTGCCCAGGACCGGGCAGAGCCGGAGGGTCCGTCCGTGCCATTGGGGCAGTTCTGCCTTCATCTGGGGGGGCCAGGGTCCTGAGTTTGCCAACCTAAACGCGTTCGACTTGGTGGGATTTTAAACTCTGCCTGGAGGAGCCGAGTGAGGAGTCCATGGTCGCTCGCGCGCCCCCCGGGGCCCAGCGCCGCGGCGTCTGTTCTGGCTGGAACGGTGGCTTATGGAGTTTCTCGCGGGCTTCTCAGACCTGAGCTCATTGACAGGCATCCGGTGTGAGCAGAGAGCACGGCCCGAGTCCCCGAAAGCCAGACTTGCTCGGGTTTTGGTTGCTGGCGTGTGTGGGGGGGAATGGCTGGGGCTTCCCCACCAGGTCTCGGGCGGTGTCATGGGCAGCTGTTCCTGCGGTGACTGCAGAGTGTGCTGGGGGCATTGCCCCAGGAGGGAGTGCTGTTGGCTCACCCTCCTCAGGGGCTGCACCCCGTGGAGTGCCTGCTGCAAAGGAGGACCCACCTGCCGGAAGGCAGCACAGGGGCCAGGGCGCCCTTCAGCATCAGGAGCGGAGATGGCGTTGGCAGGGAGCCCGCGACAGAGAAAACCTTCGGAGGCAGGGGCCGCGCAGTACCCTGAGGACGGAGTGGGCGCTGCCATCCCAGATTTGAGATCAGAATCCCTTGGATCCGAGCCTGGGTCTGATCGGAGCCTTTGTCCCCCGTCCGGTGGGTCAGAGGGAATGAATTCTCTGGGAAACCCTTGCTCCCACCCGTCTAGGGAGTTCCCTTTCCCAGTGGAGAGGTGCAGCTTCTCCGTGAGAAACCGGGGTCCCGGGAAGAGTCGGGCGACTGGGAGGGGGGGTAGGTGGGAGGGTGTGCGTGAGGGAGTAAGTGTGCACACCACCGCCAGCCCCGCCGGAAAGCCTCCTCCTCACCCCG
The DNA here is from genome assembly GCF_000327345.1 of Myotis davidii. Classification (NCBI taxonomy): domain Eukaryota; kingdom Metazoa; phylum Chordata; class Mammalia; order Chiroptera; family Vespertilionidae; genus Myotis; species Myotis davidii. Next base: position 4,010,363 of record NW_006293349.1, read on the forward strand.
CTCGTCCAGGAGCTGGATGTGCGACACCCGGGCCTTGTCTCTCTGCCAAAGGAAGGTTTTGCCTGGGACCCTCGGATGTTTGGCTCAGACACCAGAAAGGATAGGGCGCAGCGTCCAATCCCAAAGCGTCAGGCTTGTCAGAACGGCCGCTGCTGTTTTTGACTCAACAATCCCTCTCATCAGTCGAGGTAACGTAGTCCCTTTTCCACACTTGGAAAGAAGCACCTCTTTTAAACCGATCGCTGTGAACTGTGAAGTTCAGATGCTGCCGTTCAAACCCTTAATCCCGGCCTGTGTGGGGCTCGAGGGCTGCCCCGCTTCTGCCGACCAGCTGTCCCACCTGCAGACAGAAGCGAACCTGGACGCTGCCAACACCTCTGGGGGAGGGGTAACCAGGGCGCTGAATGAATTGCCTTCCTAGGCACAGAGCTTTGTAAGGTTGGGGTCTGCTCTATGACTTGGGGGCTTCCAAGGATTGACCTCCTCAACTTGCCGTCTCCCCAGCGTGAAGCTCTGTGCCCATTAAACAGCTCCCTGCTCCCCCTCGTCCAGGCCCTGGGAACCCCCATTCTCCCCTCTGCCTCTGTGAGTTGGATCACCCCAGCACCTCATGGAAGGGGTTGTGTGGTATTTGCCCTTGCGGGACTGGCTTATTTCAGTTGGCACGTTGTCCTCAAGTTTCACCCATGTGGTATGTAGCCTGTGTCGGAATTTCCTTCCTTTGTAGGGTGACTGCTGTTCCACTGCGTGTACGTCCCATCTGTGCATCCGTGCATCCATCGGTGGGCTCCTCAGTGGCTTCCGCCTTTGACTCTAGTTACTGCTGCTGTGAATAAGGTGTACGGGGGTCTGCCTGCTTTCATACCTTGAAGGGAACTGCTGCATCATAGGCAATTCTTTATTTCTCTGTTTCCCCTTCAAGGGTCTGCTAAGGCGTGTGACCGTGGTCCTAAGGACCCTGGAGAGGTATGGAAGGACCCAGAGTGGGCGCATCCAGGCTGATGGGGGTTCAGAAAGTCATCGTGGTTTAGAAAGGGCCCAGTGGGTCATGGACCGGGAAGGAGGGGCTGGCCGCGGGGGCTGGGGTGGCCGGGGTGGCCGGGGTGGCCGGAGGGCAGAGAGCCACCCAGGCTCTGGCTTCCCGGTGAGAGGGGAAGGCTGGGTGGGGCAGTCACACTGGGGGGTGGAGCGGAGTGATGAAGGTGGCAGAGTCCATGAAAAAGGTTGGCTGTGGGAGAAGGAAGGAGGAGACAGGGCAAGGCCAAGGATGAGGACCTGGGTTCGTTGTGGGGTTTAGGGGGAGCGGGAGGGTTATTTTTGTTTGTTCTGTACTTGGGTGTGGATGGTAGACGGTATGTTCAGATGGTAGACACAGCCTTGCGGGCAGGCTGTTGATAAAACGGCTGTGAATTTGGGGACGGGGTGAAGAATAGAGGGGCAGGCGGCCGTGCAGTTTGGCTGATTAAAAGTGTGGGGTGTTTATTGTTGGTGTAGCACCACCGTGTCACAGCTGCTGTGGGCCTAATGTCCATCCCTACCTCGAGGCAGAAATAGATCCGTCAAGATCATAACACCAGAAACGATGGCCAATTCATTGGTTAATCAGAATCAGGTTCCATAGGGATTCTAATGAACTCAAAGGATGTTTTAGACCAGCCGTGGGCAAACGTTTTAGACGGCCCGTGGGCCAGATCCGGCCTGTTTAAAATGAATAAAACTAAAAAAAAAAAAAAAGACCGTACCCTTTTATGTAATGATGTTTACTTTGAATTTATATTAGTTCACACAAACACTCCATCCTTGCTTTTGTTCCGGCCCTCCGGTCCAGTTTAAGAACCCATTGTGGCCTTCGAGTCAAAAAGTTTGCCCACCCCTGGTCTAGACTAAAGCATGAGTGTGTTGAGTTTGGCTTATGTTCTTTTTTTGCTCAACGTGGATTTCCCCCCCATCATTAGAAAAGTCGCTTGAAATTTCAAAAGTTGCTTCTTTTCTTGGCCGTCTCACTGGACTGGGAGCTGCTGGGGGTTGGCCTGGGCTGGGGAAGCACCACGATGGTTCCTGTCCTGTGCCCAGCACTTAACGCAGTGCGGAGAGCAGCCGGGCTCTGTACACGCGGGTGAGCCGAACTGAATGGGCATTAGCCGGGCTCTGTACACGCGGGTGAGCCGAACTGAATGGGCATTAATCTCACTGCTCTCCACGGTGAGATTTGGGCTATTGTCGCCGAGCGAGGAGGGAAACCCCAGCTTTTCTCGGGCGCTGAGCTCATTGCGTTAGGCACTGACCCGCATCCCGTAGCCTTGGCCGCTGTCCGCCTTCTGTCTTGCCGTCAGGATTCGCTCAGGTTTATTGTTTTTGTTCATGAAATCTTGCCACATTGGCCCCATTTTCTTACTCAAATGTGTTTCTCATGTTGTTCTTAAAAGCCTCAGTGATCTCATCTTTGGGAGCCAAATAGCCCAGTTCCGTGTCCTGCCCTTTGTGGATAATGTGTGTTCGGAGGAATGGGTCCGAGTGGCCGGCAGCTGCGGGATCACTGTCGGCTGTGACAGGCCGGCCCGCCCGGGCAGCTGTGAGGACGTGTGCTGGGGAAGGGCTCACCCCGGGCAGCTGTGAGGACGTGCGCTGTGGAAGGGCTCACCCCGGGCAGCTGTGAGGACGTGCGTTGTGGAAGGGCCCCCTGGGCAGCTGTGAGGACCTGCGCTGTGGAAGGGCTCACCTGTCCGTCGGAAACCTGTGTGCTCGCTCCCCTGGGTGCTTCCCTGAACGCCTCCCCGGGCGAGGGCGTGCACCTCAGCTTTGGGGAAATAAAGACGAATAAGGTGCGACCCTTGGCACCGAGGGGCTGGTTCTGGAGAAAGGGGGCCACCCTGTGCACGTGGCCGCGCACCAGGGGGTGAAGGCGTGGAAATGGAGTCGGGGAAGACCAGCGGTCGGTGGGTTGGTGTGCGGGGAGGCCTCCCTGAGAGCCCGTCTCTGCCTCTAGAGCTGATGGCCTTCCTAGGCGTGTAACGGCCTCAGTCACAGTCCCCGAAGCGGCAGGTACTGCGTTCGGTAAGTCGTGGCTCTGAGGGATTTGCTTGCCAAGTTCCTTCGAGTTTAAAATCATGTTCATGACTTCATATCGACCCTGGTCATCATTGCAGCCCCAGGTCTGATGTGTGAATGTTCTTTGAGATTCTACAGTAAAACTGTTTTAACTTAAAAAAATACACATTTGTTTGCATATGTGGTACCCCGAGAGCTTTGAATGACGCGGGAGACCAGCAGATGCTCTATTCAGCTTAGCCTGAGTGATTACTTTGGAGTCGCTTTTTCAGCGTTGCTGTTGTTTTTTTAAAAAAATATATTTTTATTGGTTTTAGAGAGGAAGAGGGAGGGAGAGAGAGAGAGAGAGAGAAACATCAATGAGAGAGAAACATTGATCGGCTACCTCATGCACACCCCTAGTAGGGATCTAGCTTGAAACCCGGGCATGTGCCCTGATGGGAAATTAAACCATGACCTCCTGGTTCATAGGTCAGTGCTCAGCCACTGAGTCACCGCGGCCTTGAGTTTTGATATCAAGTAGAATGACCTTGCACTTCCCATGGATGTGCGTCTCGTTTGGCAGCTCTCGTGCGGGACTGTTGGGTCGGCACATGCTGGTCTTGACCTTCCCGAGCACGGAGGACATTAGCGTGGTAGGTGACTTGTGGTTTCAGGTTGGTGACTGGGGCGGACTACTTATGTGTAAATGGTAGCTCACAGGTGCCCGTTTTAAGGCGATAGATGATGTTTATGCTGCATTCTTTGATTTTGAGGAATTCTGGAAATGATGCTTTCAGTTTTTTAAATGGTGTCTTTACACCATTGGGAGCAGACCAAGGCTGGAGCTAGTGGTCAGTCCCTCTGTAGGAAGCTGGGCGGGACCTGTGCACGGTGTCTCAGCACCCATGTCACCGGGAGATGAGGGCGGGTCACTGTTCCCTCCGCCCAGATGCTGAAAAGACGAACACAGCACACAGCACGGGGCGTGAATGACTCCGTGGACGTTGGTGCCGCCTTTCAGTTGGTTTACTGTTTTGTATTTGTGTTTCCGGAATTTCCGCCTTTTACCCGTTGCCTGGGCCTCAGCCTCGGTTTTGCCCTCTTCCCCCTTTGGGATTTCAAAGTTGGGAGAGAAGTGTAGCCATTAGAACCACTCAAACTTGCATGAGGCCTTTCAGAAGATGGGGGGCGGGTTAACGACAGAGGAAGGTTGGCTGCGGGACTGTGCTCACCTGCGGGCAGCTGCTCCCGGGAACAGACTGTGTACAGAGTCTGCGGGGCAGCGGGTTCCCCCGTGGACTGCGCTTCGTTTAAATTGCTGGTTTGAGGTGCTTCTTTTTGAAACGCATCTCAGGTTGACATCCCCTTAGTCCCGAAGCCTTCTTCTCATCCGCCAACGTATATGTAGTGAATCGCAGCTAGAGTGCTGTCGGCATTTCACGCGTCTGAGAACTTGACATTCGATTTAAATGTTAATTCATTGTGACAAAGGTTGGCTGCTCACGTTCCTACTCCTGTGCACGTCTTTCCAGGGCCTTGGCCTGAGCCCAGCTCTCTCCCCGGCTTCCCTGCATCTCCGGAGCAGCCAGGGCCCCACCCCCATCTTCTAGTTCAAAGTGCAGGACCCATTCTTACTGCTGCTCTTGTTGGATTTTAGGAGATCTGGGCTGTTTATTCCAGGTGTATTGACGTGAAACTAAAAAACACCCCCACATTAACAAGAGAGTTAACTCTATTTTTCCTCTTTTGAATATTAAACACTCCCCCATTGGCGTCTTTCTGTTTATGGGACAGCCTCTGCTGCTTCTTGGTCTCTCTATTTTGGCTTTTCGGTGCACACTTAAAAATGTTTAATAGGATCAGGAATAAAATACGTGGTTGTGGATTCCTATAAATCACTAGTGGTTAATAATAAGGAGTTACAGAACTCCCAGTCCTCCTGGCCCAACTAAATGCAGCTTCTGTCGCCTCTCAGAGACTACTAGATGTTCCCGACTGGAACAGGGGGGCATTTATTTGAATTGCTAAGTTTTAAGGAAGTAGACCAACCTTTATAAGGTCCGATAAGCCTGGGCGACTCCATAATGGGAAGAACCAGATGTACTTCCTCCTCAGCATCAGGCACATGAATTATACATGGGCACTCCTTGCACGCTACTCTTAGTTTGCTGTTTTGGTTGTGTGTCTGCTGGAGTGAGAATTAGGAGTATCGGGGTCACCCTTGGCAGGTTGTGTGACACAGGCGACCTCAGGTTCACAGGCGGTGGTGTGCTTTCCTTTAGGAGTCAGTGCTGATGCCTGGTGGGGACCCCCCCCCCTCCCACCCAGGTGCAGGGTGGTAAGTGGTGATTGAGGTCAATGGCACTCTCAGGTACCGCAGCAATATTTCTTCATTTCTCTGAGCATTCTAATCTTAACATGAGGGTAATGATAACGATACCTCTCTCAGAGTGAGTGGGACAATTCAGTTAATTAATGCATATACAGTGCTTAGCACACCATCTGATATGGGGCAAGTGCTCAGTAAATGTTAGCGTCGTTTCTCAAGCCTTGTTTCCTGGGGAAAGGCCTTCTGGATGTTGCCAAGGAGTCCTGGGGGATGCCACTTTGGGGGAGCAGGTTCATGTAGGTTTAAGTGTGACCTCGGTGTGCAAGGGTTGGTGGGAATGGATGGCTTGGGCTCTTTCACGAGGGTTTTGCAGCTTCTGGTGGGGGCGCGAGGGTGGTCTCCAGAGGAAAGCGGGGACCTTGGCTTCCTAGGGGCTCTCTCTGGCGATGGACCTTGCCCGGGACTAGAGGCTGGAGGGAGGGAGGCTCATGTGTGGCAGCAGGTTGGCACGTGGGGCTCCAGTGGTGTGACGCGGACTGTGGCCCCCTGAGGGGTTTCTCACACAGGTTGTCAAGAGGGGAGGGTCTGATGTTGGCGAGACAGGGAAGGCCATTGGGCACTGCCTGCCCGTCACTTCTCCACGGGGCGCAGCACACATCTGAGAGGATGTCACTCGCTTACGTTGACCCTGTTCTCGCCTTCCCTGCAGCTGGGAACCATGGCCAAGATGGAGGTGAAGACGTCCCTGCTGGACAACATGATCGGGGTCGGCGACATGGTGCTCTTGGAGCCCCTCACGGAGGAGACCTTCATCAACAACCTCAAGAAGCGCTTTGACCACAACGAAATCTACGTGAGTCGCCCGCCAGGCCCCGCGTGGGGCTTCGACTTTGTGTTTTGTGGCAGAGAGCTGGCTCTTCGTCCTCAAACTCTTCTCGTTCTCTCTCTTTTCTGTTGGTCAGAGTCCGGAGGTATTTGTTTATACCCTCAGCCAGAGTTCTGTGTTTGCTCGGTTGGCACACAAGTAACACTGATTAGAGTCTGTTTACACGGGGTGGCTGCGGGGTGCCGACGGGGCGCTGGTGTGCTAGACGGTGGGGGCATCTACAGCGAGCGGAGATACTGAGCTTCCGCCTTCTGAGGAATGGGTGCCGGGGGAGTTGGGAAATCCATAGGCATAAGATCCTGGATGCCTTTATAGGGCTAGCAGTCTATTCTTTGAGAAGCTACTCAGTAGAATGCAGGGAGTGAACTGTCAAAAAAGATAGGAATCTTGTGGCCCAGCTGGTGTGGCTCCGTAGTTGATCATCGACCTATGAACCAGGAGGTCACGGTTCGAAACTCAGGGCACGTGCCCGGGTTTCGGGCTCGGTCTCCTGTGGGGGGCATGCAGGAGGCAGCTGATTGATGTTTTCTGTCATCAATGTTTCTATCTCCCTCTCTCTCTAAAAATCAATAATTAATATATATTTAAAGGATATGAATCGTCTTGACATTTGTAGTTAAGTAGAGGCAGGAGCAAATGACCAGATAAAAATATGTGTTTGGTCCTTAGAGGTTTGGGAATAGTCTTGTCCTGCTATCCAAAATTATAGTGTTCATCAACAAAAGTGAAAGCATCTAAATACATACACTAGGAGAAGAAATTTCTTTTAAAAAATTATTTTATTGATTTTTTTTACAGAGAGGAAGGGAGAGGGATAGAGAGTTAGAAACATCGATGGGAGAGAAACATCGATCAGCTGCCTCCTGCACACCCCAAACTGGGGATGTGCCCGCAACCAAGGTATATACTCTTGACCGGAATCTAACCTGGGACCTTTCAGACCACAGGCCGACACGCTTATCTGCTGAGCCAAACCGGTTAGGGCTAGTAGGAGAAATTTTATGTTGTAAAAATTCTTTATAAAGGATTTCACAAGATTACTTTAACTATCAAGTTCCTTAAATATATTTAAAACATGAGTAAAAAAGACACGTGCAGTTTTTCAGGAGTGTGTGTACAGCACGGAAATTTGCATCCATTCGGGCCAAGGTGCAGTGTTAGCGAAACCAAGGAAGGGGTGTGGCTCCCTGTCCAGGGGCTGAGGAAGCAGGATGGATCGGATGGGAGTGTATAGTTTCAACAGACTCGGCTGCACCTCTGCGTTCTTCCCCTTTTTACAGTGCATCTGTGTCGAGAGATGAATGGGATTATTGGGACATGCTGCATATTTTTCTATTAATATGGGAACAGACAGTAGGAGAAAATATCTATACTAATAAAAGCCCACAGGGGAGAGCAGTTAGGGGCGATCAGGCCGGCAGGGGAGAGCAGTTAGGGGCGATCAGGCAGGCAGGCAGAGAGGTTAGGGGGATCAGGCAGGCAGGTAAGCGGTTAGGAGCCAGTGGTCCTGGATTGCAGGAGGGATGTCCGACTGCCAGTTTAGGCCTGATCCTGGCAGTCAGATATCCCCCGAGGGGTCCCGGATTGGAGAGGGTGCAGGCCAGGCTGAGGGACACCCCCCACCCCCCATGCATGAATTTTGTGCACGGGGCCTCTAGTATGTAAATAAAAGGAGAGAGAGGTCATATCGGGTACAAGTAGGATCAATTATGACTTCTGTGCAACTGGTATATTTTTTAAAATTATATATGCAAAGGCATGCGATTTTATGTCGCACAGAGCTTTCCTTTCCAGGTAGCCCATCCTGTTTCAAGGATAACTTTGGATCGTTTCTTAATGAAATGATCGTCCAACTGTTCGTCTTTGTGGGTTTATACGGTTGGGGCAGGAGGAGGTGGACAGTAACATGAGATGTGTGGAGACTGCTTTGGGGGCATTCATTTGATCACTGGGTCAGACCTCCGTTCAGAGCCGTTATGTGTAAAGTGCAGGTTCGAATGGAAGAGGCATAAAACACCGCTGCCCCGCGGGAAGAGGTATTGTCTGGTTTGGCAGTGAGACCCGGTGTCGCCTTCCCTGGAGGTAGAGCAGTTCGGCTGGCTTCGGGTGGGAACACCTCGGGTTCTGCAGCGTTCATTGAAAGAACGGTCTGATAGCACACAAAAGGCGGGCTGGAAGCCTGGGTCTCTGCGATGGAGATAGCAGGACTCAATGCGACCGTAGCTACGGGGCCGATCGCTTTTCCTTTTGGCCCAAGGAGCCCCGTGCACTTTCAGATGAACTGAAAATGGGGTGGAGGGTGGAACGTTACACGCATTCAGGTACCCGGTTTGTTGTGGCCACGAACAATGACACAGTCCCCTTTCTAACAAAATGCCAAGTGCTCACCTGAGTCTTTCGCAGACGCCATGTCTGGGTTCAGCCCTGCGTAATTTTATTTTCTAACTATTTTAGGAACGCCCTTTCTGGTGTAAAACAAAAGCAGAAAATTGCTTCCTGCTTTCGGATACGCATTTCAGCGCATCTTTCCAGGATACTTTAGGGCCATTGCTTCCTTGAGATGCGTGGCTTCATCTTGTAACGGTGACACCCATCCTATTGGAGGGCTGGAAATTCTCTGTTTTATTTTAAGCCAAAAAATATTTCCGGTGACAGCGTCATGTCCGTAGTGTGATCCTGCTTTTTGTCATGGGGGGGTTTATGGGCGTGTGCACGTGTTTGTATATCTGTGTGCTGTGAGGATGCTGACTTTGGGTGCCAGAGTGGGACGGATGGGATGTGGGGACTGGGAAAGGTTACGCTTTGAGACTTCTGTGCTATAGGGCTGGTGACGTCGAGCATGTATTGTTTTCGTAAATAAAGAAAGACTGGCCAGTAGATTTGGTCATCAGCCCTCTGCAGCCTCACAGGTCATGCAGAGCAGCCTCGGGAACCTGTTTGTGGCTCTTGCTTTCATTCATGGTGGCTGTAAAATTGTTTATCCTGACGCCAAAGACCAAGTTAACATGACCCGCAGTATTTTACTGTCTGACACTTCATTTTTTAAAAGATCCCTTTTGTAGTCTCACGGCTTTGTTTTATTCTCTAGAAATGGGTGCAGACACACTGCACAGTCCTGGTTTCAGAGCCGTGGTTGATAGGGGCCCAGTGAGCAGAGGGCCCTGGGCCCAGACGGCTCAACCACTGAGCCACGCTGGCTGGGCTAGTTTGCTTTCTCTCCGAATTGTCAGGTTGGGGATCATCTAGGTAAAGAAGTCTGAATTCGCCTAAAATTTTAGGATCTTAATTTAATTGTAGTTGTAAGAGGACTGCTTTGAAAATCCAGTGAAAATTATCTTAATTTTTAGGAGTTAGTGGTGAGTTAGGATTCCCATAGAGTTGGCCTAGCACAGTGGTCGGCAAACTCATTAGTCAACAGAGCCAAATATCAACAGTACAACGATTGAAATTTCTTTTGAGAGCCAAATTTTTTAAACTTAATCTATAGAGGTAGGTACGTTGTTATTCACTTAATTGGGGTACTCCTAAGGCTTAGGAAGAGCCACACTCAAGGGGCCAAAGAGCCGCACGAGGCTCGCGAGAGGCGGTTTGCCGACCACTGGCCTAGCAGGTCCTTTTGGGAAAGACCCTCAGGTGTGTGCTCCGGGAATGCTCATTGTTTTTGCACCGAGGTGGGCTCACGCACCTGTTGAAAAAGCCTTGAGTTGGTCCAGGCAGAGTCTCTAAATGGTCTTTGCAGTTGCAGATGGAGGAGATCAGGTGAGAATCACAGAGGGATGTTGGCCTGGGGGGAGACCTGCGGGGTCGGAACCCTTGGCTTAGCGGGCGCCCGCAGTCCAGCGGCCTCGTGGGAAATGCTGGCTGTGACATCCCGAGCCCGGCTGCTTTCTTCCTCCTCTCTGTCCTGTGTCACACGTTCTTCTGCCCCCCCCATCCCTCCCCCTTCTGCCCCGCCCCACCCGATGGGAGGGTGGCAGGGTTTCCGTGCACTTGTCAGGGAGGTGACCCAGCCAGACGCGGTGCCATTTTTAGGGGCACCGGCCACGGCTGTGGTTCGGCTCAGGAACAGCAAGGCTGCAATTTGGGCAGGAATAAGCCCACGGCCACTTTGCAAAAAGAACCTGGGTGTCTGTTCTCTGACGAGGAGGTATTTTCGGTGCTGACAAGTAGCTTTTGTTTGTTTGCTATCCGAACGATCAGGTTTGGGGACCATCCAGATAGAAGCGTCTGAATTAATCCGATTTTAGGATCTTAAATGGATTGGGGGTGTAAGAGGACCTCTTCGAAAGTCTGGTAAAAAGGATCTTAATTTTCAGAAGTGAGTATTAGACTTAGGATCCCCCTAAGGAGGGGATTAGATGTTTTTATGAAAGATACTTAAATGTCAGTGCAATATATTTGGTTTAAAATATTGCAAAGGAAATGAAAATAATACTAGTTAACACTTGTGTATTTATCTGAGGTTCCTAAACCACTTTTTATACACACACATGGAAATTCCCACCTATGGGTATAACGTATGTCCCTGGGAGTTTGTATAGATGGCGTACCAGTTTCCTCTCGCTGCGGGATGAGTTGCCCCAACCGTACATACGGCCGACAGTAACATGCATTCGTCACCTCGTGGTCCCTGTGGGTCGGGGTTGGGGCACGATGTGGCTGGCCCTCTGCTGGGGTGTGTCCAGGCTGTGGGGGTGTGTCCAGCAGGAGGGGTTCCAGGGAGACTGGGCCCTTCCCTGGGCTCCCGGGTGGCTGGCAGGACCTGAAGCCCTCGTTGGCAGCGGCTGGAACACACACATCCACGCTAGTGCTGTCCTGCTACCCGGACGGTCTCCTTTTTTTTCTTTTTCTTTTTGAAATTTCCTTTAAAAAGTGTAGTTTGTTTCTTTTCAATTACAAAAGTAACCAATGCTTTTGGAAAGAAAATTCAGATAATACAGGCATACCTAGCATAAACATGTGATTTTCTTACCTCGCTACCCCAGTCCCATTTCTAGAAGCAAGCGTAGTTTAATAGAGGGTAATCTTCCAGATTATGTAGGTTTGAGTAAAAATTAAGCTTTCAGCCCAGCCGGTGTGGCTCAGTGGTGGAGCGTTGACCTATGAACCAGGAGGTCACAGTTGGATTCCCGGTCAGGGCACCTGCCCGGGTTTTGAGCTCAATCCCCAGTGTGGGGCCTGCAGGAGGCAGTCGACCAGTGATTCTCTCTCATCATTGATGTTTCTGTCTCTCTCTCCCTCTCCCTTCCTCTCTGAAATCAATAAAAACATTTAAAAAGTTAAACTTTCACATTAAAGCTTTTCTGTTGTGGAGCTGGAAGTAGGGGAGGTTCTCCTCTATCTGGAGGAATGGCCTGTCCCCGAGAGCTCAGCCCCACGCTGGGGGCAGACAGCCACCGGTGATGCCACCTCCCACCCCCTGGCCCCGTGCAAGGAAAGGCCTAGACTGGACGGTGCACGAGTCTGCTCGGCTCATGGAGAAGCAGAGCGTTAAGGAAGCACGGAGAACACGTGTGTGCGTGCGTGTGTGTGTCTGTGTGTGCGCGTGCGTGCGTGCAGGCGTGTACCCTCGGTGTTTGGTGGAGACGGGATTAGCAGGCCAGATAAAACTGGCGAAAGATGAGGCCGCAGAGAGATGTTGTGTCTAATTCCTAGCACAGCCTCTCTCGGACAGTTTTGTGCTCCTTCCAGAACAATCCTTTTGGTGGTAACTGCCGGTTTCAGCACCTCCACCCCTTGAAACCTTTGGTGGCTGGAAAACCCCTTCCTGTTAGAACTTGCAACATGGACACATGCTTGTCTGTTACTCGTGCAGAGTTGTCTTATCCTGCAGGCCTAGTACGGTACCTGAAATAGTCATCTGACACTGACACAGTATTACGTTAATTTAAATGTTCCGGCTGGAGCCGTCCAGGCAGCTAGGCCTGGCTTCGGGTCTGCAGCAGGGTTAGCCTTTTTTTTCTTACTTCTTATCAATAAAATGTATTTTATTGATTTTTTTACAGAGAGGAAAGGAGAGGGATAGAGAGTTAGAAACATTGATGAGAGAGAAACATCGATCAGCTGCCTCCTGCACACCCCCTACTGGAAATGTGCCCACAACCCAGGTACATGCCCTTGACCGGAATCGAACCTGGGACCCTTCATTCCACAGGCTGACGCCCTATCCACTGAGCCACACCGGTTAGGGCAGGGTTAGTCTTTCGGGGTCGGAGGGGCGGGTGCCCAGGAGCAAAGACCAGGCCTGGCTCTGCCACCGACCCTCTGAGGCCGGGGGAGGTGCCTTCACTCCTCAGAGAGAGTGTTCTTATTGATGAAATGACAGGGGACAAGTACTCGTTGGCACATGCTAGGCTAAGCACTTTACATGTGTTAATTCATCCCATTGTTACTGGAGTCCTGTGCCCTGTATGTTTTTAAATTGCCTTCATTTTACATACGAGGAAGCGGCTCAGAAAGGCTGAGGAGCAAGTGGGGGATGGAGCTGGAGTTCACACCCAGAGAGTCTGGCCCGGAGTTCACGCTCTTAATAGTCCTGCTGACTTTATGTGGTTGCTATGGCAGCAAGTGAATGATACTTCCAGTAGGAAAGCATTCTGTTTTAAAAAAATATGCTTTTATTGATTTAGAGAGAGGGAGAGAGAAAAAGAGAGAGACAGACAGACATCGATGTGAGAGAGAACTGTCAATCGGTTGCCTCCCGCAAGCACCCCAACCCAGAATAGAACCCAAAACCTGGGTGTGTGCCCTGACCAGGAATCTTCAGTGCATGGACAGCACCCAACCACTGAGCCACCCCGGCCAGGTCACATGGCAGCATGCTGAGTCTGCACAGTGCTGCTCTGAATGACTGAGCTGTTACTGAAGAACGTGGGGATGGGAACAGGGCGGCCTCAACCCCAGGCGGAGGGCTGAAGTGGCCCCCGGTGCCCCTGCCCTGTGTGGAACTGGCATTGGCAGCCCAGTGACATGAGCCTGGTGATGCAGAGCAAGTGCCTTCCGTCCCAGCGCCCCGCGCGCCCTCGTCAGAAGCCGTCACGCCGTGAGGATGAGGCTCCCTCTGGAAGCGGGGAAGGTGTCAGGAGGTGGGTTTTCATCCTGTTCTCCGGGTGGAGGTGATTGAGAGGATGGAGGTGGTTGAGAATGGCGTGTGGTTCTTTATGAATGAGGTGGGGGGGGGGTAGGGGGAGCAGGTTGGCACAGGGGATGTGTGGCCAGTTTTGCCGTCTTTTCTTCACCTGCAGCTCTTTCTGCGGTCACATCTTCAGGGCGGGTCAAGGCAGGGTGACCCTACTTTCTAAAGATGGGCTGTTACGTTCCTCACACTGTTTGGAGGGGTGGAGGGAGGAGGTTGGAGGGGTGGAGGGAGGAGGTTGGAGGGGTGGAGGGAGGAGGTTGGAGGGGGGGAGGGTGGCATGCCGGGTGGCATATTGGGAAAGGCGTGGCCTTTGGCAGGTGGACCTGAGGTTCAGTCTTGGCCACTCAGCCACGGTGACCGTTGGAAACAGCTGAGGGTTCGCGATGTTTCCCCCCTAGAGTAGGGATCGTGGGCTCAGCAGCTTAGCCCGTGCTTGGCACCTAGTAGGGGTGAGGCACGTGGTAGGACCAAAACTCGGAAACTCAGACTGACTTCTCTTCCAGGCTTCAGACATGGAGGGTTTCTGGTAACTAGAGTCTCCCTCCCCTTCCCGACCCTCTCCGTCCCTCTCTCCCTCCTCTCGTGTTCCCCTGCCCCTTCCTTCTTTGGGGTTCATTGTCCAGGTTTCATTTCTGCTGCATCACCACCCTCACTTGGCCACACAAGGTTATTTCCAAGATGCCTGGCCAGCGGCAGCGGTAACACAGGCCCCTCTGTGCCTGAGTTAAGAGCGTTTTCTTGGGTCCGGAGAACGGCGCACTTTGTCTCCTCACAGAGGTGATCTTGGTGGAGATAGGGTGGTGTCGTGTTGTCCGGCTCTAAAATGAAGGCTGCCCGGCGGTATTTTTAGCTGCTATTTCAGCGTGGCACGGAACTCGTATATAGTTCTTTAATTCGTGGTCTGCGGTGACCGGCAGCCAGGGACAAAGGGTACAATACGCTGGCAGAGGCCTGCCTGGGACCAGACTGACGGCTGTGGGCTCCTTGTACCGCGGTTGCCTGCCTGCCCAGGTGTGGCTCCTGGCCCACGGCCAGTGGTGGATGGCACAGCAGAGACTGACAGAGCCCAGCAAAGCACCCAGGGCTCGGTTCTGTCCTCACACCGGGAATCAGAAATACCGAAGGGAAAGAAGAGGTCGGAGAGCCGATGCGGGCAGCCGTGGCTGCAGGGGCCGCGCCGGGCCAGTGGGGCTGTGAGAGGACCAGCTGGGGAGCAGCGGGGGAGCATATGATGCTGGACCTCGAGGGACGCCTTCCCCGGCCGGTGCTGCCTGGTCCACGCGCTGCCTGGTCCCCAGGGTGGGGCCTGGAAGCTCCGTGGCCGGTGGCTGGGGTTCCTGGGTGGTTCATCGCGACCGTGAAGCGGTCAGTGTTGGGTGTGACCCAAGACATCTCCGTGCTGAGCAGCGAAGGAGCCCGGCCGAGTCACGCTTCCCTCTTCCAGTGTCCGGTCGGCGGTGCTGCCCCTGCCACCGAGTGGGGGGCCTCGGGCAGCTTTCAAAACTCCCTAACGCCTCCGTGTTCTTCTCTGTAAAGATGGGCTGTGAGTAGTGTGTGTGTGTGTGTGTGTGTGTGTGTGTGTGTGTGTGTGTGTGTGTGTGTGTGTGTTGCCTGCATACCACAGGGATGTCTTAGACGGGAGGTGTGAGATGCACACACTGAATTGCTGGGGTTGGACCCCAGCACTGAATGGCATTGCTTTCCAGCGGTTCTCAACCTGTGGGTCGCGACCATCGGAAAACACATATAACATATCAGATATTTACATGACGATTTATAACAGCAGCAAAATTACAGTTATGGAGTAGCAACGAAAATAATTTTATGGTTGGGGGTCACCACAACATGAGCTGTATTAAAGGTTGTGGCATCAGGAAGGTTGAGAACCACTGCGAGACCCAGAGAGAAGTCCCCATTGGTTGTTGACATCACGTGGAAATTTACACAGACGCAGTTTTCCACGATTTGAACTGTCTCTAAAAGACCAGCCAAAGCGTTTGGTTGACCAAACTGTGTCTTTAAAATCCAACGAAGGCTTAAGTCCCCTTTGGGGAAATGTCACAGACGCCTGATTGAAAACACTGCGGCACCCACTGTCTTGGTGCCGTGGGACCGAATTCCCAGGATCGGGACCTCGGGGACGGGTGGTGCCGCCTCCCGCAGTGGAGAGCATGTCCCGTCTGAGGGTCCCACCTGCCCGGCTGGCATCATTGTCTCAGTACCTGAGCGAGCAGGGGCTGCACCTGGAGCCTCACGGGCTCGGGGGCCTGCGTGCGGCCTGGCAAACTCAGATCCTACAGGGACCACCAGGAGGGTCTGAAATTAAACATTTCAAGCTCAAAGCAGCTCATGGTGGGTCGTCGCGTCCTGGGGCCAGATTTTTCCCTAAAAGGTCAGTCTTCCCCTTAACTAGTCGGTTGGCATCTAGGATGACCTGTCTGACAAACACACCTTTGCAGTAACGATTTCCTTTTGCTGGACCCGTCCAAACGCCCCCGCCAGGGCCCACAAACCCCTCAGTGCTGCTATGTTCATTGCTGGCTGTCAGCGATTCTGCACCCACCTGTGTAACAGAAATATGTGCCTGTCATTTTTCATCCAATCCCGAAGTCCCCCACCCCTCCCCCGCCACCTCCACTTAGCTTTCTTCCTTCTCCCTAATCCGTCACCGGTGGATTTCATGCAGCCCACTTACGCCTCCTCTTTTGATTGTAATGCATAAAAAAAGATGCAAAACTGCCATTTCTGGAGCATTGCCTCAGTCTGTTGAGGTTTTGTTTCCTGGCAATTGTCATCAGTTTGGCTCAAATAAACTCATAAGAATTCTCTGCAGGTTTGAATGTTCCTTACGTTGACAATATTCTAGGCATTGAACGGAAGTTTTATTAAGATGTAACCCAACAATTCCCTGCATATGAAGACCGTTCTGTAGGATGCTGGCTGGCATCACAGGACTCCCCGGCGAATTTAGCTGCGACGTGAACATAGGACAGGCTTTGGAGTCCTGGTTTGGCTATTCCAGTGGCCCTTAGGTTCCAGTGGAGCCGAACGGTGCGTCTTGATCATGACAGCAGGTCACGCTGATGGACGGCGGCGGGTGTGCGGGAGCCGTGGTCAGCGCGGTAGCACCATCTCATTTCCTAGACGCGGGAGGAGCCAGTCCCCCGCCTCCTTGTCCGGACAAGGAGACGGGCTTGGGGGAGATGAGAAGTGGGCGCAGGCTCACACCAAACCGGAAAACGTTGCCAGGTCGCTGCAGCCGAGGCGTGCACAGTCGCAGACATCATCCTGGGGGACACAGTCTGAGCCAGCACACCTGGGCCCGGGACCTGGCTTTCGATTTAGTCCGTTTCATCCTCTAACCCCCTCGCCCCACGCCCGGCTTGTACTTCGGATCTGCCTTCAGACTCAAGCCCAGGTGCCTCCCGGTCTTGTTTCCGGGGCTGTCACTCACGGAGGGCCTTCCTCCATCCCTGTCCTGAGATGCGATCGGGTGGCCTCTGTGGCTCCACTGTGTTTGCATCCATGTGAGAGCGTGTGCCAGAGTTGCCTTCCTGTCTGAGCTGAAGAGTGAACGCTCCGTGGTATCTCCACCCCCTTGTACTTGTCCGCTCAGCCCCTGGGTTACGTCCACCACTTGGCCGGGGGCAGTGCTGGGGGGCAGCACAGATGTCTGTGTGGGTCTCTGGGGATTTATGCTTAAAAAAACAGCAGCATTCGGAAGGGGGCGGTCTCAGCAGGGAGGGCTCAGCTCTGGCCTGAAACCTGAGGTCTTTGCACAGTTCTTGGGGGAACGTGCCTTGAGCGGAATGATGCCCATCCCTAGACCCGTTCAGTCCCCCAACCTCCCCGTGACCTTTCCTTCCTTTAAACCCCAGGCGCTCCCTTAGACGGTGAGGTAGGAAGACAGTGACTCCTTTGGCCCAGAATCACTTCCATCTGTTTCATCTGCGTTGGGGGCTAGAGCAGGTAACTCCTATTTTTCATGTTTTCTGACAGAACAGTCTCACCTCCTGCTGTGTTGCAGGCCTCCCAGGCACAGCCCCAGGCGCCCTTCTGTTTCCCAGGCGATGCTTTGCATAAGGGAGGCTCTCAGAAGGTGTGCTGCTTGCCTGTGGGATGTTGTCACGACAGTTCAGTGCAGGCAGCAGTGCAGGTGGGGGGGAGGGGAGGTGTTGACCTGAGTCTGGCTTCGCTGGGTCTGCACTGTGGCCGTGGCCCAGGTAGAAGCTGCGTGGCTTGGAGGCCGGGACCTGGAGGACTTCTCCACGGTCTTGACTATTCCCCTGAGGCCGTATTAGATGAAACAATTAGCCTGACGTCAGATATTCCAATAGATCTTGCCTGTCGAATTGCCACGCCCCTGGTGTACCTCTCTGAAGTTAAAGGGTGTCCTGCATTTCTTCACGATGTAGGCGCAGTTCTGGTGCTGGGATCCATATTGAAAACGCAGTCTTTTCTGTTGAGATGAAGATTGCCCCCTGCAATGAGAAGACCCTATCTCCCCCTCCCCCAGCCCGGCCACCCCTTTTCTCTTTGTTCCTGGGAGTGTGAGGATTTCAGCTCTCCTCAGTCAGGTGGGAGGCCGCGCCCACCGCAGCGCCCTCTTGTACCAGCCTCTTGGGCCGGGCACTGTTCGCGGCCACGTCTGCCAGGCTGCCCGGCCACCAGCAGCGTGGACCGTGGGCTCTACGAGAAGAGAACAGGTCGCTGGCGCCTTGTCCTGGTTCCACTTTGGTTAGCGGATGGGGTCCTAGCACCCAACTTATTTGTGCTGCACTGTGAGGGACACTGAGATGGAGGGTTCACACCTGTGTCCGGGGCACGTGGGAAGAGGTGAGCAAAGGTACCTCAGGGGACAGTGCGCGCCGGCATTTTAATGGGCGTGGGGATGGGTGTCCAGGGAGCCGCGCGCACGGAGGCTGTAAACAAGCCACTGAAATGGATTCCGAGGAAACTGAGGAAGCCGGTAGGTAGGCAGATGCGATGCCGGGGAGAGCCTCGGAAAGCGGGGCCTTTAAAAAGGTACCGGAGGAATTCCACATTTAAGAAGAGGCGCCGAAGAAGCCATCATGTGAAGGCGAGTCACTGTAGGATTTCCTTACATCACTTTGTGGTTTAGTCACGCTTTTATTTCAGTTTCCGGGGGGGAGTGGATATGCACCCCACAGGGCGCTAGTGCTTCTAGAGAGCTGCATGTTGCCCCGGGCAGGACCGGATGGGAAGGACGCGGAACCCTGACACGTGTGTGCCCTAGCGGTCTGTTTCTCTGGCATCACGGAGGACCGCACGCACCCTTCGAGTAATCGCGGCTCATAACCGTCAAACTGTGCTTCCCTTACTTTTTACTAACTTTATTTTTATTGTTGACACTGTCACAGAAGTCCCCATTTGCCCCTCCTTTGTCCCCATGTGCTCCACTGTTGAGCTTGAAAAAGGTTTCTTTTTAAAAGTCTATATATATTTTTATTGATTTCAGAGAGGAAGGGAGAGGGAGAGAGAGCAACATCAATGGTGAGATTGATGGGCTGCCACGTGCACACCCACACTGGGGATCGAACCTGCAACCCGGGCATGTACCCTGGCCTGGAATCGAACCGTGACCTCCTGGTTCAGAGGTTGACGCTCAGCCACTGAGCCACGCCGACCAGGCAAACGTTTCTTTTTGGTTAGATAGCGTTCCAGAATGCATTGCACGCAGCCTTGTCATCGCTCTGGTTTTGGCGGGCGGTGGTTACGCTGGGCTGAGCTCTTGGCTCTAACCCTAACAGCTCTTCATTTTTGTACTTCCAGAATTACTTCGATCACACCTTACTCCTTTCCTTTCTCTGTTCGCTTCGCTGTC
>NW_006293349.1:4029607-4031243 GCF_000327345.1 Myotis davidii
GCTGTCTCTGCCTCTGCCTCTTTTCTTTCTGCCCTCACGGCCATTGCTTTGTCCCTTACGGTGGGAGCTCTTAACCTGTGTGTCAGCTGTATGCAGACTTGTATGTGCTCGTTGTCTGTGGGGTTTTCCTGGAGGGAAGGTTCATAGCTTTCATTGCATCGCCATGGGGCGGCGGCGGGGAGGGGGGGGCAGCTGAAGAAAGACCAAGACGTGCCCCGCAGCAGTATTTTTTAAACTCTGAGATTCAGTCATGAATGGGTGATGAAAGCCATTTCGTAGGTTAGGGACCAGCAGCTGAAACATTTTTTGTATGAATAGAATTGGACAAAGACTATCAGGGCATCGCATGTGGTAAGGGTATTTAGGGTTTTGTGAAATCTTAATTTCATACGAATGTACCGGTATGTGCATGTAAATATCCACTCAAGAACACATCGTTGGTCATGATGAAAGTCGTATTAAAACGAGTCAGAGCCAGGCATGTAAATCCACGGCCATAGGACGGCCCTGATTTACCGAGGCCGCTGTGTCTCTAGTGTGTGAGATACCATATGCCGGGTTTATTAGCAGCATGGCTAACATGTAAGGAGCTAGGGCTAAAGAAGGTTTTCTTTTCTCTTCAAAATATTTAGACTTAGTTACATAGGAACACGTACAGGGGAGAGCAGGCTGGAAGAGGGGCCAGGGATGACACTAGCCCCAGAGGAGGGCCTGGCCTGGAGGCCTGGAGGTGCGGGCCGCCAGGTGCGGTTTCAGCTCTGCTTGTCCGGGGAGACTTTAGAAGAGGCGGCCTGCCCCGCCCCCACACCCCCCCAGCTCTTTGAAATGGAATCTCTGAGGGTGGGGCTGTGGCAGAACTTTCTTGCAGAATGAAGTCCATGGTCTGTGGGCTGCTATCTCAGGGCCCTTTCTTCCGGGTTCCTGATCGTCTGGGCGGGGAGGTCGCCGGCTGGGCGCGCCCCAGGGAAGACTGGGGCTTGCACTGTAATCACAGTAGGAATGTCTACTCGAGTATCATTTGCTTATCCACAGGCATCTGCCCTGGAATGCTGGCGATAGCTGAAGTATGAAGACCAGGATTGTTTTGATTTAGGAATGTTTGTACATTCTTGTTTTAGTGTTTGCCCAGGAGAAGTAGAAGATAAACTTGCTAATTGAATGTGCCCTTTATAGAAGGGTAGAGCCTTCTTTTCCCTCTTCCCTTTTTCTCTTCTTTCCTTCTTGTGCCCTTGTCTTCCCTCGCCCTTCCCTTCCCTTCCCCATCCGTAGTGTCACCTGGCGGTGGGAATGGAGCAAGCTTTCCTCTGTCACGGGTGTGCAGACACTTGAGGACTTAGGGTGCTGAGGGGTGGGATCAGGAGGTGCTGAGCTAGGGAGTGTCCGGATGGTCTGGAGGTTGGTTAAGGTTGGGTAGGAGTAAATAAGTACACTGATTGAGCAAATACATACGTATGTTCACATATATACACATCCATCCATCCATCCATCCATCCATCCATCCATCCATCTATCCATCATCCAACCATCCATCATCCAACCATTCATCATCCAACCATTCATCATCCATTCATCCATCATACAACCATCCATCCATCCATCCATCCATCCATCATCCATCCATCCATCATCCCTCCAT
>NW_006293349.1:4031280-4056250 GCF_000327345.1 Myotis davidii
ATCCCTCCATCCATCCATCATCCATCCATCCATCCATCATCCATCCATCCATCCATCCATCCATCCATCTATCAGTCTGTCATCCATTCATTCATTGAGGGTAGGTAATGAGAGCCAGACGAGACCTGTCCCTGTTGGGGAAGGTGTATAGAACCTACTGGTGAGTAGTTTTGGCCATTAGTGGGAAGGGTCCTTTATTGGTGTGAACAACCGAAGAAGAACATCTGGATTCTAGCAGAGCTTCTCTGTGAGCCCTTTGGGACCGAGGAACCAGGTTCAGGTGTGAGCACAGCCACAGTGGTGGCCTGGTCTGTGGCTCCCTTGGGACTGGCGTCACCCGAGCTCTGGATAGCTTTGGTGCGAGAGGTCGGACATACCAGCCTCTTGTTTCCAGTGGAATCGGCGAGTGGAACTCCACGGGCAAGTGGAGGGTTACTGTGGCTGCTCCCTTTTGTGAAGGTTCCCAGTACTTCCCCTCCTCTTCCTTCCCCCCTCAGCACGTTCAGAATAAAACACACAATGACCAGCCCTTCTATGCACATACTTGACTTTAAGAAGCTCTGAGTCGGATCTCTGACTTTTAGTGCCGGTGGCTACTTGATGAGTCAGTTTGCCATACTTTTGAGACATGATATAATAAAAAATACCAACTGTAAGTGCTATACAGTGGCTTGTTAAAAATCGAGCATATCATTTCTAAGTCTAAGTGTGAATTGATGTAGAAATGAGCTGTCGGGTCCCTATTGTTTCGATCCCCACACAGGAGGTTTCACCTGGTGCTGCAGTTACTTACCTGCCGACACCTGTCCCCTGCTATCAGGCGGCCTTGCCAGCCCTAGAGAGAGGAGGGCGGGACTGTAAACTTTCAGGTTATCTTCCTGGCAGGAACGTGGGGATATTTACATGTTTGACTAAAGCCCATAGGACCTTCAAGGAGGAAACGCACACACAGCAAGGGCAGGTGTCAGCGCGGAGGTCAAACCTGCAGGGAGTTCAGGACCAGGACACACATCGGAAACAGTGGCCTGTAGAGATGGCCCAGGGTCTTTCATTGTTTGCGTATTTCGACTGAGGATGTTGTGCTGCCTGGGCCCTTTCTCTACTCGTGGAGCTGTGTGGGTGTATCAGTTACTGTTGCCGTGTGACAAACCATCCTCCAGAAATGAATGGCTTAAAACAGGGGTCCTCAAACTACGGCCCGCGGTCCACATGCAAATACAAATATTGTATTTGTTCCCGTTTTGTTTTTTTACTTCAAAATAAGATATGTGCAGTGTGCATGGGAATTTGTTCCTAGTTTTTTTTTAAACTATAGTCTGGCCCTCCAACGGTCTGAGGGACAGTGAACTGGCCCTCTGTTTAAAAAGTTTGAGGACCCCTGGCTTAAAACAACCACCATTCATTTGCCCCCAGTTCATTGGGATAGCAGCGGAGGCTGGGCTCAGCCGGGCTCAGCCTGTGGCTGCAGGCCAATTAGCCCGGCAGGGGGTTGGGGTGGGGGTGTGCGGTGCTTAGAACAGCCTGGGCTCCTGTGTCTGAGGGTTGTCAGGCCCTGCAGTCCAGAGCGCCTCGGCTTCCGACAGCACAAGCTCGTTCCCATCGTGGCTCCCAGCTACAGGCATAACAGCGGAGGGCGTCCTGCTGCACACACACTTCTCAAGCCTCTGCTTTTGTCTTCTCTTCTAACCTCCCTTTGGTCGCACCGGCTGTGTAGACCAGTGCGGGTGGGAGGGGTGGGGAGAGGAACCCGCCCGCCTCTTGAAGGGAAGTATGCAGCCCGGTCCCCGGGGGCGTGCATGCTGGGTGGGTAGGTCTGTCCCAGCCTCTTTGCAAACCCATGTTCCCAGCAGGACCCAGACCCGAGGCGAGAGCGTATCGCCTAAGGCGTTGCTCGGGCAGCACAGCAGGCCGGTTTATTAACATCGGGTTTGGGCACCAGAGTCCGTGTGCTCGGTACCGTGTTTCAGCAGAAGAATGATTGTAGGCCGTCCCTGGTCTGTACCCTCTGCTTGGTGAGGGATGGAGGCGCCCGGTGTGAGCCGGTCACTCGGTGAACAAATATTTACGGGGCCTCGGAGCGGGCCAGCCTGTTCTAGGGGACAGGGCAGTGGCTGGGCAGCACGCAATCCCGTGTGCATGGAAGTCACAGGCAGCGAAGGGGACGCGCACCTCGGAGTGTGGCCTCCGGTGCTGGGGTGAGCGGCAGTTGTCCCCGCAGGAGTGCCAGCCCGGCCGGTTCCGACCTGGCAGTTAGCCAGGCTGGTGTTCCGTGTTCGGGGCAACCTCAAAACTGTTTGTTCCGCTAACAGCAAACATATATGTTGATTCCTGTATTCAGGTGTTACAGAAGAACAAGGACATACCCAGC
Organism: Myotis davidii; assembly: GCF_000327345.1. NCBI lineage: Eukaryota > Metazoa > Chordata > Mammalia > Chiroptera > Vespertilionidae > Myotis > Myotis davidii. The sequence continues at coordinate 4,033,649 of NW_006293349.1, forward strand.
ACGCTTCCATTTATTAACACAGTGGACTCCAGGAATAATTTCCACATCGGAGTGGCTTTGCTTTTTATAATCATCTGGGGTCTTTGTCTTGCAGACATGGTTCCGCCCCCTTTGGTGGGCTTAGGGGAAGGCCCCCAGGTGTTGGATAACGACCTTCCCCCTCCCCCCAGGGCAGTGGCACTCCTTGCAAGACCAGTTTCTGGGAAGGAGGCAGTGACGTTAATTATAGGTCATCAAGCATGCACACTGAGCTTGCTGGCGTGAGTTCCAGTTGCTAGCCCCCAAAATATCAGGGTTACATTTGAATTAGCCCTTTTTAGCCTCTCAAAGAAACTACCTAAAAAGGTAAATTCGTGTCCTTTTTCTACCAAGGAAGGCTGATCTCCCAACCAGAAGATGTTAAAGGAATAGCTGACCATTGTTTCCATGTCTACCAGTGTCACTAAGGGTAGTGAATCAGCTAGAAGCCGCTCAGTCAGTCACCAAGTTTCTAGTGTCTCCCTTCTGCTTGCCCAGGTCGGGTGGAGAGTGAAGAAACCTTGAAACAGTCTCGTCTAAATAGAATAAATTAGGAAAGTGGAGCCTTTTTTTTTTGTGAGTCATTTCTAGTCCAGATTGATTGGGTCCCTGTGACAGAACGCCAGAAATAAATGGGAAACATTGCATGGGAACTGGGAGTTTTTTTTTTCACAGCAGCAGTCTTGTCTATTCTTTTTTATTTAAAAAAATTAATATATTTTTATTGATTTCAGAGAGGAAGGAAGAGGGAGAGAAACATCGATGATGAGAGAGAATCATTGATTGGCAGCCTCCTGCACGCCGCCTACTGGGGATCAAGCCCACAACCTGGGCCTCTTCCCTGACTGGGAATCGAACCATGACCTCCGGTTCATAGGCCGACGCTCCACCACTGAGCCACGCTGGCTGGGCTGAATTTAAGTTGGACATTAAATGTACTGTCCTTCAGAAAGTAAATTCTGGTGTTGCAGCACGTTAGATATCAGATAAAACTGTTTGCTGCCCGAGGGATAGCTGGCCTGAGCCCATTGTAGAGACGGACAGGCTTGGGTAAGGGCGGGGCCAAGCCAGGCCCTGTTGGTAGGAATGGCTGGGGGTGGGGAGTGGTGGGTGGGGGGAGAGAGACCTGCTTAGTAAAGACAGAAACACGAGGCTAGAGAGGAGAGAGGGAAACACCAGTTCTAACTGGAATCGGGGAATGCACAGCCCTTGCCCACACTTCACAGCGGTCGGTGACTTAATTTTTGGCAAGAGCTTCGGAGGGCTCGTAGCCAGGATCCTGAATTAATCTAGAGATTTTGAAAAGTATTTTCCATGTATGAATCCACGCTTTCCATGTATCGGCAAAATGAATACGCATTGACTCTCTGTCTTCAGAAATGTAACATATTCTTGAAAAATAGAAAATGGATGGTCAAGTAGAACTAGCGTCATTTTTTTTTTTATAGGATAAAATTTCAGAGGTTACAATACGTGCTGTGTACGTACTAATGGGCGTATGTCCGCTTCCTTTCACAGACATACATTGGGAGTGTGGTCATCTCCGTTAACCCGTACCGGTCACTGCCTATCTATTCACCGGAGAAAGTGGAAGATTACAGGAACAGAAACTTCTATGAGCTCAGCCCTCACATGTGAGTATGGCGTTCACGCATTGCTTTCCTTTCGCTCCAAAGATGTGTAGCTGACAGATGTGTCCAGCTGTTCCCTCCAAGTCCCAGGAAAATGCTTTAGTCTTGTTTTTTTTTTAATTGGGTGAAGGAATGTAGAAGTGAATTGTCAGGCCTTATTTTAAATTTAAAGAGGCCGAGCACTTCATTTGGCGCCAGACTCTGCGGGTTCTGAAATGTTTGGCCTCCGAATGCAAAATGTTTTCTGTTAACAATTCTGTGCGAGTAGCAGCTGCTGCTGCTGATTTTTGCAAATAGGACAGGAATGTGCGTTGTTTATTATTATGAAGAGCCCGGGCGGCGTTTCCTACTCTCGGAGGAAGCCGAGCCCCAGGATTGGGTTGTGTCGTGGTGCCTTGAGCAGAAGGCACACATAATACCTTCAGTTTATACTCTTCATGGACACTCTTCACGGGATCTGAGTGCCTTAGGCCTGTGATGTCACCTCCCCTGAACTTAGCCACTTGTTTGATTTTCTCTTTTGAAGGTCACGTGTCAGTGTAAATAGTTCCTGCAAATAACCCTGCACTGAGAAGTGAAAAGACCTTCAGAGGTTTAGCTGTGTCTTAGCACAAAATAATTTTCTCTGTCTGGTCGAAGGTGGGCCCTATACATTTTGCTAGAAAACAAAATCTAATAATGAAAGAACATGTAAACCGCTGTCCAGGTGTTGATGTAGTTTCTCCTCCCAGGGCAGCGTGCGGCGACATTTTCGGGCCCCTTGGAACTCCGGCTTTAAATAATGTATGAAGGTGGTTATTAAAACCCAACCGCTATGTCTTCTGCCAGCCACGCGGATTCTGGTTGTTCAGTTCACTCCTAGAAGTAGGCTCTGCTAGTGATCACCGTTCATTCTGCTGTAACAACAGTAAAATCTGAAATTTGTTTCATAAAGTTATCCCCGTGGTTGAGCCCCTGCAGTGCAATCCTTTATTCGATGCCTGCATATTTAAGTTCTAGGCCTTGAAATTTCTCAGTCAGAAGCGTGGGTCAGCCGTTTCAGAATCCCCAGGGGCTGACGGAAAACCCAGCTTCCTCGGCCTGCCCGCTACCAAGCCAGGAACCTAGATTTTTCACACACTTTCCTGGAGATTCGTATGTGCATACACGTGTGAGAACATGTGCTAGATGTGTACCGACACACGGTTTCCCTTTCTTCGCTGCGTGCCACGTATGTTGACCTTTTACAGTAATAATGGTGGCGGCTTACACTTACTGAGGATGTCCCATGTGCAGGTCCAGCACTAGGTATCGTAGCTCACGTTATTCTCGAAGTAACCCCGTGGGGTAGGTCTTATAGCAAATTGGGAAATTGTCCCAGGAAGACGAGCGATGTATCTGGAGCCACACAGCTCGTGGGTGGGAGCCGGGGCGTGAGAAGGGCCGCCTGCCGTGCCTCTAGGCCGGGAGCTGGTCCCCCCACTTCCATGCCCGGGCCTCTTCCCATGCACTCATCCCACTGCCTCGGGTTGCCTGTGTTCCTGGGCCCCGCCCTCCAAGGTAATCTTAGCCGTGTCTCAGTTTACCTCCAGGACTGCAGTGCCATTTTATCTGCAGCTTAAATCCCCACTTTGGGGGTGTTTAGATAGACAGTGGATGTCTCTTCTAGAACATGGAAGTGCATGCCCTCGAATATCCGTCTTTATCCCCATCCTTGTAAGGTTCCTCTCAGAGGCTGCATGGCTCAGCCCTCACCCCAAGGAAAACAGCCCAGCCAGCAGTGCAACAAGCTCTCGGTGTGTTTGGGATAAAGACGGAACTTTACTGTGGCCCGTGAAGCACTGTGCAGGGGCACCGAGGGTGGTTTTACCTGATGAGTCTGAGTTTGCTAGGCTCACGTCCCAGCCTCCCCCAGCCACACTCCCGTCCACCGTCCCTGCTTTTCTGTGCCTGCTGCCTGGAATGCCTTCGCCCTCCCTTCTCCTCAAGGCAACTCAGGTATTCCCCCTTCAGATCTCAGATTGCATCAGACCTCCTCAGGGAAGAACTGTCCCTCACCCCGTCCCGGCCAAGGTCATACCCAAGGTCGCATCTGTGGCTCTTGTTACAATTAAAATTTAACATTTCTTCCTTTTTTTTGAAAGTTCTTTTTTTTTCCTTTTAAATATGCTTTGATTTCAGAGAGAGGAAGGGAGAGAGAGAGAGAGAAACATCAACGATGAGAGAGAATCGTTGATCGGCTGTCTCCTGCACCCCCCTCTGGGAATCAAGCCTGCAACCCAGGCATGTGCTCGACCAGGAATTGAACCATGACCTCCTGGTTCATATGTCGACACTCTCCCACTGAGCCATGCCAGCTGGGTTTAGGGAAGCCATTTAACTTCCTGAGTTCTAAATGGAGAAAATATCAGTCCCATGAAGGACTGTTGGGAGGACTACATGAACCAGCAGAGTGCTTGACAGTGCTGAAGCATCACAGATGTTCACAAGGACTTCATTCTTCTTCCTCCTCAGCATAGCCACTGCCCCCGTTTTCATCAAGTTTGTAGGAACGTAACCATGCCCATTCATTTCGGGGCCCTCTGGCTACTTTTGTGCTACAACGGCAAAGTGCAGAGTCGAGGAGCTGCCACAGAGACTGTATGGCCTGCAAATCCTCAAACGAGCCACGCCAGTCAGGCATAATTGAACATTTCTTCATGGGATTATTTGACGGACGTCAGCTTCACCTGCCATGCCCGCATAATAGTCTTAGCATCTGGAAAGAAGTGAGGGTTCAAAATATACTGAACAGGACTTGGGTTGAGTCCCGGCTTTTCCATTTACAAGCTCTGTACTCTTGAGCAAATCACTTGGAACAAACTCCAACTCAGAAATTAAGTAATTTGCTCTGTTCGATGGGAAAATAATTATTAACTCGTAGGATTTTTGTGACGGAGAAACATCCGATAGCTATTTAGACGCTAGGATTGTCTGGTGTCATTGGGTGGCACGCCCAGAGAAATGAGGGCCCCGCGGGGTGGCCTGTCTGATGCCGTCCGCCTTTCTAAGTGGAATGAGTGTCTGTCCAGTGAGATTTTCAAATTCTTTGCACGTAAGAAACTCTTTTATATATCTCCGGAGGACTGGGTGCGTTCGGACAACTCAGTAACTGCATCCACGAAGAACCGTCTAGTACAGGAGAGAATGATAGGTGGGAGACGAGGAAAACGATCGCACTATTTAACCTTCCTTGGCTCCGTGAGGATAACACGATGACAATCACTTCGGGTATTTTAGTTACTAAATGCACTGGCCTCTTGTTGGGCGATTGCCTTTGCACCCGGCAGCACGAGCTGCAGTTTGTCACCAGCAGATGGGTCTTCTGAAATCAGATCCTGCTCCTTCCCTTCCCAGGAACCGTCATGGGCTCCCTCGTACCGTTTGAGTGAGCTCCCGGTTGCTGGGCCTCGTGTCCAGGCCTCCACAGTCCACCTCGGCTCTCCTCTCCACCCCACACACCACCCAGCTCTTTCATGGAGCCTCCTTTTGAGGCGCGTGGGCAGGTGGTGGGACGTGTCTTTCTGCCTGGTCCACCACCTGCCCGTCTCTGCCGTTACCGGCCTGCCCGCCTCCTGGTCTGTCTCCAAGGCCAGGTCAGCCCTCGCCTAACCCGCACGCGCCTTTCCTGCCTCCGAGTCATCAGAACCACTCAGTGGTCGTACCCACCACCTTTCTCACCGTGCGGTCCATTGGGTCCAATGTCCTCTCTTTCATGAGGGGAAGCTTCTGTAGATCAGATTTGATCCTGTGCATCTCCGTGGCTCTCAGTTCTTTTATGAGCTCGATCACTACAGAACGAAAGACGTGTTAACGAGTTTCCCATTGCATATGGCTGGTATGACCTTTGACAAGTCAATGGGATCAGACTCTTCTGGTGGGATATTTGCAGAGTTTATTCAAAACTTAGTGCAGTATGAGGAGAATGCATTCTCACCTATAATAATAAAAGCGTAATATGCTAATTAGACCGGACGTCCTTTCGGACAACCTTCCGGATGACGCTGGGGCTGCGAGGGAAGCCTGTGTCCTGCATCCCGGGTGCAGAGGGAAGCCGGCAGCCAGGGGAAGGAAGGCCTACTCTTGCAGGAATTTCGTGCATCGGCCTCTAGTTTTTATAATAAAGTGAGCTAAAATGTTACGTTATGGCACTTGCACACTGAGCGTTCAGGTTCAATTATTTATTCATGATGTAGAGCACCTACCGTCTGATTATGGGAAGCGTCTGGCGGAGGGAACTCGCCACTGGAAGGAGGAGCGGCGGCCCTGCCAACAGCCCTCCTGGGGGTCCCCGGCCAGGAGCGGGCGGGGATGTGTCCTTGCATCAGGCTGGATGCCGCGGCATCACAAGCACAATTGGAAGCCAATGGTCTCCATTTTAGAAAACGAAACACCCTGCAGCGAACCGTAAGAACTGAGAAAAATGGCTTCATGCTCTGAAAACGTTCAGCTACTCTTTCCTGAAACGGGAAAGCCATTAACGGGAGGATTTGGACAGCGCCCACGCTGGTTGTCCAGACACCAGCGCTCTGTCTCCAGGCAGCCTCTGGCCCCTGATTTAGTGCCAAAGTGACTTTGCAGGACCGCACGCTGCAGGCCATGGGACGATGTTTGTGTGTTTGAGACCTTGTTAGTCCTGATGTCATTCTGCTCCATAAAGGAAGACCAGAGAAATGTCACAGAGAAGAAATAGTTACATCTCAGGATGCACAGGTGCTGTGTTTGGGTGTGGAGCTGAGGATGGGGGTCCATGGTTGGCCCTTTGGTGTTAGGAGAATTTTTTCTACAGCAGAGTTGGCGTTCAGTGAATAAAATTTTATTTATTTTGAGAACTGATAGAACAGCTAGATCCTGAATTCTCAGGGGTTGCTTGTATAGCTGGGTATGTAAGTGCTTTCTTAAGGAGTGAGGGGGGAGGAGGAGGAGGGACAGCCATTCAGTTGCAGGCTTCCTTAGGCTGGGTTTCTGGTGAGAGACGTTCTGGGCCTCATATATCCTCGCTTTTATAAAGCCCCATGCACTAAATTAACTGCCTTTGACACTCAACTGTTATTATTCTCGGTGTCTTGTTTTATTGGGGCTCTTTTCATCACAGTTTCTTGCAGAAAATACACTCGTGGCAGGAAGAGACCTCAGTTTATTCTCTTTCAGAGTACGAAGCTTTGAAAATTAAAGTCAAAGGTTGGGTCTGTGCCGCCATGATGTTTTTATCATGAGCGTCATTGTGACATCAGAGCATGTGTATCGATGGCAGGTGGTTCTGCGTGCCTGAGGCGTCTCCTCGCCCTCAGCTCGTAAGGCCAAGCACACGTCCCTATCAGCAAGCATGGTTGTTTCGATGGTGCATCATCTTAAAGGGAAGAGTTTGATTCTCAGTAAAAGAGTTTGCTTCCTGCCAGAAACGTGACAGGTCTCTGGCAGGCTCTGAGCCGTTCTGCAACAGCGGCCTGGAAGGGATCCATCTCACCCAGAGGAGCGGCACTGGGGCTTGGCCCCCAGGAGAATTGGTCTGTTACTTCATTGCTGACAGAGAACTGCACTTGGAACCACACGAAGCCCTTGTTCAGGGCGGATGGGGTGGGGTGGCCTCTTTGTTTTTTTATTGATTTTTAGAGCAAGTGAGGAGGGGAGGGAGAGAGAAAGAGAGACACACATCAATTTGTAATTCCATCTATGTATTCATTGGTTGCTGCTTGTATGTGTCCTGCCCGGAGATCGAACCTGCAACCTTGGTGTATTGGGACATTCACCTCTAAAGCGTGTCCTTGGGCGTCCAAGCAGCATCTTGAACTTTCATATGCTTCTTTTAAAACATATATGTACATACATATGTATATATGTGTGTGTGTGTGTATATATATATTTTATTGATTTCAGAGAGGAAGGGAGAGGGAGAGAGAGATAGAAACATCCATGATGAGAGAGAACCATTGATGGGCTGTCTCCTGCACATCCCCTACTGGGGATCGAGCCCACAACCCGGGAGTCGAACCGTGACCTCCTGGTTCCTAGGTCGATGCTTAACCACTGAGCCATGCTGGCCGGGCCAAACCAGACCTCTGTTGCCCTCCTCCCTCTCCTCTTTCTCATCTCGGTCAGTGGCCGCACCATCCTTTGGCTTGTCCATGCCACAACCCTTTTCTTCCTTTTCTATCCCATCCTACGTGCAATCCACCATTGGGTCTTGTTGGCTGTGCCTTTATGAATCCCAGTCTCACCGTCTCCACTGCCACCGGGCTTGCCCAGCACCCTCCCCTTTTGCTTAGATTATTGCGGCAGCCTCCTCATGAGTCTCCCTGCTTCTGCTCTACTGTTGTCTCCTCCCCCCACACCTTCTCCCCTCCCCTCAGCAGCTCTCCCTCAGTGTGACGGCTGCTGGCTGAAGCCATCTTTCTCAAAGACGTCCATTGGATTGTTTTTCTTGGAGGGGCTCGTGTGGCCTGCAGGACTCCCTTGGATGTGAGCACTGGCCACCGCCTGCATTTGCTCTTTCTCACCCCCTGGTTCCAGCCACACCGGGTCCTTGCTGCTGCTGGCACGCAGACTGCCGGCATCTCTCTTCCCCGGTCCTGCGCTGCCTCGCTCTCCCACTTCAGTGAGGAACACCTGAACTGTCAGATTCCAGTCACAGCCCCCTCCAGTCACTCACTCACCGCCCCCTCAGCCTCCTTTCCTTTCCTTCCTACTTTTGTTCCTGACTCATCACCTGGCATCTTGTGTCCTCACCCTTTGTTCACTGATGTTCACTTGTTGTGTCCTCACCCTATGTCTCCAGGACCAGTGTCCCCTCCATGAGGGCAGGGCTGTGTTCGGTTCACACGCCCATGTAGCCACAGCGTTAGCACAGGGCCTCACACCTGACAGCCACTCCAGAGGTATTTGTTGCACAAGTGAATGAATGAACGCGGGGGCCTGCTATTAGCCAGAAACTGTGCAGAAGATACACATGGTCTTTGTCTTCAAGAATCCTTAGGCCAGCCCTAACCGGTTTGGCTCAGTGGATAGAGCGTCGGCCTGCAGACTCAAGGGTCCCAGGTTCGATTCCGGTCAAGGGCATGTACCTACGGGGTGTGCAGGAGGCAGCTGATGGATGTTTCTAACTCTCTATCCCTCTCCCTTCCTCTCTGTAAAAAAATCAATAAGATATATATTAAAAAAAAAAGAATCATTAGGCCAGTTGGGAGGAGAGGGGAGTGGCTGCATAAACAGGTCATTTAAATATAATAGCGTAGCTGGGCCGGCATGCCTCAGTGGTTGAGCATCGACCTATGAACCAGGAGCTCACCTGTTTGATTCTCAGTCAGGGCACATGCCCGGGTTTCGGGCTCCATCCCCAGTAGGGCATGTGCAGAGGGCAGCTGATTTGTGATTCTCTCTCATCATTAATGTTTCTCTCTGAAATCAATTTAAAAAAATTTAAAAATAGCATATTTGCAATGACAGGAACTACGGTGGAAGGAAGCACAGAACATGGGTGGGTTCAGGGATTCTAAAAGTGCCGCCTGTGTTGAGATGTGAAGAAGGCACCCTAGAAACAGGTGGTCTTTGTCGGTAATAACTAGCTCCGTATGGAAGACCGCGTGAACCGGGGCTTTAGGGAGGGGAAAGGGCGTTTGAAGGATATGGAGAACTTTCTACTTAAATTCATCAGCTTATGTGTCTGGAAGAATTGCCCATCTTGCATTTTTGGTCTCCAGCTGGGAAACGTTTTCCGATTTGTTAACCATGCCTGCATGTGTAGGTGTATCCGTGCGAGGTGTTCACGAGTGAGTGGCGAATGACTGAACGTGGAAATGACTTACAATTGTAACCCTCCAGTTGCTATTGGTGACGAGTCACGTTCCTCAGGTGGAGCAGCGTTCGAGAAAATGTACCGATTTTCTACAGGGGCTGCTCCTCCTGTTGGATCTGAAGCCCTGCCCTTGGGCTGCGAGTGCTCAACGTCCGGATGCACGGGTGGTTGGCGGGAGGTCTAAAGAGAATACCCCCAATTGCACTAGGGGGATCCTAAACATTATATAGATAGGTTAGCACAGTGGTCGGCAAACTCATTAGTCACCAGAGCCAAACATCAACAGTACGATTGAAATTTCTTTTGAGAGCCAAATTTTTTAAGCTTTAACTATATAGGTAGGTACATTGTTATTAACTTAATTAGGGCACTCCTAAGCTGGCCTTTGCTAAAAACGTCCTCAATCTGATGGAGGTACGTTCACTGAGGTCAACCCCTTCCAAATCTCCCATCCACACTCGTCTTGTATACTTGTTTCGTCTCTCCTTTCGCTCATCCTCTCTGTATGTCCAAACCATCTCAACAAACCTTTCTCAATCCTCGACACTACATCTTCTTTCACTCCACAACGTTCCCTAAAATTAACTTAATAAATTTTACTTAAAGTTTTAAGTCAACTTCACACTGTACGTGCGCGCCCGCACGTGGTATTTTGTGGAAGAGCCACACTCAAGGGGCCAAAGAGCCGCATGTGGCTAGTGAGCTGCGGTTTGCCGACCACTGGGTTAGCCTAATCTCACAAAAACTTAGCAATAGACAGTTAGAATATACGCGTATATTTTATACTAATCTTTTTTCTTCAGTTCACCTCAAAAGCAAAACATTAGAAAGCATCTGGATGGAGGGAAGATTTGGCTGGTTTGCACCAGAGACATTTAACTTAAAAAAAAATTTAAAAAATACATATATTATTGATTTCAGAGAGGGAGAGGGAGAGAGAAACATCAATGATGAGAGAGAATCATTGATCGGCTGCCTCCTGCATGCCCCCTACTGGGGACCGAGCCTGCAACCCAGGCATGTGCCCTTTCCAGAAATTGAACTGTGACCTCCTGGTTCATAGGTCGGCGCTCAACCACTGAGCCACACAGGCCAGGCCAGAGCCCTTCATCTCTGGGAACAGATGCAGGCCTATTCCTTAGGTTGCCTACCGAAGACCTTAAGTGGCCACCAGACGGGTCCATTTCTCCTTTCAGCTTCTATATTTTCACGAGGAGGGGTTGCTAAGGTCTCTTGGCTCTTTCTTTAGGAATTGCTAGTTTTTAAGCATTGCTTTGATTGCTTTCAGAAGACATATCCTGACACTCATATACCTCACACGCCACCCTACAGTGTTGCTGCTGCTTCTACCTATAGTTACAGTTGCCTTGGTCATTATTGATAGCAGAGGCTTATACATAATTTGCTCCTGTGAATAGCATTATGGATAAAAACGGACATTTAAGACGCAGAAACCTACCCGCGGTCAGAGAAATGCAGTGAAGAAGAATGTGACTGCAGAATAAAGACATAAGTTATGAGATGAACACCGGTAGCTGCTCCGGCTCACATGCAGCGGGTGCGTCAGTGCTGCCTGGTTACTCATTACCCGGACCGTGGGTGGCAGGAAGGAGGGAGGCGGAACTGTGTACAGGTGTCCGTGGGCATTGTTCCTGAAGCGAATAGAAAGGGTGTACAATGCTTTGAACACTGGCTTCCTTTTCATAATGCAACATACTGTTCATTGTCACAGTTCCAGCCCTGCCTGTGTGTGTGAGTGCCGTATTTCATCCTGCAGGCATCGGTAAAGAAGCATAAATGAATCTCAAAACTTGAACATCTTTGTCTTGTTTTCACATTTAGGGACTTCACCTTTTCTTGGTTGTTTGCGTATACCTGGCATTGAACTTGAATAGAACTTATAAAGTTAAAGTCAGGCCTAAGGGAAAATGTTGGCTGTGAAAACGAAGAGGTTGAGTTTGAAAAAAATGTGTAGCTGGTGATCGATGAGTTGTGAGCTGGGCTTCACTGGCCGCCTCTGGCCGATTCCATTGCCTCTTTCACTTCCCTTTTCTGGGCACCTGGCCTCATATTTCATTATACTAACTCCATTCTCCTCCGCATATTTAATATGCTTGTCTTTCTAGATGCATCCGGGATACACCTGCATCCAAACCTTTCCAAAAGGCGACTTGGTGGCCCTAGCATACATTTTCCATAGCATACTTGATGTCACAATTATATATATTTTAAATATCCAGAATATTTAAAAATATATATTTTTATTGATTTCAGAGAGGAAGGGAGAAGGAGAGGGAGATGGAAACATCAATAATGAGAGGGAATCATTGATTGGCTGCTTCCTGCACGCACCCTACTGGGGATTGAGCCTGCAACCCGGGCATGTGCCCTGACTGGGAATCGAACTCGTAAGCTCCTGGTTCATAGGTCAATGCTCAAACACTGAGCCACGCCAGCCGGGCTATATGGCACTTTATTGTGTTCAACCTTAATACATTTTATTGTTCCCTATTTAAGTATTGGACTTCTGCAAGAGTAAGCATTTTTTTGAGCAGGGACTGCAAAACTTATTTTGTTGCCTCCACATCGGAGGCATTAAAATCCATCTAGTATGTTTGCTCATCTACGTATAGTTACATTCAAGTAATATCATCCTTATGTATTGTGTACCTTATAAAACATACCCAAGAACGAGAACTTTAAAAAATGATAAATAAGGACATACACAGAAGTCCTAGTATTTATATGCATCCTCCAGTGGCTCCTCTGGGACGTGCCCGGGATCCCCGCGCCTCCTCTGGAGTCCTAGCGTTGGTACGTGTCAGGGACCTGAGAAATACTCAGCCTTCCTTCCGCTTGTCTGTGCTGGTTGCTAAGTTTCCACTGCGCGGTTCTCAATCTGTGGGTCGCAACCATCGGAAAACACATTTAGCATATCAGATATTTACATTACGATTCATCACAGCAGCAACATTACAGTTATGAAGTAGCAACGAAAATAATTTTATGGTTGGGTCACCACCACATGAGGAACTGTATTAAAGGGTCGCGGCATTGGGAAGGTTGAGAACCACTGTTCCACGGGTTGGAAGTGGAACTGAAGGTGATAGTCTGAGGATGCCCGAGATCTAGTGAGGGAGGACCAGAAGGGATGTGTTAGCCAGAATGAGGTGGGTGACGCCTGGGCAGCAAGCCTTCCCATCCCAAGGTAAGACACAGGGAGGATTTGTTTCTCGCTGACTGCACACCCCGAGGGGGTTGGGTCAGATGGCTCTCCTCCAATTTGTGACTCACATCCAGCTGCCTACGAACTTGAACTTGTAGCTGTAAGGACTGGAACGCTGGCTGTGGCAGGTGAAGAGAGAGCAAGGTCAGTCCTTATTCGTTGGCCAGTGTGCAGTCACATGGGTCCACCCGCACCTAACTGCAAAGGAAGCTGGGAAATACAGCCTCCCCTGTGCCCAGGAAGGGGAGAGAGAAAGGGATTTATCTCGTTGGTTGCATGCCGCCCTAATGATTTTATTTGCGAGGATCATTTGCTCATTTTCATTGGGGTTCCTAGCTGTTTGATAAGTTAACCCATGGGTTAAGGCCAGCTTCTGCCTGAATGTGAACGTGAGTTTAGTAGTTTAATTTAGAAAGAAAATAGGTCCTCTTCAAGTTCTTCCAAATAGGTCTTTTTCTTTTCTTTTCTTTTTTTTTCCTTTTTCAAATATATTTCATTGATTTCCACAGAGAGGAAGGGAGAGGGACAGAGAGCCAGAAACATCAATGAGAGAGAAACATCGATCAGCTGCCTCCTGCACACTGCCCACTGGGGACGTGCTCGCAACCAAGGCACATGCCCCTGACCGGAATCGAACCTGGGACCCTTCAGTCCACAGGCCGATGCTCCATCCGCCGAGCCAAACCGATCAGGGCCAAATAGGTCTTTTTCTTGTCATGACTGTGATCATGGTGCGTTTCCGCATTTCCACTTTCATCTCAGTGGAATGCACCCTAAGCTACAGAAGAAAAATCGTGGGTTCATTTTCCATGTTTCTGTTATTGCTCCTTTTCGTCCACACGGCTGTTCAGCACAGAGACTAGTGGCTGATGGGTTTATTATGAAAAAAGGCTTTTAGAAGTGTTTCATTGCTATGGTCTATAGAAATAGTTAATATGAATTTTTGAAGGTGTGTCTAAATGCTTTGATAGTTTATGGCAATAGATATGCTTTTGGTCCAATTCCCATGTTATTTATTTTTTTTGGAACCAGTATATTTATTGAGAGTTTTAGAAAATTAGATGCTGATCTCATCTATATTAATTCACATAGTCATCTATTGGGAATTATGGTAAACTGGTTCCAACTAGCTTTGAAACTTAAGTCAGTGCAATGTTAATTTGTTGGATTCGACTCTTCCCAGGTGGGCGGTGAATAAATAAAAATCCATTTCCCCGACACTGGGGCCTTTAAGTTGTGTTTAAGGACAACTTTAAATTCTTTTTCCAAATATGGATGCAGTGAAAGATGGGAGCTGGTAGACTTCTGTCCCTCTGCCTTCCCATCTGTCACTTCTCTGCTCCCCTCCCCCTAAAGGCCAAAGCGAAACCAAGAAGAGCTGTGCAGGTCTGCGTGGATTTTAGTCACACCCATCGCATTGTTTCCTCTCTGGTAGCTCATAAGTGTGTGAGGAAGATGACGAGGGGCTAATTATTCTATCCTCACATTGACCATGGCCTGGAGGCAGGTCACTGTTCTACCACCAGCATTATCAAACGAATGGCTCTTGGGAAGGCAGAGCACAGCGAAAGTTAATACCAGGATGTCCTCTGTGGTTATGGACCTGGGAGTTCTCATTTCCTTGTAGCTGAAACCGAAGCGACAGCCCTGGTCTTGCACGTAAGACCGAAGCACTTGCGTTGCCCAAGGGAAGCCCCGTTTTCCTCACCAGAGAGGGTCAGGAGAGATTTCTCTTGTGGGACTTGGGACGTGAAGGATGTCGTCGTGAGCAATGCCTCCCCAGATCTCCCTGCAGAAAATAGAGCAGCACATCGAGGGAGCTGCTTCGTGTGCCGCTTCACTACGTGGGAGCAGGGAACACAGCACCGTTCAGGACAAGCAGGTCTGTGAGACGTCTAAGTCATCCTGGGCTGCTCAGTGGAACCACCACAAATTTTTTAAAAAATAAGTCCTTATTGATTTTTAGAGAAAGGGAGAGGGATAGATAGAAACGTCGATGAGAGAGAACATCATCCATCGCCCCCTCTTGGGGCTCGAGCCTGCAACCTGGGCATGTGCCCTGCCCGGGAATCGAACCGGCGACCTCTTGGTTCCTGGGTTGACATTCAACCACTGGGCCACACCGGCCGGGCAGAACCACCACAGAATTTGATCATAATCTGTAGAGTATGGAGAGGGGAGGACAAGGCATCCTCTCCCCAGGTGAATCTGATGTGTCTCCGAGGCTGAGAACCCGGGGACACGTACCTGACTCATGGGGGTTTGATTGGACGCGAGAGTCCGAGGAGCAGTAGGCTGCACCGTCTCCTTCAGGTGATGCTCTGCGACCGTTTTGGATGTACCTTTATTTTCTGTTTTCTCACAAGCGGGCTTTGAGTTCAAGGTGATCTGCAGACCATTTGAGGTTTTGTTCTCGGGAAAGAGCACAGAGCACACAATCTCTGTTGTCACTAAAAGAGCGTTAGTTTTGAAACCCACTGAGTAATGGGTTGGGCTGCTGTCATTTTGTGAAAATTGAAGCAAACCACGACTGACTTCAATAGCTGGCTCCCTCCAGTCTGCGGGGATGTGGGCCATCAGTCACCACTAACAAAAGGCTCTCCAGGCCGGAACCAGTTTGTGATGGCGACTTGGCAGCTGTGGAGAGTGTAGGGGTGATCCCAGTCTGTGGGCTTGGGGACGTTCTTGCAGAAATGCGTATTTCCTCCATCAGTAGGAATTGAAAGCACACATATTTGCAGAGAGTAGTCGTGTGTGCGTGCGTGTGTGCATGTGTGCGTGTGTGCATGTGTGCGTGCGTGTGTTCTTTCTTTAGAACCTAAAGCAATATGTTTAGGAGCCATCGGATATTTTGAGGAATTGGGATTCCATATTTGAAGGATTGTTTAAACAAATTGCAGAGAAGTTTTCCTTCCGTAAGTGCTCACCGTTCTGAAGCCAACTGGGGGTGTGGCCTTGTTCCCAGCCTCTGTGCCTCTTCTCCTGTGGCCAGGCCTGCCGCTGCCTGGGGGGTGCTCCGCCCAGGGCCATGGGCCTCCTGCTAGGGCTCCCTGTGCTGATTGGGTTCAGGTCTCAGGGGCCGGAGAGACACGCGCGGGAGAGGAGCAGGAGAGGAGCAGGTCGCGGGAGAGGAGCAGGTGATGGGAGAGGAGCGGGAGAGGAGCAGGTCGTGGGAGAGGAGCAGGTGATGGGAGAGGAGCAGGTCGCGTGAAATATTATTACCAAATGCTGCATTTTTCAGACAATAGGGAGACAGATGTTTCCGCTCTTCCCACAGCCTCCTAACCAGTTGCAGGGACAGCGACGGAATGAGGAGTCGCTGCCGAGTTGGTTCATTCCTCGGACAGAAGCCCCGGTGTCCACCTCCACGCTGCAGGGCTCTCTTTGGGGCAGGACACCAGGGACATTGCGCCTCCTTCCAGGGCGGGGTCTCCCGGGGGAGGGCAGAAGGGACGGTGCTGGGGACTCCCAGGAGGCGTGGGAGTCGGGAAGCCCTGGACGGCAGGGTCTGGGGAGCAGAGGCAGCCCCGTTCTCAGCCGGCTGCGGCCCCGGCCGCTGGAAGGGACTGCGGTCCCTCTGACTTCTCACACCGGGAGCTGCCAGGGCCTCGGGTCCTCGTGCAGGGTGACCGCGTGCCGGGGCCTTCTTAACGCGGGAGAGTGAGAGTCAAGGCGATGGTCTGCCTTCGTCTTCACATGGGATCTGAGACCAGCAGGAGGGAGGGGGGCTGCATCCTGAGAAGTAACCCAGGGAGGACTTTCAGCCGGAGAGTGGGATTGATTCCCACTTCCTCTTAACTTCCTCCTCTGAGGATTTTAAATCCGTCTGGCTCTGTCTTCATAAACAGACGCCTGTGCATGTACATGTGCGTGTTTGATGGCATCAGTTTGGATTTCCCCTGTACTTGGTTGTTTAGAAATAGTTGGTAAGTGAACATAGACTTTGAAAACGCCGTATTTTTTCACCTTCTTGCGTGAACGGTAGATGACGGTGTCGGGGTCTGTGCAGATCCTGGGTCAGGCTTGGAGGAGGCGAGCCATGTGCCCGCTCTCAAGGGGGAGCACCTGGAGGCGAAGTCTTTGAGAAATCCGGAGTGCAGGTTTACAGGCCTACGGGCAAGGGGCTCCTGGGACAAGGGGAGTTGTCGAGGGCTTTTCAGAAGAAAGTGTGTGCCGGGACAGTGGGGGCCTGGGCAGGGAGGGAGCCAGGGGAGATGGACAGCCTTGGGGGGCCTAGCTGGTTGTGGCCTGTCACACACAGCTGTAGGGGTTGCATCTGTGTGCGTTGATGGCCGGATGTTGACCTCGCTGTGTAACTAGAAACCCGTTTGGATTTACATAGAGGAAGTTGTTAAGTTCAAGATTTTGGTTGAAGATAGAAACTTGTCTCTTGGCACTTGGCTCTCCAGGGCCCAGTCTGTGCACGCAGAGAGCCTTGGGGTGTATCGCGCCCCCCCCAACCCCTCCCCAACCCCTCCCCGCAAGGTCTCCTGGCCTCCCTGCCCCTCGGGGAGGGTGGTGCTGGCTTCCGGGACTTTCTTCTCAGCTGCTCAGAGTTTGGTCCTTAAGGATCCAGGCTTTGTCAGATGACTTGCCCCTGCAGGCATGTGGTGGGTGACACATGCTGGCTGCCTGCTCGCTGATCAGAAAGTGTCTCTCAAACATGTATGCGCCCTGTGTATGTGACAGTGTCCACACGGTCCGTTTGCCGACGTGGACGTGGCTTAGCACACCTGAAAGCAGATGTTTAATGCTCCGTATCTGGGTTCCTCTGGATCCGTGCTTTCTGTGCGACGGACAATCTGAGAGCTGTTCCCACCCCTTTGTTAGTGTCCGGCCACTTTCTGTGCCCACATTCAATCTAGTGGCAGCAGTAGGGTGTTGCTGTCAGTCCCCAAGCCCCCACCCACTCCACCCCTCACTCCCCGGGTCCGGGCAGCTCCTGGCGGACCCGTGGAGCCGGCAGCTTGTGCGGAGGGAGTGACTGCCCGCGTTGCAGGCCGAGCATTCGGGCAGCCAGCCTGCGGCCGGCAGAGGGTATTTTTGGTTTACCCATGCTTATGTGGCCACTTTGAAGCCATTTTTAAAGGCAGACGTTTTCGCTTTTAAAAAAGGAAACATAAAAATAGTCACCAGGTTCTGTGCAGACAGACCTGCTGGCATCCTGAGCTTCCTTATCTTCTGTTGAAGCCCCTTCCCCAGGGTGGGGATCAGGACTGGGGTCAGGGAGGGAGGAGGAGGGAGAACCTTCTGGAAGATGGGCAGATGAGGGGTGGCCGTCCTTTCTGAACCCCACTGGGTGCTGTCCGGGAGGGCTCTCCGTCACCCAGGCCTGAGCCTGCCCGTGCTCATAGGGGGCTTCTACTCGATGGTCTCCTGTGCGATCGTCTGGTCTCCTTTCGGTCACAGGGTTTCTTTGTAAAATGAAGACATTTGTTTTCTGTTTGGAAATCCAGAGGCCATGTTTCTGCATGTTGTCTATGTCCTGAATTTGCAAACTTGATCTGGAAGGCAGCTATGCTCACCACTATACCACCAACGCCGCACTTGCAAACTTGATCTGAATGGGTGCTTCTTAGACCCAGAGGGTGGCGGGGGCGGGAGGGGGCTCTGGGCCAATAGGTGCTTCTTAGACCCTAGAGGGTGGCGGGGGCGGGAGGGGGCTCTGGGCCATGTTGGGACCAAGTCCTTCAGGCCCTGACTGCCAGGAGCCCCGTGGACGTGCCCCTGACACTTCCCTGGTGCCCACGCAGGAGTACGCAGTCTCCTTCAAACCCAGGCGCTCCGAGAAGCGTGGTGTTAGAGAGCAGGGGTGATGCAAACTTGCTTTGAGTTTTTCCAGATGCGGGGAAAACACTATTCTGGAAACACATCACAGCAAAGGGTAAACCTGGCTGCAGTGAGGAGAGGGTCAGGAACGGAGTCATGGTGTTGACACACGCCAGGTTTTGACGCTGTGTCCTGGCGGCTTGTGAAAGTTGCTCGGCCACAGACAACTGCTTTCCCATTGACGGGCGCTCAGGCCAGAAATGAGGAGGAAAAGCTCATTACCTAGTCAGTCAATTATTTCTCTAGACCAGTGGTTCTCAACCTGTGGGCCGCGACCCCTCTGGCGGTTGAATGACTCTTTCACAGGGGTCGCCTAAGACCATCCTGCATTATCAGATATTTACATGACGATTCATTAACCGTAGCAACATTACAGTTATGAAGTAGCAACGAAAATAATTTTAGACTGACGTGAAAACTGACTATGAAATTAATTGAAATAGCTAGGTTGCCCCCCAGAATAAGCAGTCGTGGTGGGAATTTGCTTGATTGTGGTTACTGTGAGCAGAAAGGGTTATTCCTGTGGACTGTGACGCTGTGGGATTGTTCCTGAGTCGGGTAATAAAAGGCGATTGTTGGTGTTCCTTTTGTCGCTAAAAATACTTCACAAATACTTCACGGGCTCATGGAATTTGCATTAAGAGCCTGATTGTCTCTCTGCCCTTTCCCCCAGATCAGGTGTGCTCTGCTCCTTTCTGGCCGGGGACGGAAATAACACCATTTCCTTCTGGCCTTTGTGTCCTCCGGCCTCCTCCTGGCCGGGCCTCGGTTCAGAAGCTGCAGCCTCCCTGGCCGGCCCCTCTGGGAACAGCCGCACTTCCCTTTCCTGGGGTCCTTAGGGGTTGCTGGTGGGTTCACTACCTCCTCACACTCCTTCACTGGGGGGAACTTCAGGGTCTCTCCTGTTAGATTTTAAGCTTCCAGAGGAGAGATTCTCTTACTCCTCATCCCCAAAACCCAGGGCGAGTGCACGACCCTGACTCCTGGGTGCCCCGCCGGGTGATGCTCTCCTCCAGCCTCCACGTGCTGCTCCGTTTCATGAGTAGGAGAGGAATTCGAGGCAGCGGAGCCCCTCACCCTCCATGCACCTGTGAGGTCAGACCCTGCAGCAGCTCAGATGGAGATCCCTCCGGCGTTTGACTGCACGCCAGGCCCTGGGCAGGATGCTGCGGCCCCCGGGGGCTCCCCTGCGGCTCTGGCTCAGGGCACCGCTTCAGAAGGAAGTTCTCAGCCACAAGAGGCAGTGCCCTGCATCCAGGGAGCCACCTCCAGGCCCGGGAGGCAGATGTTTCCTCCTTACGATCCTATCTCCAGCCCCGTCTTTTCCTTCCTGGCGCACTGCAGCCTCTGAGCCCCTTATCTGTTTCCTGAGGCCTGTCTCCAGTACCTGGCTTTTGCACCCACCTTCGAAGAGGCCAGCCTGTCCCCTATCCATCTCCCTATCAGTCTCCAGGCCAGGGTGTTGACTGCTCGGTGACTCTCAGCCCGAGGGCCCTGGGTGGGGCTGATGGAGGAACTCCATTAAGGTTTTGATAATGACCAGGCCCACGGGTTGGGAGGATTTGGGAATGTGGGTGAGCTCTAAATAAAATTCCTTAAGTCTTGAAAGAAGACCCCTTCAGAGCTCGTGGCTGTTTGTTGTGGATTATCAACCACAGTGAGCACATGGCTTTTTGAAATCAAGAGCTTCGCGCGTCAGTTCCGATACTGTAAGTAAAAGAAGTTCCTGGCTAGTCACACAGGATTTCTGTGGTTCCTTAAAACAGTGTAACACCCGTGAGCCCTTGTATATGAACCATCCAGAGGTGGGGTTTTTGTCCTCTCAGTGGTTATATTTGATGGTCAAGATTAAAAAATATCTTTGAGTCATGTCATAAGAGACCCGGTGTATACACTGAGCTTGATTCAGACAGTCTATGAAATTTTGCAGAAATACCGTGGAGTCCGTTTTTAGTAAACCAATCTAATTTTAAGCCTTTGTGTCTTTTTGACGTGTACTATTTTACAACCCGGCTTTTGAGCTTTATTTGATGTTTTACTATTGTCATCAAAACACAGATGTCACCTTAAAATGATTAATCTCAGATGAGATGATTTCTGTTTTACAGGCAATAGAAACAACCTTTTTCAATTATGTAGCCAAAAGAAACCAATGTAGCTACTTAGGTTTGGGATAAAAGAATGTCTATGAACTTAGGAAATTTGGTGTGGATAAAATATTCTTAGAAGAAGGGGTGCAGCCCATTTTGAAGATAGTTAAGCCTCACCTGCACTCCGCTATAAGTGATGCCATGACGTGACATGGCGTCTTTATGTTGAGATGGCAACGAGGGACTTTAGATGCATCAAGAGAAAAGCACAATGCATGTGTTTTTGACCAGTTGTTTTCGTCTGGAATATCCTTTTCTGTCTTATTTTCTTTCAGCCTGTTCATGTCTTTCTATTTTAAGAGTGACTCCTGTAGGCAGCATTTAATTGGGTTTCACTTTTGTATCCATTCAACATTCTCTGCCCTGTAATTGGAGTATTTTGTCCATCAACATTTAATGTAATTATCGACGTGGTTGGATTTAGGTCTGTCATTTAATAATTTATTTTCTGTTTGTCTCCTCTGTGTCTGTTCCTCTTTTTCCTGCCTTCTTTTGAATTATTTGATTTATTATTTTTTAGAATTTTACCATCTTTTAGTATGTAAAATATCGAAACCTTGCCGGTTAGGTCTGTTCACCACCTCCCTTTCCCCAGTTCTGTTCTGTATGTTTGTTTTCATATTCTTTCCTTTTTACTTCATCGTGTACATTTTGACCATTGCAATTTATTTTGAAGGGACACTCACTCCTGTGTTTGACCTTCCCTTGTTCCAGGGCTTGGGTTGTTAGGAATGCTTACAATGTTGTGCCCTTGAGGAGATAACTGTATAGTTGTAAAGATATTAATTTTATCATATTTATATTGGCATAGGACATGAATGCAATAAACCTTTCCTGGATAAAAAGTTACAGTTATCTGTAATAAATAACTATAACGATTTTTTTTGAAGTTTTCCTTTAAGATGTGATAGGGTGAAGGAATGTTTGGTGGGAGGCATAACACTAATTTATCAAGGTGACATTTCTCAAGTGGGTGAACATTTTCTGCATTTTGAATATGAGACAATGATAAAGAAAGAGATAGCTACAACCAATGGACACAGACACTGGGGTGGTGGGGGCTTGCCTGGGGTGGGCATGCCTGGGGGGGGGTCATTGGGGAAAAAGGAGACGTATGTAAAACTTTAGACAATAAAAAAAATTAAATTAAAAAAGATATAGCTACAATAATATTTTACAAGGAAGGTCAACATCTGCTTTTCTTTAAAAACAAATAAGCAAGCAAGCAAACAAAACCCCTCAAGGTTACCATGCAAAGCACGCCACTCGTAATTTCTCCTTTTCCTTCTCTTCCATGTCCTCCTCCTGGGCCACATCAGCCCTCGACCGGGTTCAATATGAAGTTAGAAATAGGCGGAACTCTTGGATGGTTAGAACGTTTAAAAAACACACAACACTTTTTTTGTTTTGTTACATAGCTTTGGAAACCCCCGGTTGTTATGGCTGCCCCCGGGCTGGGAAGGAAAGACGTGGTGGAGATCTGTTGGTAGAGATCTGTAGATGGAGATCTGTAGGTGGAGATCTGTTGGTGGAGATCTGTTGGTGGAGATCTGTAGGTGGAGATCTGTTGGTGGAGATATGTTGGTGGAGATCTGTAGGTGGAGATCTGTTGGTGAGATCTGTTGGTGAAGATCTGTAGTTGTCAGTCGTGGATGAGAGAAGAGGGTTGAATTCCAACGCAGCGCTCCCAGGTGTGACGTGAGAGGAGTGCTATAGGGTGCAAGACGGAGGGAACGGGGATCCGCTCCCATGTTGAGAGCTCTCGAAGGAAAAGCGTGAAATAGGAAACTACAGGCGGTTACCTAAGTCCAGGAAAGGTGCCCGGACACACGTGCTCTGCCCGTCTCTCTGGCTGGCGGAGGTGACCAGCGGCAGGCCCTCGGGAGGCTGCCCGTGGGGGAGGGCCAGGGACCGAGCAGCCGGCCGGCCGGGCTGGGG
>NW_006293349.1:4056274-4061042 GCF_000327345.1 Myotis davidii
TTCGCAGTCAGTGAGGTGAGCTTGGGAAGGACATGGCCGGGCGGCGGGCGCGGGGCTTGGGGAGGGGCAGCCCTGCCATTGCCCCGAGGACCAGGAAGGCAGAGCTGCTGTGAGATGAACAGTCGGACAGAAGCAGGAGGGAGGAGGCGCGTGGGCAGCAGCTGGAGGGTGTGGAACAGGCCGCCCCTTCCGCCCGGGCAGCATGTAACAGAGGAGCCCACACCGAACCGCTCCGACCTCGGAGCCATGGGTCACTGGTGGCAGTGACCGTGGGTGGGGAGCCGCCCTGAGCTGAGCTGGAAGGAGCAAGTCCCAGGTCGGCCTGCCTCTCTCTGTCCTTAGCGCTCAGCGAGGGACAGAGACGCGGGTCAACCCTGCTCCGACGTGGCGAGCGAGGGCCCTGCGTGCCCCTTACGCCATCGCCACCGTGTGATAACACACCGCTCATTTGTGTGTGTGGTAGATGATGGTGCTGATGTGTCCAGGGTAATGGGAAGCATATGGGTCACAACTGTTTTGAAGTAAAAATGTCTGTAAAGTTTATTTAGGCTCCTCAATTACAGGGTGGGCGGGAGGCGGGCCTGTGGGTTGAGCGTGTGGTTACGTGTTGGCATGGTGCCGGGCCGGGCCGATGCTGCCAGAGAGAAGGAACAGAATGGGGACGGGGCCTGTGTCTTCCTCTCTCTCTCTCTCTCTCTCTCTCTCTCTCTTTCTTTGTTAATCCTCACCTGAGGATATTTTTCCATTGATTTTTAGAGCAAGTGGTAGGGAGGAAGAGACAGAGAGAAACATCTAGGTGAGAGAGACACATCAATCGGTTGCCTCCTACACGCACCCCGACCAGGGCTGGGGGACCTGGAACCAGGTATGTGCCCCTGACCGGAATCGAACCCGGGACCCTTCAGTCCGCGGGCCAGCATTCTGTCCACTGAGCCAAATCAGCCAGGGCCCTCGGGTCGTTTCTTCAAGCAGTGACGTCAAGGCCAGTGTTCGCACAGACGGGTCGGATGGCATCACCCTGTGCTTGAGAGGGTGTGCCCGCCGTCCAGCCCCGTCTCCCCGGTGCTGGGCACTTCAATTTGGTGAGATTTCCTGGCAGTTTGAAATCAGGGCTCTCTGGAGTCCTGGAAGAAGAGCAATCCCTTTGAGCCTCTCTCTTAGATTCTAACATACTCTCCGCTTGATGAATTGTGCCCAGTTTTGGGGACCACAGTTAAGTATTTCCGTCTGTGACAGACAAGAGGAAGTAAGAGCTCAAGTTAGGTGTTTTGACTTCAAGTCAACCCATGGCAGGGTCCTGGTGACCTTCTGAAGCTGTGTGTGTGTGTGTGTGTGTGTGTGTGTGTGTGTGTCGGGGTGGGGGGAGTTGGGGGGCATGCGTGCACGCATACAGAGTCATATGTGGTTATTCCTTTGGGATCTAGCAATAGTCCCAGGAGCACGGGAAAAGGCCGGAGTTAACCAGCCCATGTGGAGGTGGGCGAGTGCGTGGCTGGGAAGTTCACTGGCATCACCCCCGTGCTGTCTGCCTTCCTCCCCAGTGCCCATTTGTGACATTGTGCAAGGTGAAGGAGTGGAGTGGAGGGGCTAATTGGACGGTGGGCGGGGCTTCGTTCCCTGTGAAGGTCACAGGATGGGCTTTCCTGTTTACTGCTCCTGTGGGGGCTCACTCCACACCCCGCAGGGGCTTCGGCAGCACGTGGAGGGAACCCACCCATTCGTCCGTTCATGGCTTGGTCCTGGTGATGCCTCACGTCTCCAGCTCTGGATGAAAGTGGCCTGTTTCCCGAGGAGCGTGCACCTGGGAGGGGATCTGAGGGGCGCGTAACTGATCACAATGCAGAACGATTGCGGACCTGTCTTCAGGGCTGTATCCCCTTTAAAGCACGTTCACTGCATCATCGCAGCTCACGGATGTGGTCTGTTTCCCACTTGCACAAAGATCAGCCCAAGTTCAGCCGGATGACTGCCTAGAGGCGGTGCCGGGCGCCAGCGTGGTAGATACCGTGTCACTGCGCTCAGGGAGTGGCCGCCCCGCGGGAGAATGGGCATCTAGGGTCCTTCTCGGCCTCTGTCGAGGCATTTTTTCCAAGGAGGTGAACACGGCCTTCCCAGGGCTGTGGAAGGATGAAATCTGCTCCCGGCACATCGAACGGCCCAGTGAATTGTCGGTATCAACGGCTCCACTCACTCTTGTTGGAAGGAAAGCCCCAGGGCTGGATGGGCAGGCCACGGGGTCCCGTCCGAACGTAAACCCTCCCTGTGTCCCGGCTTCTCCTGCCTCCAGCGCTCTCCGCGGGCACCCGTGGGCGGCCTGGCACCACCCGCATGCAGAGGGCCGCGTGGGCCCAGAGCAGGGCCAGTGCCGGCTCCGCTGGTCCTGCAGTGTTTCCCCATGATCCTCAGCTTTGTGCTAACTTGCTGGCGCCCTGTCCGTCTGTCTGTCTGCCTCCCCTTTTCCTGCATTCCCTTCATATCCCAGCCCTTCCTGACCCAGGCAGACTCGGGCGGACTCGCTGAGGGGTTAAGTGCAAGAGTTTTCCCTAATTAAGTGCATGTTGACAACATGAAGCTCCGTTAAGCTGGAGGGAGCGAAGGGCATCCTGTTGGTGAGTTTTGAGGAGGGGGGTCCACAGGAGGTCTGGCTGCCTGCCTGCCTCGACAGGCGGCCTTGGCCGTCCTCGGGGCTGGAATTGGAGGAGACCTGAGGCAGAGCCGTGGCGCCGTTCGCCTGGGGGACCGTGCAGCTCCGTCACTGGTGAAGGCGGTGGGCCGGATGTAGCTCAGTGCTGGTGGTATCAGCTACTTGGTATTTGTGGCCATTTTTCTCACGTTGGAGCACATTTCTCCCTCATTCTTCTGGAACCAGTGACGCATCGCTGGTAGTGGACGTGCGATGTGACGGTTCCCTCCTGGGTCCCCTGAATCGCCCGGACGCGAACAAACAGAGCCATAAACAGCGTGTGTGTGGCATAAAGCGCAGCATTAGAGACATCAGTGCCAGTTTGGTTCACTGGGAATGCATGGGGAAAGGTAACAAGGGCCACGCAGGGAGGCTGTTACGTATTAACTTTAAGACTCGGCAGGAAATAGAGTGGGAGGCCTCAGCGTTCTAGCTGAAGCACATCAGCGGGCCTTGAAGGGGCCGTGGGTACATGTGATAACTGCATGATAGTGAGCTGTGTCCTAAGGTTACATGTGATGACCACATGATAATGAGCTGATCCTAAGGTTACATGTGGTTACATGTGATGACCACATGATAATGAGCTGATCCTAAGGTTACATGTGATGACCACATGATAATGAGCTGATCCTAAGGTTACATGTGGTTACATGTGATGACCACGTGATGGTGAGCTGAGTCCTGTGGTTACATGTGATGACCACTTGATAGTGAGCTGCATCCTAAGGTTACATATGATGGCATGTGATGACCACATGATAGTGAGCTGCGTCCTAAGGTTACATGTGGTTACATGTGATGACCACGTGATGGTGAGCTGCCCTAAGGTTGCATATGATGACATGTGATGACCACGTGATGGTGAGCTGCCCTAAGGTTGCATATGATGACATGTGATGACCACGTGATGGTGAGCTGACCTAAGGTTGCATATGATGACATGTGATGCCCACGTGATGGTGAGCTGACCTAAGGTTGCATATGATGACATGTGATGACCACGTGATGGTGAGCTGACCTAAGGTTGCATATGATGACATGTGATGACCACGTGATGGTGAGCTGACCTAAGGTTGCATATGATGACATGTGATGACCACGTGATGGTGAGCTGACCCTAAGGCCTTGTTTCCATGCCCTGCAGCTTTGCCCTGTCGGACGAAGCCTACCGGTCCCTGCGAGATCAAGACAAGGACCAGTGCATCCTCATCACCGGGGAGAGCGGGGCCGGGAAGACAGGTAAGACCCCGGGCCAGCCTCCCGCTCCGCTGGATGGCCGGTGCCCCGGGAGTGGCAGAGTGAGCGCAGCCAGGAGCGCCGTGCGGTCAGCACGAGGCTGTGCTGGGCCGCCAGGTGCCTGTGCCACGGGCTCCGGGGCTCCGGGCTGCTTGCCTAAGGGAGGCCGGGGCCTCGGGGCCCTGGGAGGCCGCAGCGCAGCTCCTCTCTGTGGGGAGGGGAGGAGAGGAGCGGGGGGCCAGGGAAGGCTGACTTCCTCGGAAGCCACAGAACTGAGATTTTTGTCTGTAGCTTTAGATGGGCTGTCTATATTTCTAGTGCGGAGATAAAGATCATGTGCAAAATGCTGCGGAACCAGAGAGGAACCTCTGTGTGTATTTTTGGAGTGATTGTGCTGTTTTCCCTTGTGCTTGTAATAAAAGCAGTTTGTATGGCTGATGGCCGGAGTGAGAGGTGATTCTGCCTGGGCCTGGCGACCGGGAGAGGGTGGGGAGAGCTGCACTGGCGAGTCCACTCTGCAGGCTCCCCCTGCTGCCATCGGGTCTCCTCCGCGGAACTGAGGGCCCAGGAAGGAGGAAGGCGGTGAGGGAGATGAGGGCTGCCTGTCTGTTCCATCTCTAACATGCTCTCCTTTAAAATATAGTCGACAGATGACGGTGTGTTAGTTTCAGGTGTACGTCCTAGTGATTCTGCCTGTATGAACCTCACGATGCGACCACCCCGACATGGCGTCACCACGGTCGCCGTGCAGAGCTGTGCCATTACTGACCGCATCCCAGTGCTGGGTAGCACACCCCGTGGCTTCTGTACCGCGTGTTCTTGTGTGACAGCCGAGGCTGGCCATTC
>NW_006293349.1:4061070-4064252 GCF_000327345.1 Myotis davidii
TTTGCCCAAGGTTTAAATGTTTCCACTTTCTTGGCTGTTCCGTTGTCAGATTAATAACCTTGGTTTCCACCTGCCCGGCGCGGCTCAGTGGTTGAGTGCCCACCTGTGAATGAGGAGGTCAGGGCACAGGCCCGGGTGGCAGACTCCGTCCCCAGTAGGGGGCATGCAGGAGGCAGCCTACCAACGGTTCTCTCTCATCACTGATGTTTCTCTCTCCCCCTCTCCCTTCCTCTCTGACATCAATAAAAATGATAATAGCACAAGAATAAACGGTTGCACCTCCTCACAAGTGTACACCTATGTGTGCTCCGCCCCGTGCTTTCTGAGGGTCTGATTGTACCCATTTGTTCCTGAGTGAGTCATCAGACGTGGGCTGTGGCCACTGGTTTGGATGCACTTCGGCAGTTCCTCATCTCGGGAACATATGCACCAGGAAGACAGCGCAGCCACTAACTGGCCACGTCGGCGACCTCCTCCTTCCGGGAGAGTCAGACCGTTTGCTTCCTCGTGGAGGGAGGGCCCGTCTCTTGTTGGCTCCGGATCTGCCTGATGGAAAGACTGAGAGGGATGGCTGGGACCGGTTCAGGGGGTTGGCATTCATTCTTTTCTTTTTTTGGTTCCTCTTTTGTTTTGTTCACCCTCACTGGAGGATCCTTTTTCCATTGATTCTTAGAGAGAGGCAGGGGAGAGAGGAGAGAGAGAGAAACGTTGATGTGAGAGAGCCACATCAGTTGGTTGCTTCGCACTCGTGCCCCCACTGGGGTGGGGAACCTGCAACCAGGGTATATGCCCTTGACCGGAATCGAATCCCCGGCCCTTGGGTTCGTGGGCCGACATTTATCAAGGGCCCCGGATGTGCTAGCACTTGGCCCATCATACCTCTTTTCTAGAAGAATCGTTACTGATAGCTTAACCCTTTGCGGTCCAATTTTATTTTTGGAATTCAAGCAGTCTGGTCCAAATTAATTGATGGGATTGAATGTTGAACCGGTTTGCAGTGTCGACCTCAGCCTTGACGTTGGACCTGCTCCTAGCGCCTGGTCTGTCGAGTCAGCCTCGACATTGGACCGAAAAGGGTTAAAGCACCACGCGGAAGCAGAGGGCTTACTTGATAAGAAGTGATTGTCTCACTGGGTTGTGAGCCCCGCGTGGTGGCTGATGCTGTCATTGGTCTTCCATGCTGGAGACACTCGTACCTGCAGGGTATGTGCTGGGACACGCCGGGAGACGTGAGGCGCGTGGGGTTCTTTGGGCCCTGTTTATTTCAGTATTGCTGTGCTGAGTAAAACATTCATTATGGCCCGGCCGGCGTGGCGCAGGGGTCGAGCATTGACCTAGGAACCAGGAGGACACAGTTCGATTCCTGGTCAGGGCATAGGCCCGGGTTGCAGGCTCGATCCCCAGTGTGGGGCGTGCAGGAGGCAGCCGATCCATGGTTCTCCTGCATCATGGATGTGTCCATAACAGTGCCCACGGCTGCTCTAGGCAGTGCGCTCACAGTTTTCTGCTGTGGATGCCCAGCGTTTGCAGAACACGACTTAAGCACTGATGGGGGCTGGGAGGCGGGGCATGCGGGAGCCATCACCACGCAATTCCGAGGACATCAGAAGAAATCTGTGGGCCTGGGAAGACGATCCTGACGTAGGGAAACACTGTACATCACGTGGTTCCTAACTTTACAGTTGCATCAGCTCCTAAGCACTCCCCAGCCATCTGCTGACGGAGTTAGGAGGCCCGCCTGCCTCGCTCAGGAAGGCCGTTAGTTCAGAACCCCACGAGCTGTCTGCATGCCAGCTGCCGGAGCGCTCTGCCTGTCGGTGACCGGGGCGTCGCTGGCTCACTGCGGCCGCAGCATCACGCGTGTTCGGGACGGCGCACCTCGCCGGGAGAGCTGAGCGACGCAGGGCCCCGATGTGCCGAGCTGTGTTTGTTTCTTCCCCACGTGAGAAGGGCCCCTCGGACCCGCGTGTTCTATGTGGATCACCAGAGCGTCCGTGGGCCAACTTCCCGAAGCCAGGCCCCTCCTGTTGGGTGGCAGTTCCGTGAAAACCTGGCCCGTCGCGACCGCCTCGGCGTAGAGGCTGCGCTGCTCGCGGCGGGACCTGGGCTCTGTACCCGAACAGCTGCCTGCGGTCGGTGTGGGGCACGTCCTGGGTCATGCTGCCGCCCTGAGGCCTCGGGACTGAGGGGTCCTTCCAAGCTGCAGCGTCCAGTCTCATTGCACACAAACAGGCCTCGTTGGTTCAGCAATCTCATTCTTTTTATTTTTTAATCTTTATTGTTGAAAGTATTACAGATGTCCCCTTTTTCCCCCACTGACCCCTCCTAGCCTGCCCCGTCCCCTGCCCCAGGCCTTCATCACCGTATTATTTGCACACAAGGTCTTTGGTTGATCGATTTCCACCCACCCACCCTCCCCCGCCTTCCCATGCTTCCATGCCTCTGGATCCCCTCCGTTCAGCCGTTTATTTTGTTCATTAGATTCCATATACGAGTGAGATCATGTGATGCTTGTCTTTCTGACTCAGCATCCTCATTCTTTAGGAAACTGAACCACCCGCCCTGGGCAAGCGTGGTCCCTAGAAAGCTTTCGGCATCTTAACCGAGGAGGGAGGGAGGGATACAAATAGATACACGTGTTAGGATGTGCGTGTGCGTAGATGAGTGGTTCTCTTTATACGCTCTCTGACCTGTGTCATACAAGTCTTACGTGATCTGTGTGTGACCTGTATGTTCCCTGGGTATGTGAGTGCAGACAGGGGCACCTGTTAACTCCCGGATAAATCCATCGGCCGCTCGGTGAAGAGAACTCAGAGGAAGCCTTGCTTATATTCACATCGTTCGTTTGTTGTTCTGTTTGGACTTCGTGAGTGAGTGCCTGTGGGGCTTCTTCATGAACGTGCATAGGTTTTGATATCTTAGCGGTGAGATTCCCAGCCTTTTGTCCTCACGGCGCAAATGACTTTCATTGAAATATTCCTCTTCCATTTCTTGTTCCCCCATTGCTATTCCACAAGGCTTTCTTTCATAAAAATATTACACAATTATATGATTAGGTAATCCTACATAATAAAAGCCTAATATACAAGCCACCAAACGGCGGAACAACCAGTCGCTATGACATGCACTGACCACCAGGGGGGCAGACACTCAATGCAGAAACTGCGCCCAGCTCGCAGGCT
>NW_006293349.1:4064280-4072099 GCF_000327345.1 Myotis davidii
CTCCCCCCCCCCCCATCGCTCCGCCAGTTGACCCACAGATTGGCCCTGATCACCGGCCAGGCCTAGGGACCCTACCCATGTACGAATTTCATGCACTGGGCCTCTAGTAATTACATAACAACATATATTTAACAACATATATTATTCACAGCCTAGTACGAGGTACCAGAGAATTCAGAGTTAAATTAGTTATAATTCTTGCCTTATCAGGAATTTAAAATCCCCAGAACCATAAACCATTGCTATCACCCCTTTCAGCTCCTTGTAGAAATGAGTTCTGATCTACATACTCTGCTCTAGTGGCATTTCTTACAGGACATTTGTCTGTTAGTGCAGTGTCTTTGGTTAAACCCTAGAGATTCTACCATTTTCCAGTTAGAAGAGATTTTGACTTCAAAGACTTCATCTTTTGTCTGTCTGATTGTTGATGAATTTTAGGATTCAAGTTACATTCAAACATAAATGTTCATCTGTGAGGTATCTATCAGTTAGAGAAATGATGGACTAAGACAGCCGTGGGCAAACTACGGCCCGCGGGCCGGATCTGGCCTGTTTGAAATGAATAAAACTAAAAAAAAAAAGAAAAAGACCGTACCCTTTTTTTTTCTTCTGTTCATCAGATTATTTATTCACTTGATTCTTAGATTCACTTGTTGTTAGATGCATATTTGTTGTTCATAATTTGTATCTTTACCTTTTTCTTCTTCTTCCTCTTCTTAAAGGATACCTTTCAGCATTTCATATAATACTGGTTTGGTGGTGATGAACTCCTTTAGCTTTTCCTTGTCTGTGAAGCTCTTTATCTGACCTTCAGTTCTGAATGATAGCTTTGCTGGATAAAGTAATCTTGGTTGTAGGTTCTTGGCATTCATCACTTTGAATATTTCTTGCCACTCCCTTCTGGCCTGCATAGTTTCTGTTGAGAAATCAGCTGACAGTCGTATGGGTACTCCCTTGTAGGTAACTGAGTTTCTTTCTCTTGCTGCTTTTAAGATTCTCCCTTTGTCTTTTGCTCTTGGCATTTTAATGATGATGTGTCTTTGTGTGGTCCTCTTTGGATTCCTTTTGTTTGGGGTTCTCTGTGCTTCTTGGACCTGTAAGTCTATTTCACCAGGTGGGGGAAGTTTTCTGTCATTATTTCTTTAAATAGGTTTTCAATATCTTGCTCTCTCTCATCTTCTGGCACCCCTATAATTCGGATGTTGGTACACTTGAAGCTGTCCCAGAGGCTCCTTACACTATCTTCATATTTTTGGATTCTTTTTTCATTTTGCTTTTCTAGTTGGGTGTTTTTTGCTTCTTCGCATTTCAAATCTTTGACTTGATTCTTGCGCTCCTCTGGTCTGCTATTGGGAGGCTGTATAATATTCTTTATTTCAGTCAGTGTATGCTTAATTTCTAGTTGGTTCTTTATCACAACATCGAGGGTCTCATTAGATTTCTTATAGATCTCATTAAGTTTATTGGCGCTTTCTAAACAGTTCTTGAGAGACCTTAAAAGTGTGGTTCTGAACTCTATATCTTCCATGGACAATTTTGTCCTGTTTCTTTGTCTCCGCATTTTGTTATGCTTTCTTGGTGCACCCCCTAGTGGTCTTTGTGCACAGTCTTGTTGTAGTTAAGCCTTGATTGTTGTAGCTAATACTAGGGGGGATTTGACCTCCAGGCCAAGTGGCCAAGACCGTACCCTTTTATGTAATGATGTTTACTTTGAATTTATATTAGTTCACACAAACACTCCATCCATGCTTTTGTTCCGGCCCTCCGGTCCAGTTTAAGAACCCATTGTGGGCCTCGAGTCAAAAAGTTTGCCCACCCCTGGACTAAGAATTGATTCTGAGCAATGCTGTTGCATCTAGCCACCCCCTCCCCCCTTGCCCATTACAGTACAGCCCTCGTGCCTTATTTTATAACTGGACGTTTGTACTTCTTAATCCCCTTCCCCTTTTGCCAGTTTTAAACGCCAGTGTTTTTATGTCTAAAATGGCAGTGCTTTTCAGATTTTTGAGTACACGTGAAGAGTACCTGTTAGTCTCATATGGAACCGTTTCATACCCTTACAGTACACCTGAGCGACATTGTCATTGAGAATGTGACGGCCGGATTAGTATATTCACAAAGTATCACTTTGGAAAATGGGTACAATTTTATGCTGTGATTGCGAAGGTCATCTCTACTTGGTCCCTATAATAGTCAACATAATTCAAAACCTAGACTTGGAGATGTGGAGGGTGAGAATTATTGATCCTCCTCAGAAGCAGAGTGTTTTTGTTCATGGATAGTATCGCATAAAGTTTTGATTGGAAAAATATCTAAGCCTTTAAATAAAAGTTCAAATTTATTCGGACTTTAGTAGAGGAGAACTAACAGGAGGTAAAGGAGAAAGCTTTGTGAGGTCACTTTTGTTTCCCGTGTCCAGCGTGACGCAACATCATGAAAACAGTCTTCTGAACCATGTTGGGTCTTGCAGCTTATCTTTCCTGGCTTACTCCTTTCTCTAAAGAAATTAATATCTCTCAAACTACCTAAGGCAGAGACCCAGTGTTGTGTCAGGAAAACAATTATGAGTTGTCTCCTTTAGACAGTGAGTCTTTGTTTGGGAGAAAATGACTCTTAATCCTGGCTTCCAAAAATAAATTATTAAAACGAGCCCAGTATTAGAGTTCTTGAAGGTAGTTAAGAATCTGAACACAGAAATTTTTATAGAGAACTTAGATCTAAGTATCCTTGAGCTGTATTTAAAAATTACATCTGACTTACTTAAACGATTTTATTATTTTATTTTTAACAGGTTTTTATTTTAGAGAGAGGAAGGGAGAGAGGGAGAGAGAGAAAAAGAGAGAGAGAGAGAGAGAGAAAGAAACAGGGATGTGAGAGAGAAAGGCTGGTTGGTTGCCTTCTGTACACATCCCAGCTGGGGATTGAACCTGCAGCCTGGATGTGTGCTCTGAGTGGGAACCGAACCAGCGACCTTTTGGTGCATGGGACAACATTCAGCCAATGGGGCCACACTGGCCAGGGCTTAAGTGATTTTAAAGTTAGTAAAAGTGATTCGTAATTTCAATATAACTTAACCCACTTTTATGTCTCAGTAGTTATTGTGGGTTTGTATTTATGTACAATTTAACAGCCACCTGCTATAAGTCAAATTCAGATTCTAAAGATCTGTTCCTGATGCCTTTTTTTTAATCAGCAGTGATCCTAAGAGAACTGTTTCCATTTTATTTTGTCCATTAAAAGGTCTCTGAGATGCCAAATTAATTTCAGCAGCCACCAGAGTTGACCCCCTCGCCCGCCATGTCATTTTGCCCCTGGAATCCATCCTGGCCAGAAAAGGGTTTCCAGAGACCTCAGTGGTCACGTATCTGACCTGTGAGGTGTGGGGCCATAGTGAGCTCAGTAATCCCGGAAATAAACGAGCAGCCTGACCTGGACTTTTAATACAATTTGTTAACTTATCTAAAAGAAAGCACCTTTTCATTGAAAGTGTGTGTGTGTGTGTGTGTGTGTGTGTGTGTGTGTACACCAGTTTTTGGGACAGTTATTTTGCCAATAAAGGCTTTCAGTCTTCTAATAGTATAATGGATAGAAAGATAGGCAACATTTTCAGGGCAAGAAAAGAGAATATACATATGTGAAGATGCAGGTGGGAATGGGGGCAAAGAATGCCTCTAGGAGCGCAGAGGAAGAGGAAGAGAGTCTGGGGGTTGCTTCAGAGGCCAAGCTGCAGAGTTGGGAGGGGAGGGTGATTCAGGGGAGTGGAGGCCAGATATCACAGGGTGTTAGGAATTGTCTGGGAAGGCAGCCTGCCTGAACTTGAAAGCTAGAAAGTCTAGAAAGAAAATTCCTAAAGTAACCAGAAGAAGAGTTCCAGTTTGGGTTGGTGGATAGAGGGACATGTGGCACCAAGAAGTCAAAAAATATAACAGATAATAGAGCCTTGGCCTGGTGGCTCAGCTGATTGGAGCACCATCCCGTACACCAAAGGGTTTGATTCCTGGTCAGGGCACACACCTATGTTGGGGGTTCTATCCCTGGGGGGTGCTTACAGGGGCAACCGATAGGTGTTTCTTTCCCATATCAATGATTCTCTCTCTCCTCCTCTCTCACTGAAATAATAAAAACATATCCTCATCTGAGGATTAAAAAAATGTAGTAGAATATAAACTCTTTGTCCATAACTGAGGTCAGGTTGGCCTGAACTGGGCAACAGCAGTATGTACGTACACGTTACCAGCTTTTAGGTGAACCCTGAGGACAATGGGAAGTGTCACCCAGGCCCTTTACACAGGGGGTGGGGGGGGAGGATGTTAAGGGACAGTACCCTTTGGAGGACAGGCCTTTCGAAGATGACAAGACCTGTTCCTGGCATTGCCAAGATGACAAGGCAGACATTTCTCGATTATCGTCTTTAAAAGAGACAGCAGAAACCAGCCGTCACAGACCGCCACAGGAGCTGTGTGGACCCCTGGCATTAGACAGAAAGCAAACTGCAGGAAGACCGACCTCTAGCCAGTGCAGAAGCGCCCCATCTCCCCCCACAGCTCCCGGGCTCCGCGAGATGGTTTGCTTCCCTGCACCACACCTGCCAGCCCTCCAGAGGGAGTCACCGGAGGCCTGGGGACTTCAGGGACCTGCGTACATGCTTGGTGCTCATTGGTTCCTGTTTGTGACTTGGGGTTTGCTCAGAGGCTGAAGCAGCAGTGTTCAACCAGTGGGCTGCAAGAATTTTTACAACAGGCGATGCCTGACTGGTGAGGGGCACGGGCCTCTGTTGTTCTCTCAGATGGTTAGATAAAAAAATGACAACAGCCAATACAACCATAGCCATCCGGCGTGAATGCCCCGCCTTAAACCATAAATGTACAGGTCATGTAGCAGAGTTGCATCTCGTTGGTCACGTTGCGTAAGAAGGTTGCGTCTGATGGGTTAATTCTGGGTACCAGAAATTCTTAAATCAGGTATAGGCACCTGAGTTTTTAAAAAGTCACTTTGGAGCAAAAAGGGTGGGTAATTACTATTTTTTTTTTTTTGGTAAATCCATCCAAATTATACCTATTTTTTGTCAGACCGGCCAAAAATATATTTGTTGGTGTGCCGTAGAACTTTAGTAATTAGCTTACGTGTGCCAGGAGATGAGAAAGGTTGGAAATCGTTGCCCTAACGTGAGTGTGTGGGCCACGTGCCCAAGGCGGCATTCCAGTTCATTTATTCTCGTCAGCAGCGGGACGCCGGCTGGAAGCCACCTGCAGGTGCGTGCAGTGTTGAGATTGGCCCTCTCATCCTCAGAGTCCAGGTGCCCTCCCTCTCCCGGGAAGGCGCTGTCCCTCCCCCGGGAAGGCGCTCCTGCTGGGGGACCGCCACTGAGCAGAGCCTGGAGAGAAAGCCGACGTGGGGGTTGGTTTCCTGGCAGCTGGCAGACACTCCCGCCGGCATCAGCAGCGGGCGGTTCCCAGAGCCTGATGTGGAGCATGAGCATGGGCAGCTCAGCCAGAAGCACCTTCCAGGCAGCTGGGCCTGGGGAAGGCACACACTAGGTCCTTTCCCAGAGTTCCGCGGTGCGTGCGACCCTCCAGGAAGCGCTGTACAGAAGGGACCCTGTTTGAAAAGGGACCCTGTTTCACTCCGTCTGACTCACGGTCCGCACCCCACCCAGCGCATCCACGTTAGACCTCCCTTCCCGGAGCCCCTGTGAACATTTCTGGGAACTCGGTGTTGACGGGGTCAGGTTTCCCTGGCCGCTTGGACTTCGTGGTTAGAGCGTCGGCCTGTGGGCCCAAGGGTTGAGGGTTCAATTTCTGGTCCAGGGCTCAGACCTTGAGTGGACACTCCATCCCTGGCCCTGGTTGGGGGCACTTGCCAGAGGCAACCGATCGATGTGTCTCTCTCACTTCAGTGTTTCTCTCTCCCCCTCCCCCCTCCCTTCCCGTCTCGCTAAACATCAGTGGGAGAATATCCGCGGGTGAGGATTGAAAAAAGGATCTCAGGGGCCGGTGAAGAGGGGACATGGCTGAGAGGCGTGGGAGGACGAACCCCCCGGAAGCCAGTTGTGTCCACCTGTGAGCCCAGAATCATCCGAATGCGTCCGGCGCTGCTCTTCCTCACCAGCTCACCTTTCCGAGCTCCAAGTGAGCTGTACCCACAACCGAGCCTGGGAGGGCTGCTTCCTGTCACCAAACCCTTATGTCAGCTGCTCAGTTTTCTGATTGAGTTGAAGAGTCATTTATTTAGTTTAATTGTGAGCCAACCCGTTGGATTTAGAACAGTTCTTCAAACATTTTTAAATGCCTTTGGTAAGGATACCCACGCTACCAAGCTAGGTTGGGCTTGAGTCAACTTGTATGATAGAGTCATTTCATGTGAACGGCTGCTGTAAGGGATTTTGTGGGCGCTGTCACTCAGCAGTTTGTTTAGCGGCCCAGGGAGAACCTTTAAGCACAGTTCCCGTTATAGCTGAATTCATGTCATGTTGTTGAATAGAAAGGACAAATACTTTAAAAGACTAGAGGCCCGGTACACGAAATTCGTGCACTCGGGGGCAGGGAGGTCCCCCAGCCTGGCCTGTGCCCTCCTCACGGTGTGGGAGCCCCGCGATCAATGGCCCCAAAGAGGTAGGCCGGAGCAGGGGGGTCCCTCCTCCACGTGAGGCGGCGAGACATCGGGACCGGCCTCCCCCGTGCTGCACGGAGCCTTGGGACCCCCAGACATTGCCGTGCGGAGTGGCCGCCGGGCCCCACCTCCACTGTGCGCACAGCCATCTTGTGACGGCGTGAGGGCATCACCGCGTCAGGGTGTGACAACCACCTAGGCCAGTGGTCGGCAAATTGTGGCTCGGCAAACCGCGGCTCGCGCGCCACATGGGGCTCTTTGGCCCCGTGAGTGTGGCTCTTCCACAAAATACCGACTTCTGTGCATGGGCCACGAATTTTCAGTCGCACTGTACGTGCGCACGCACGTGGTATTTTGTGGAAGAGCCACACTGAAGGGGCCAAAGAGCCGCATGTGGCTCTTGAGCCCTGGTTTGCCGACCACAGACCTAGGCTGTTATTAGTATAGATTTCCAAGGCATTATGTACTCCCTGGTATAGAGGCATTTGAAACACTATTGGTGGGTTTTGTCTTCCCACTTTCTTCCCTCTAAATGTTTTTTTTTTAAATTTCAGCCTAATTTGTTAACATGGCTTCTTTTCACCTGCAGAGGCCAGCAAACTTGTCATGTCCTACGTGGCGGCCGTGTGTGGGAAAGGGGCGGAAGTCAACCAAGTCAAGGAGCAGCTTTTACAGTCCAACCCGGTGCTGGAAGGTAGGTCTCTCTGTGCGCGCGGGGTCGGCTCTGCGTGGACGCGGGGTCGGAGCGGCG
Source organism: Myotis davidii (assembly GCF_000327345.1). Taxonomy (NCBI): domain Eukaryota; kingdom Metazoa; phylum Chordata; class Mammalia; order Chiroptera; family Vespertilionidae; genus Myotis; species Myotis davidii. The sequence continues at coordinate 4,071,641 of NW_006293349.1, forward strand.
TGGACTGGGGTCCGGTTTTCAGGGCACTCGATCCCGGGGCTACAAGCACCCTGATGGGAATCCCTGCTCTAGAGAGCTGTTTGGTTCCACTCTTTGTTCAAAGCCGTAGACGATCAAGATTTAACGTGTTTAATGCAGGGCTGCTTTGGGGTTGGGGGTACCCCCAGCGTAGGGGTTACTCCCCATTGTCGCCCTCTTCTTCCACTTTATCACAAGGAGATGCCATGCATCCTTATCCCCCAGATGTTGGAATAAGAGTCACAAAAATACCCTGACTTTGTGAAAAGCAGAGACTGGAACATCTATTCTGTGGTTACTGATCTTTCTTTCCCCCGAGTAACCTAACAAATAAAGAAGCTGTTGTGGGAAGTGCCATATCTTCCTTATTCCAGTGTCTGACTTGTGTAGTCCCTGTTTTTTGCCTTGAAGTTCGGGGGCTGCCCATGTTGTTGCGTGTCT
>NW_006293349.1:4072153-4088501 GCF_000327345.1 Myotis davidii
AGAGCAGCTCCGTGGACGCTGTAGTCGCCTCTGTGATGAGGATCTGGCCGTTGCGCCGATGGTGCTCGAAGCGAGGCCCCGGGCAGGAAATGGGAGGAAGGCCTCTGTGGGCATGCGCCATCTCGTATGGGAACGCTCCACTTCCCAGCTGGAGCTGCTCCTGGAAATGAACATCGAGAACAATGCTCTTAGAACAACAATTGAGGAATGTGTCTCAAGTGTGTGAGGGAGCCCTTGTCTTCGAGCCTGGGGCTCACAGTCAAAGACGCCAGTGTTCGGAGCTGGGTTCAGAATGTGCAACTCAGACTTGTTTGATGAAAAGAGGGTTTATGGCTTGCAAAGGCCGCTCTGAATAAAGTTTTTTTGAAGCAATTCCTTCACTCGCCCTTGACCTTCAAGCCACAACACACAGCCTTTTATGCATTGGCATCTGGAGCTGGGCTTAGGGGCCACGCAAGTTAGTTCACTTGGCACCTCGACGTGGCCACACCCCCCAGGAAGGACTACCCTGTGAAAACCCCAAATGATGTCCTGGTCCTCACGACCCCTGGGGATCCCTGGGCCGGCACTCACCGTTCTCAAGGTTGCGTTTGTTACCGTCCGGCCTTTCAGCGGGGGTGGACGGGGGATGGAAAGGTGACTTCAGCATCCTTTCTGGAGGTTTCCTGTGTCAGGTTTCCTTGCTCCGTGTAGCACCTGTTTGCTTCGTGTTAAAGAGAGAATTGGTGTCAGGGGACCCGCTACGCCACACTCATCCCACGTGGTGTCTCTGCCCTGAGAACTGCCCTGTTGCCTTTATGAAGGAGGACTGAGGACTGAGTCTTAACTGAGGAGGACTCACCTTTTTTTAAAAAAAAAAATCAGAAACATTAAAAAACCAACAAATGTGCCCTGGCCAGTTTGGCTTAGTGGATAGAACATTGGTCTGTGGACTGAAGGGTCCCGGGGTCGATTCCAATCAAGGGCACATGCCCGGGTTGCCGGCTCGATCCCCATAGGGGGCGTGCAGGAGGCAGCCAATCAGTGATTCTCTCTCCTCGTTGATGTTCCTATCTCTCCCTCTCCCTTCTTCTCTGACCTCAATGAAAGTATATTAAAAAAAAATAAAAAGAAAAAGCCAGCTAATGTGAAATATAACACATCAGGGTTGGCTGCCAAGTATCCAAAGTGAACTTCAACTTGAACACACACTTCCTGGCCTGATCCCGTGGCTGCTCTCAGCACCCGGACCAGCTTTTAGCCCTGAGTTACCGTTTGAGCTCTTGCTCTTCAATCATCTTCTCTCCGTTGGATTGCATGAAGCGATGGAGGCTTCCGGAGATGGGATGCTGGTCTCTCCACCTGAACATTCATTTCTGCTCACGTGTCATCGTGTCTCAGTCCTTGCCAGCTGCCGTGTGGCCCACGGGTCCCGGTTAACAGCCAGGATGGGCCGAAACGCAGAATTTCATGCCCTGAGCCCAAGTCTGCGCCTTCACAAGCCCCCGAGGCCGTGGGTGTGCATGGTGAAGGGTGAGGCGCACCGCGGGGCTTCCAGACCACGGAACAGGGACCCTGGCTGCTCAGGTGGCATATTTACTCTGCTCGGTCCTTCGCTACCTTGGCCCAGATCGCTCTTCCCTGCCTTGTGCACAGCTTGGTGAGGCAGTCCTTCTACCGGAAGACCCTGTGAGCCGCCAGCGCTCCACGGAACACTCTGCCTGGTGGCATCAGCCTGTGGTTCTGAGGTGCCCTCGTTTGAAAGGGGGCCTGCGGGGAACTCGGCTCGAAGCAGCGGAGATTGGAACCCACTTGGATTTTGAGTCATGGGCCAGTTTGGCGTTCTTTTTTTTATTTTTTATTATATATACACTGAGTGGCCAGATTATGACCCGCCAGATTATTATGACCACCCCATCAGTACAATGAAGTGAATTAGTTATGCAAATAATAATAATAATAATAAAACCTGGAGAGTATTTGCTTAGGAAGTTTTCAATATTCAGTATTTTTGTAAGTGTCAATGAAGTACTTACGTTATACCAGCCGGGCTTGGCTTTCTTTATATTCTAGAAAGTTTCACTTAGGTCTGACGGACATATTGAGCCTACTGGCAAGGATGATAGTTTTCGAATCTCTTTGTCTTTCTGTTATAAATAGCTTGACTTCAAATTAATTACAAATTTAAAGGTTTCCGGAGACCTCAGCAAGTTCCACACAACTTTTGGCAATCCTAAGTAGTAGTTATCGCTGAATTGACCTTATCCGCTGAGGATCATGGTGAAGGGCTCAGAAGCCGTGCCTGCTGGCCACTCCATTCACTGCTGTCAACACTGTTACCAGATCCCGAATCAAACGAGACTGAGTTACAGTAATCCTGGGGAATTCCATGAGTCAGGAATGACGCTCTTTTTCTATGAACTTATAAGACACGGGAGCTTTAGTGGACTCCTGTTTAGTGTGCTTCTGTGGAAATTTTAGACAGCAGTGCCACTGCTGCAAGTTGTATGTTCTAGGATTTATAAATTGTAAGTATGATAGTGGCCGTATCTTTCTGCGTGAAATGACTTCCTGTCCATTTAACCATGCATCATTCCTTTCTTCCTAGCTTTTGGAAATGCCAAGACGGTCAGGAATGACAACTCCTCGCGATTTGTAAGTATTTGTAAAGCACAAGTGTTAACCCTAATATTTATCTCGTGCATGTGTACACAGCCAGGAGATGTTTAATATTTCCTCATACCCACGTGTGGAAACGAAGAGCACCATTGCTGTTGAAACCCGGGCGAGTTTTTACGGACGGTTCTTTGCTTTCTGGAATTCCCCTTTTTCCGTTCTTGGAGTGACAGGCTATTTTTTTTTTTCATGTTTTCTTATCACGGATCCTAAGATTCCATGAGCAATTTAAATGAGGCTATTTAGAATAACTCTTGTCTAAATTTTGGTATTTGGAAATCATAATTAAGAATCAGAAATTAAGGAGAAGGATAAACTGAGTTCGTATACTGTACCGGGTTTGTCCTTTATACAGTAACTAGAGGCCTGATGCACAAAATCCGTGCAAGGGGCTCGGCCCCCACCTCCATAGCAGCGGCCTCTGCCTCAACCCCCACCACACCCTGGCTTCATCCAGAAGGGCATCCGGAAGGACATCCAGTCTAATTAGCATATTACCTTTTTATTATTATAGATACCAGGACGGGAGGAGGTGTATTCTAAAGCTCAAGAGAGAGATCCAGTCACTAGGATTGGCAGCTAATGGGGGCGGGGAGAGAGGACTGAACAATAACAATTGAAGCTAACTGTTGCTTGGCGTTGGCTGAGTTGGAATATGCTGATTCCACTGAGAGAACTTTCCGGCTTCGTCTCCCATCATCTCTGCATGACTGCACATCTGCCCGCAGGGCTCTCCAGCTGAGCCCCTTCCTCCCCCACACAGACCTGCCTGGAGGCAGCAGGGGAGCACGCTGTGTGTGAGGCTAGCATTCTGAAATCGGTTCTTTCTTTCTATTTATTTACTGATGGATTTTAGATGGGGAGAGGGAGAGAGAAGCATCGACTTGCTGTCCCACATATGCATCCATTGGTTGATTCTGGTGTGTGCCCTGCTAGGCATGAGCCCCAAACCTTGGTGTATGGGGACGATGCTCTAACCAACGGAGTTAACCCGGCCAGGGCTTGAAATCGCTTCCTTTTTTCTAGAGTTTAACCGGTTTTATGTTAAAAGATCAGTGACCTCATAAGCTCTCTTCTCATACACGACTTGGGACCGATTCTGATCTTTGATGCCTCTTTGCCAGACCCTCCCTGCCTTTCCTCTTCCCCTCTGTCAGCTCCTCTGGCTGCTCCTCCGTGGGGTTCTCAGTGCTGCAGGCAGGAGCGTGGCCCCACGGAGATGGTCAATGGCTTGGAGAGGGGAAGGTTCCGGTCCGAGGCTGCGCGTTTTTCCGTTGGATTAGCCCTGCCTTGCCCTGCTGTGGTCACATGGCTAATCTCATTACATAAATAGAATGAGCAGCAACGGGAGCGTGGGCAGGGAGAAGTCATTCCAAGAGGTCAAGCTGCTTTGTGGAGATTTCATGTTTTGCTTTTTGCCAATGACACACGCTTTACAAAAGACATTTGCAAATATATTTAGTCCATAGACTGTAAACATTGAGAAAACCGTGTTACTCAGAGTCATTACTACATTCACAACTGAGAGGCTTGGCTTATTAAGTAAATTCAGAGAAATCCTATTATAACAGAGGCGTTAGGATATGAAATTAATACTGGATTATAGGCTACATCATTTCACGCCCAGGTCTTAGTAATTTCTCTCCTGTGTGCACAGTGACCATATATAGCAGCGTTGATGACTCATGGAAATTGCATTTCCTTTGACAGTGTGTGACAGGTTAACCCAGAATGAAGTTCTTTTTTTATAAATCCTCACCCGAGGATATTTTTCCATTGATCGTTAGAGAGACTGGAAAGGCCGGAGGGAGGATAGAAACACTGATGTGCGAGAGACACAGGGACTGGTTGCCTCCCCATGCGTCCTACCGGGACTGGGGATCGAACCTGTGACTGAGGTCCTTCCCCGTAACCAGGAATTGAACCTGCTACCCTTCGGTCCATGGGCCAACACTCTAACCACTGAGCAGACCAGCCAGGTCTGGCATGACCTTCTCAATCTCTTCACGGAGATACTTGGTCGACCCCGTGGTGGTCCCGTAGGCGTGCTCATTGTAGCTTACCCTTTAGACCAGTGTTCCCACGGAGGGCCGCACTCCTGGGCTTTGAATCCTCGTCCCTCCTCTCTGACCTTGTCCATCCGCCCAGGACCTGTCCTGGCGACTCGCTGCCTCGCTCTCTGCTCTGCTTACTCCCCGCTTTTGCTGCGACTCCTGTTGAAAGTCACCCACGTTTCTCCCCAATGACTGCCACCTCCCCTCAGCCACCCTGGCCTTGTTTCCTTCTAGCCCATTGCACACAGCCAGAGTGGTCTTGTCAGGAGGCACGTGTGACTGTGGCACCCTTGTCTGGGAACCGTTATGACCCGGCGTGGCTGTCAGGCGCACATCTCGATGTCGTGATGGGCTCCTGCCTCCCTCTCCATCCTTTAGGAGGCCAGCTTGCGCCTCCTCCTTCCTGCTCTCCCCTCCTTGCCTGCTGGCCTCTGACACTAAGGGCAGACTTCCTGCTTTCCCTCGGTCCCTGTTCCCCGTGCAGAGTACCGGGGCCCATGGCAGGAGGCACCCCATGCACAGTCCAGTCCGGTGTGTCTCTCTCCAGCCCCGGCGGCTGAGAGCGTCTGAGGGCAGGAGCTGGGCCTTGGTTGCCCTGCTGACCGCTTCTATAGACTGTTTTATAGACCTTTACTTAATGACTACTCAGTGAGGGCTTTATTTTTTAAACAAAATATTTTCATTGATTTCGGAGAGGAAAGGAGAGGGAGAGAGAGAAACATCAACGAGGAGAGACAATCATGGATTGGCTGCCTCCTGCACGTAACCAGGATTGAGGATTGAGCCTGCAACCCGGGCATGTGCCCTTGCCCGGAATTGAACCTGGGACCTTTCAGTCCCCAGGCCTATGCTCTAGCCACTGAGCCAAACCGGCTGGGGCTGTGAAGGCTTTAAAAGGCCAGGAGACCCAGGATGACGAGAAGGAGAAGGCAGGAGAGCGTGTGTGAGCTAAGAAAAAGTCACAGATCGCATGTTGACTGGGCGCCATGCGATCCTGGGTCTTCCCCCTCACGGTTATTTCTCAAATAGAGAAGTGTAAGTCATTCTTTGGGAGAATGACTTAGGAACCATCTCTCTGGCTGTTACGAAGGTAGAACACGAAGCAAAACCAAAGTCTCCTTCGACCAACACACCCTTTTCCAAACAAAGAGCAGCTGTCGGGGCCATTCTCTCCTGCTGGTTACTCTTTAACCAGACAATGACAGAGCAGTTCTGCAGAAATGACCGCGTGAAACGCCATGTGTGCGTCCCTGTGTTTAACGCACCGGCTATAAAGTAGAACACGAGCCTGTCATAGACGGCTGTGTAATCCAGATCAAAGCCCGAGAGGAGCACGGAGCGGTCTTTGATTCTGAGCTGGTCACCCGCATGGTCCTGTATTTGATTTGAGTGGATATAAAAACAGGACTTTAAGTGTTCCCCGGGGCCAGTGTGTTTGGAGTTTCTGGCCATGGCTTACACATATTTTGCCTATAAAAATGAAATAGTTCATCTTCCCCACGAATGCATATACAAGGAATACTTATTTTCCGCAGTTTTATTGTTGAATGGAAGACACCCCCCCTTCAGAACTTGAAACAGATCTGAAGTGGAAAATTTACATGACGGCTGAGATGATCTATTCTTGAATTAGCAATGGGATATGCTAGTTTGGAGCTAATGGGGTATTTAATATGAATTATTCATGGAGGCGTATTGTTGTGCGTCATGGTTACATAAACTGTGTCTTTCTTAATTACATTTAAACAGATGTATGGAGGGCTTACGCTGCTGCTGTTCTCTGAGAGGGTACGCTGACTGAATATTTTGAGGGGATCTTGAAAACTCACCAAGTCTTTCTCTGGCAGGGCAAATATATGGATATTGAATTCGACTTTAAAGGCGACCCCCTGGGAGGAGTGATTAGTAACTGTGAGTATTTTATTTGAATTCTTTTAAAGAAGTTTAGAACAGTAACACGTGTGTTTAAAATGGAATATTGTAGATACTTGGATCTTTAAGAGATGGGTGTACGAATATGTCTTCTTATACTGCTTAGACTTTTAACCTATAGATTTCAGCTTGTCTTATATAATTTCTAAATCTTTTTAAAAGATGACATAATCTTTACCCTGGAAAAACTTTTTAGGGGTCTGCTGAAGAAATAGGTACTAGTCCAACTGTATTTTATTACTATAGACCTTTCTCCAAAGGTTATTTTATTTAACAAACCCAGCCCAACTCTAGGCTGGAGGAATGCTGCCAGGTGGTTAGTGGTTAAGAAACCTGGGCAAACTATATAGCTAGTTTAAAAAAATTAAATCACTATTCATAGAGCAACCTTGATGGGCTGGGGTTTTCTCATCTTTGAATCCATGGGATTAAATTGAATAAATTGTATGGCTCTTCTCATTTCCACCATTTCATAGTTTTTAAGTAGTTAATTTTCCATTTATTTTTTTAAGCTCTATTTTTATTGATTTCAGAGAGGAAGGGAGGAGAGAGAGATAGAAACATCAATGATGAGAGAGAATCATGGATCAGCTGCCTCCTGCACACCCTACACGGGGATGGAGCCCACAACCCAGGCATGTACCCTGACCGGGAATCGAACTGTGACCTCCTGGTTCATAGGTTGGTGCTCAACCACTGAGCCACGCTGGCTGGGTTAATTTTCCATTTTAGTTTGCCTGACTACACAAGGTATGTGCCATGCGTTGAGATTATCCACATTTGCCAAAATGCATAGTTATTAGAGAATATTTCCAGCAGTAAGTGTTCATATGAAATTGGTTGGATTAAATGGTTTTGTATGTCCAATAGGGAAGCAGAAACACATGCTGACCAGAATGGTGCCCAAATCAAGTGACTGTAAGCCTGCCCAGCCTGCTAGGCTGGCTCCCTCCCTTCACGGTGCCTGGCAGCCGCTGAGAGCTGCACAGGAAAAGGCAGGCCCAGTTCTAAGACCCCCATTAAAGGCACCGTTCGTTTTCATTCTGAAATATATTCGTAAATCTTCAGCATTGACTTTGTACAACACAACTTAACTTTAATAATCCACGATTTTTCAAAAATGAGGATACGCTTGCTGTTTTCATTATAGAACTTGTATTGAAATGTTCTGGTTCTGAAACGATTGATTCAATATTCCTTTTGAGGACGCTAGGAACATGTTTAAGGGTTACTTTCCTACAAGGATTGGACAGTAACGTGGGTCTTACGTTTTGAGGTGTAAGCTCCACATGGCAATGCCTGCCTGCCTGCCCTTTCATGGTCACGGTCTCCATGGAGAGTAAACATTAAGCCCTCAGTGCTTGCCCCGTTAGGATGACTGTATCCGTGCGAATGGGTTTCATATGGTGGTGGTTACTGTCTGTTCCCACAGGGACGTTGTATTGAAATCTGTGGTAGTGGGAACACCCCGGTGTTTCCAAGGATCCTGTGCCGGGAGAGCAAAGGGATACATTAGTGGTCAGAGCAGGAGACTTCACTCTGCGTAGACGGGCTGACTCAGAGGTGGTCGCGGGGAGCGGCAGCGGCTGGCCTCCGGGACGGGGGTGAGCACTGGGCAGACCCCTCTTGTCCTCTCCAAACTGCCAAAGCCAGCATCTCATAACCTGGGAAAGAAGACGAGACCGGCCAGGCTGTAGGAAGCACATTTTGCCTCCTTGTCCAGGCGCTGCCGAGTGAAAGCACAGGCTACCCCGGGAAGGGCATGGGCCACGGGGCTGGCTGCGGACCGGCCAGTAGAAAGGAAAGCCAGCCGCGGGCTCTTTGCCCGGGGGAGGCGGGCTGTGCCACGGGCTCACCCGAACCGAACCGGAGAACATCGCTGAGGGTGTATCATTAGGAGACGGGCTCAAAATGTGGGAAATGGCAAACATTTGCGTCATTTGAGAAGATAAAACATGGAAGCACGTCCAGATGTTTGTTTGATGCGAGATAATACTTGTTTTAAAGAAATGCTTTTATTGATGTCAGAGAGGAAGGGAGAGGGAGAGAGGGAAGCGTCAGTGGTGAGCGAGCATGGGACCGGCTGCCTGCTGTAAAGTGTACGTTTCCACTCGTGTCTGGGGTTCGCAGTCTTTTCGCTGGAAAATCATAAAGAGCAGACTGAACGGATGCCTCAGTCACCAGAGCTGTGCGCCTGGCCCTGTCGCGGTAACCCTGGCAGACGAGCCTCCGTTTCTCACCCACAAAGTCGGGGTGATCACAGGGCTGCAGGGCGGGGCCCGCGGGAGGGTGATAAGGAGGGAGAAGCAGCTGCTGGGGAGAGGCCTGGGAAAGTTCCCTCCCTCCCCCTGGCACCGCGCGGTGCACATGGCATCTACCCTTGGATGTGACCGCAGTCACCGATCGTATCAGGCGAGCTGCCGGGTCAGGAAGCGCACGGGCCAGCATTCCTTCCCACACGCCGCACAGGGAATGCTATTCTTTAACTCGGTGGCTGTCTGCTGGGGCGGCAAGCCATGGCCATGACTAAGCGCCATTGTCTGCGAGCAGGCCGGCCGGTGTGCTGCGGGGCCCGGTGTGGCCCTGCCCAGGCGTGGACAGTATCGGTGTCTGGAAGAAGGACCACAGTTGGCTTGTTGGCGTGGGATGGGATGAGTGGCGCCAGGCAGTTGTCTGTCCTTAATGTTACGGTGTCACTGTCGGGTGGGCGAATGTGTGTGGGGTGTGGCAGGGTCCTTAGCCCCGTGGGGAGGCCTGGGGGTGGGCTCTGACAGGCGAGGGACCCCTGACCACTGCCCTCCCACCCACCCCATGCTCCAAGGACCTGGGCATCCCTCCGTGGGAAGAGCTGCTGCTGTGGATGTGGGTGGCGGGCGTGATGTGAGCAGGGGACCCTGTGCACCAAGGGGAGAAGGTCTGAATGTTGGTAGCCAGTGCCCAGCTCATTGCCAGATGGTGCCCGGCACATTGGGGGAGCAGTGAGTGAGTGGACTGATGACTGAGGAGTTTGTGCATGGATGGGTGAGGTAAGCTGTAGGGTTTTATTTTTTATATATTTTTTTTCTTGATTTCAGAGAGGAAGGGAGAGGGAGAGAGAGAGAAACATCAATGATGAGAGGGAATCATTGGTCAGCTGCCTCATGCACGCCCCCTACTGGGAATGTGCTCACAGCCAAGGTACATGCCCTTGACCCGAATTGAACCCGGGACCCTTCAGTCTGCAGGCCGAAGCTCTATCCACTGAGCCACACCGGCTAGGGCTGTAGCGTTTGTTTATATATTTTTAAATGTGATCGAGTTACCTTCTTCCAGGCTTGAGGAATTTCTGTAAGGATTAGCTTCTCCACCAAGGGCCTGCCCCTGCGCGGGGGGGTTCTTCCTTCTAGAACTGTGCTGGTGCTCTTAGCCACGGGGTGAGTGAGCTCAGGCCGCCTCTCAGCCTCCCCCTCGGTTCTGTCTTCCGTTCCGCACTCAGTATTGACCGGCTAGTTGACCGAAATGGCCAGTCCCTCGAGGGGATGGATGCTGCGTCATCTTCCGTGACTAAATGCTGTCTCCCTGGTGCATTCCATTTGTTTTCTTCCTTTTGGCTCAATAGGAACCTCATTCTGTGAGGCCTTGGCCGCCGTCCAGGTGGAATGACCGGGGATGAGCGTTTGAAAGCGCCACAGCGTCCTGTTGCTGGTAGCTTTGTGTTTATACGCTTTTGTTCTCTGCTCCTCAGCCCACTTTTAGGTTTCCTTGAAACTCACCTCCTCCTTCTGACCGTGACCTCCTGGGTTTGACCCCCTGGGGCTTGCCTTGCCTCACATGTGCACTGAACTTCACCTGGGCAGACGCTGGGTGGGTCCCACCGTGCGCATTAGGGAGCTCGGTGCCGTTTCCAGAGAAAGGCACAGCCTCTCTCCCTGTGCATTTTTTGGATAATGTTTAAATTTTTCTCTTATTAGAAATCCAGTGTCTTTGTTCTCTAAATTTAGTCCTCGATAATGGGATCACTAATTCAGAATTTTGTAACTAAATTTGGCCTTTGCCAGAGAATTCCCCCAACTTTCCTTTCCTTCCATTCCCTTCCCTTCCTCCCTCTCTTCCTCCCTTCCTCCCTTCCTTGGAGAAAGTTTGAAAACTTTCAGATTTGTGGGATGAAAAATTATCTGGAATCATGAAAGTACGCTGTCAAACACCACCAAGTTGCATTAGGTGAGACCCGCGTTGGTTCTCTAAGACGCCAAGCTCTCAGGGACATCCTCACTCTTCCCGCTGGCGGGCGTGTGGCTGCGCTGCGGGGCCTGCACCTGGGTCAGGTGGCCTGACTTCCCACCGCACTTGTCAGCTTTTCACCTGTGAAGTCATTCCTCATAGGATGGTGGAGGACTCGGTGGGAAAAGTCTATAAATAAAGCGCACAGTCAGATCTCACAAACTTTAAATGATTTATTATCACGATTGCCTAGTGGGTTGGTAAAGCCGCACTTCATCGCCTGGTTTGACTTGCAAGGCTACATGTTGAAGGAGCGAATGTCACGCCACGTGAAGAGCCTGTTGGTTTACAGCTTGTTGTCTCTAGTCAGGTGGTGGCGTGTGTTGTTGAACTTACCTTGCACATCACTGTTGTCTGAAGGGACCCTGTGTGTTCCGCCGGGTGGCTTCAGTTAGGGTTGCGTTTCTCCCTGGAACTAGAGCTGAAAGTGTACCTCCTGGTATTTTTCTATTAATACGAGACGGGAGGAGACAGGGAAAGGGGAAAGAGAACCGTGGTGGATGCCAGAGCCTAACTGACCCTGCCCTGGGTTTGATCCCTCTCCCCTTAGACCTTCTGGAGAAGTCGCGTGTGGTGAAGCAGCCGCGGGGCGAGAGGAACTTCCACGTCTTCTACCAGCTGCTCTCCGGCGCCTCCGAGGAGCTCCTGGGTGAGTCCCCGCTCGCGCCAAGTCCCAGGGGCCAGCGTGCCGGTGTGTGGATGGGGCTCTCATCCGCCGAACCCCCGGCCAGCCCTGTCATAGCACCTTCCGGAGCATTCTTTTAACTTCTTTTTTCTTCTTAATTTTTTTTCTACATTCAACTTAAAAAAAAACTTCATTGTTGAAAACATTACAGATGTCCCCTTCTCCCCCATTAACCTCTCCCAGGCCGGCCCCGGCCCCACTCCCACCCCAGGCCCTCACCACCCTATTGTCTGTGTCCACGGGCTGTGCCTGTATGCGTAGGAGTTCTTTGGTTGATCTCCTCCCACCGACCCTCCCTCCACTGCCTTCCCTCTGAGGTTTGACAGCCTGAGCCCCCGGCCGGCCCTGTCACAGCACCTTCCGGAGCATTCTTTCCATTTCTTTTTCCTTCTTAAATTTTTTTCTATATTCAACTTAAAAAACCACACACACAACTTTATTGTTGAAAGTATGACAGATGTCCCCTTCTCCCCCATTGACCTCTCCCAGGCTGGCCCCGCCCCCCACCCCAGGCCCTCACCACCCTATTGTCTGTGTCCACGGGCTGTGCCTGTATGCATAGGAGTTCTTTGGTTGATCTCCTCCCACCGACCCTCCCTCCACTGCCTTCCCTCTGAGGTTTGACAGTCAATCCAGAGCATTCTTTTAAAAAGTGTCTCACATGCTTTCCCCTCCTTCTTACACGTTTTCCGTGACCCTGGTTGAGGTGAAGGACACGGGGTGTTTGCTTTGATTACACGCCAGCGTTGGTTTGATAGGTCCCTGTGCTTTGCCTGTCTCAGGTGGCTTCCAAAAAGAGCTACGCATTGGGGGAGGGGCTAATTATGACGTAAAACAGTGAGATGGACGAATGCCTTTATTCGCGTGGGGAGAGGGAATGAGCAGGGAGCAGCAGATGCATCCCTAGAGGAAAACATGGTTCCGTGAAGACTGAAAAATAGCGGGAAGACGTTTGCAACTAGAGTTAAAAACATCACCTCTGGGCATCTGAGAGAGAGAGTTAATGTAAGCGCATCGTGTAGTGCCCGAGCGCAACAGCCAAGCGAGGAAAAGTTTTGAACAAACGGTTGAGACCAGAAGAACTTTGGCAAGTTAGCGCCACCTGGGGGACTCCCCTCACCCAGGTCAGCAGAGGGCACGGAAATGACTCCGAGTGTCCACTGCTCGCGCATGAGGGGGAGTTACTAGAAAGGGGGGAGCCCGCAGAGGTGTCGGGCTCTGGTCTGCTTCCAGCTTGTGGGTGTCACCTCACAGGGAGGACATCTTCCCCGGGGACCCCAGATAAGCCATGGAATGGTCAGCCTCCCGCCCAGCACACCACTTTTTGGAACGTACCCCAATGAAATAGTTCAGAGGCACCCCAACACATTGTGTAGGGGGACACTTATCCCTGCCCTCTATTTAGATAGCCTGGTGTGGGAATGGCTAGGCAGATACCCTGTTAAAATGAAATAGTACAGGGAAGATATTTTCTATTATAAACCTATGGAAAGGGCCTTCCCATTAGGAATAAATGTGAAAAAACTATGAACAACACCGAGAAAGGTGATTTTAGAAAACGGCTCTTATTGATACTTGGGCACCAGTTTTTCTGTTGGCTTAACACAGAATTTAAAGTCATTTTATCTGAAGGGGTAAGGAATGAGAAGTTAGAGATGGTTCGGGTTATGGAAGTGGCTTATCGATTTGTGTGTGCGATTCCACAGAGAAACTGAAACTCGAGCGGGATTTCAGCCGATACAACTACTTGAGCCTGGACTCCGCCAGAGTTAATGGCGTGGATGATGCGGCCAACTTCAGAACCGTTAGGGTAAGGGTGCCCTTCCCATTTCTCTTTAAAGTGGGGAGCGCTTTACCGCTCCATCGGAATTGGTAACGGAATTGAGTTTTCTTCCACGTGTAACTCGTGCTCCGTAAAGGCTGAGAATTCTACGAGGCCTGTTGTGTTTGATTGGCTGTGATCTGTTCACGGCCCGGACGTCACGCGAGGTGAAGGCCGTGCCTATGGCACGGAGTGGTTTTCCTGGTCATCGACAGGAGCCTCTGATTGGATGAGTTTGGGGTCTGACCCTTTTGAGGCTGTACTGAGATCCTGACTGTTTTCATCACCAAAGCCCAATAGTTCACGTTCAGGCGTGAAAACGTGACATGTTCTAGGATCATATGAAGCCAAAACTGTTTTTGAGACAGAAAGTTGTGCTTTTAAACAGTTTCTGAGAAATGGTGACCAAACTGGGATGATCAGCCTTTAGACAAAGGCTTTTAAGTGACGGCCTGTTTGACGGTCCTGCGGCACTTTGACAGTCACTGCTCTTGGGACGTGCCGTGGTGACCGATGATCACTTCCACATGAGACGGGGGCGGGGGTGGGGGGAGTGAGGAGGAGGTGGCGATCCTGGAGGAAACTGGATTGTCACCAGTTCGTCTCTGGGAGGACTTGGGGTCTCCCCCTGCTCCCTCTACCGATGCTTATGTTTGGATTCTGGGTTGCCTGGTCGTAACCAGATGAACAGACAAGCTGGGCTCTTCTCGAAAAGAGAGCGTTTCTCCGAGTGCGTCACTTATTAAAACCGGGCATCGTCGAAGGCGAGGCCTGTGGAGTCCAGCACACAGTTTTGAGACGTGGGTTCTAGACCAGCTCTAAGGACTCTGCCTGGCAGATCGTTGGCACTCAATACAAATTCATGACTGGGCGGATGTGCCTTATTACCCACAGGGCCCTGGGTCGGTTTGCAGACTTCATCTTTGCAAACCGCAGGTTTTCTCGTGTGTAAAGTGAACGAGGAGGCTTTTTTGTAGGGGGTTATGGAAGATGTTTTTTCCAGCAGTAGAGTTCCAGGATGAAAGACAGATGTGTATACACACACAGCAACGGGGTGGGAGCCCAAGGCTCAGCTCCCAGCCTCCTCTGTCTTCCTGTTTACCCCTCCCCCCGCCTTGGTCACAGGTGCCCTGGGGCTCCCAGAACCTCAGCTGGAAACCTCTGCACAAGATAAAGCCGCACGTGGGTGCCCTATCCAGTTTGTTAACAGGCTTCCGTTTGGGGAAGTTTATTCCAGGACACCGTTGTCTTTTTGGTGGTGGTTGTTTTTGTTACTTCAGAAACAAATGTGTTCTATGATTCATTTTAAAAAAAAAAGAACTACGGACAGGAAACGGGTGTCTGTCCCCCCAGAATGCCATGCAGATCGTGGGCTTCATGGACCATGAGGCCGAGGCCGTCCTGGAGGTGGTGGCCGCGGTGCTGAAACTGGGCAACATCGAGTTCAAGCCCGAGTCGCGAGTGAACGGCTTAGACGAAAGCAAAATCAAGGATAAGAACGGTAAGGCCGTGCGGCATCAGCTTCGCCCGGCGAACGTGTCCTGAATCTCTGCCCACAGTTTTCAATCCGGAGAGTAAACCTTGCTTTCGGTCGGTTCGAAAACAGCTTTGTAGTGAAACTGAACAGAAACACGACGACAGCTGTTTTGAGTGTCTTGTGCCGTGCGGGTTGCATGTGCCGTGCGGGTTGCATGTGCCGTAGAAGGGACTCCTGAGCCGGGGGCATGGCTCTGAGCCGCGCGGGCAGTCACGCCGTGTCCTCCCCCGACAGAGCTGAAGGAGATCTGCGAGCTGACGGCCATCGACCAGTCGGTCCTGGAGCGCGCCTTCAGCTTCCGCACGGTGGAGGCCAAGCAGGAGAAGGTGTCCACCACGCTGAACGTGGCGCAGGTGGGTGAGCACAGCGCCCGGCGGGGGTGTTTCGGGGGATTGGTAGCTTTGTATCGGGGGTGCTTGAATTTTATCAGATTATTGGTTACCGCCTATCAGTTCTCAGTGGCTTGACTGGTCTTCCAGAGTTGTAATGAAAAGCGGCTCTGAGAAGACATGTGGAATAAAAGAGCTGCAAATATATATGTTTTTAAATCTTATTTTACTGAAGGCGAGCGCTGTGGTAGTCGGGGGTACGCTGAGTGTTTCTTTTCTTTCTTGTAGGCGTATTATGCCCGGGACGCTCTGGCCAAAAACCTCTACAGCAGGCTGTTCTCGTGGCTGGTGAATCGCATCAACGAGAGCATCAAGGTACTGAGCCTCTGCAGCCCATAGACCCGAAGTCAGAAATGGTACTTGGAGTGGAAACATTAGGCGGAAAGATACTTAAACCTTACAGTCAGGTTACTGGCTACCGCGTATCAGGATTGTTCCTTGAAAAGTTTTTCCCTCGCAGAGGGTTGACTTTTCTCAGGGTTTCTGTTGTGCTTTGCCACGTCGTGAGCAAGCTCTAGTGAATCATGATCAAACGGTCTTTGCAGGCTCACTCTCAGCGTCCTGGCCCCTCTGCTGACTACTTGGACACCCTGCCCCGGAGGTCGAGTGACCCCTCTCGTTACTACTGCTCTCCCGTCAAATGAGGGGATTGGCTGGGCCACTTTGAAAGACCCCGCCTGTTGATAATTAAGCATAAATTTTCGTAATTAAGCATCGCTACGGCCTCCTTCAATGTTGTCTGTTCCTCAGATTTCTGAAAGATTCCATGCCAACATCATATCTCAGACATTTAGAACAACAACACTAAGTCACAGTTATGCTGGTTACGAGACACAGTTGACTTGTGATATATATATATTTACTTGTAACATATATTTATGACATTCATGCACGGGGTGGGGTGGGAGGGGGCGGTCCCACAGCCCAGCCTGCGCCCTCTCACAGTCCAGGACCCCCAGGGGGATGTCCACCTGCCGTGGAGGCGGGAGAGGCTCCCGCCACCCCCCCTGCTCT
>NW_006293349.1:4088590-4092374 GCF_000327345.1 Myotis davidii
TTTGCTGTGCTTTTAGTGTCAATTTTCATGCCTAAATTAACCCATCACTTTGAAACTTTTGAAGGCACAGACCAAAGTGAGGAAGAAGGTCATGGGCGTTTTGGATATTTACGGCTTTGAAATTTTTGAGGTAAGCTTTTTTTCTATTTCTTGTATTATCTTTGTTCATTTTGAACAGTTGGGAATTAACTCTTCCATAGACAATGTGTATATAATTAATGTAACTTCGAATCAACAAATGACCTCTGTGCAGATATGACAGAACATGTGTGTGTTTGGATGTGTTTTGCGTGCAAAGAGAGGCATTTTGGAGACACTGCTGTGTGTAACAGAACCTCCTGTATTAGCACCTGACTTTTGAAATGGCAAATGCAGAATTCTTACCGGGAAATTTCCAACAAGGTGTGTGGACGTGACGCCCGAGGGCTTTCATTTATTTGTAAGTGGTTTGGAAAGTGAGGCAGGACGGTGCCGTGAGAAAGTCAGGAAGGAAGGACGCCTGAGTGCTGGCCACGCCCAGCAGCGCCGGTCACTTCGTCTCTGTGGGACCCACCCGGGGGCTGGGTCAGAGGGTTTAGTGGGTCTCACCGGCTGTGATCTTAGAGGACGAATTCCGGGGGAAGGACGAGTGCTCCCTCTGCAGGGAGCTCGCCGCTGGGCCCTGCGCATGAGGGTCTTCTGCCGGCTGAGGACACAGCTGTCTGCTAGGAGAGTCTGTCCCGGAGCTGATTCTTTTGTTTTAAATCCTCACCTGAGGATATGTCTTGTTTGTTTTTATTGATTTGAGAGAGGAAGGAAGACACACGCACGCACACGCGCACACACAGACATCCATGTAAAGAGAAGCATCAATCGGTTGCCTCCTGTACCTGTCTGACCGGGGACTGAACCCACAACCGTTTGGTGTAAGGAACAATGAATGCTCCGACCCACTGAGCCCCGGCCAGGGCTGGTCCCTTTTCCAAAGCGTGTTTGCTGCAGGCCTATCCGAACAGAACTCGGATGTTCCGGGCGGAAACATCCTGGGACTTGGCTCTGGGTGGGATGCCCGTCAGCGATCCAAGAATATTCTCCCCTATGGCTCATTCCCGTTTCTCTCCAAGCCTGTCTTCCCGCCCGCGCTTCCATCGGCCTTTCTCCCAGCGCTGGGACACTGTGGGCTGGCGCTGATGGAGGTGCCTGCACACGTTTCTGAACGTCTTCCTTCCTTCAGCGGGTGCCCCGGTCCAGTAGTTCAGACCTGGCTGCACGCTGGGGTCACTGGGGAGCTTCTGGAAAGTGAGGTATCTGGGCTGCACCCCAACCAGTTGTTCAGAATCACAGGGTGTGGGCCCCGCAGCAGAATGTGCAGCGCCCGGGCGATCCCAGGGTGCGGAGCGGGGGCAGCTGCCCCATAAACAGGACTCTCCAGCGTGAACTGTGAGTTCCTGGCTGCGTGCTGGTCTTCTGTGCAGCCTCTGCATGAAATTCCCTTGGAAAACACCCAGCCCACCTACAGTCCATCTCACCTCACCCTCATCTGCATATAGACCATAGTCCTCACCGCAAACAGGTGACAGTTCTGCTCTTTAAAACAGGAGGCCCAGGGGGTCGAGCGCCTGGAAGCCAGGTCACGGGGCCGTGGCTGCGGGTGTGGCTTCGGGAGGAGGGCGCAGAGCCCTTCAGCAGTGAACCAGGACATGCCTGTGATGTTGTCCAGGCCAAAGCCAACCAACTGGTCGCATGTCTGTAGCGAGTCTCTTCGTGGCCATAGTTGTTGGGAGCTAACGTTCCTTCTCCTGGCAGCACGGGACTGGATTCCCCCAGTCCTTGGAGAGAAGTAACATCTAGTCTTCATGATAATTCCTTGTTCCCTCCATTCGCCTGTCTAAATCTTCTCAGAGCCATCTTCCAAACATCTTGATTTTAACAACGTCATTATTTTGCAAATAGATTTAGTTTGGGGAAGTCAGAATAAAGATTTGGTTGGGCATTTTCACGTGCCCTTGGGGTCAGAATTAGCAAGTCTTTTTCCTTCTAGTATATAGTACCCCCCTCCCCATGCCACCCCCCGCTGTGCTGGCTTCTCTAAAAACGGAACCCGTGAAGGTCAGGAGGCCCAGGGGGTCGAGCGCCTGGAAGCCAGGTCACGGGGCCGTGGCTGCGGGTGTGGCTTCGGGAGGAGGGCGCAGAGCCCTTCAGCGGTGAACCTGGACATGCCTGTGATGTTGTCTACACGCGTGGAAATCACCTGAGTGCAGAGAGAAGCCCGTCTTCGTCCCGTGGACGCCGACTGCAGGAGCGAGAGGGAGTGTGCTTAGAACACCCTGGGCCTCACTTTACACGAAGGGCCAGTAAAGGCCCCAAGGTTTCTGTTTCGAATCCTGCCTCGTGACCCCCCTGACCGTCCCCGTGAGCTGGCGGAAACCTGGCGTGCACGCGGGGCTTCCCTGAACAGGAGCCGGACTCTGATGCACGGAAGCCGAGGGTGCTGACACGCGGGCTGGTGGCCGCGTTCCCGGCGCGGGAGGCGCGCTGAGGCCGCATGGACCGGCCGTCAGCCTGGGACCCAGAGCAGCGGAGCGTGGATGCCGGGCGTCGGGCGAAGGGAACTGAAACTCGCCGAGGAGGGAAGCCCAGCTGCACATCCCGGGAGAACAGAGGTCGGTTTTGTGAAGGAAGAAGGTTATAATCCAGCCGCTCCAGTTCTCCCCAGCTCGGTGCGGATGTTCTTAGAACCGGAGACTTGGCCTTTGGTCCGGGAGGAATAGTCGGGGCATCTCTCTCTCTCTAAAATAATAAGTGCCTCCCTTAGGAGAATGAAATGAAACTCAGAGCAGCGCTGACCATCTCACTCGATTCAGCTCTTCCCTGAGTCCTTGTCTGGCGGGTCTTGGAATGGACAGGGGTTTCACGGGGAAGTTAATTAGTTGTTCCTGTCCTGGGGCCTAGCGCAGGCCATCGGGGCGGCACTGGCCACTTTTCACCCTGGAGCTAGCTTTGGGCGGGGGGAGCGGGGGCTGGTCGTTTTGCGTCGGGCATTCCTTTTCCATTTCTCTCCCCAGAACACAATCTAGGAGTTGGGCGACCGTCGGCGTAGCCTGGTCAGCTCGTCTTGCGATTCTAGGATTTCTTTTCTGAACTGTTGTAAAAAGGGAAGTGATTCTAGGTACAGGCAGCATCTCCTGTTCCAGGTTCCATCATTATTCTTGCCTCACATTTTAAAGCAAAGCCTGTTCTAAAATATTTAAGGAGAGCACTGTAGCGTGTGTTTTGTTCTGTGCTTTTTTTTTTCATCCTCACCAAGGATGTTTATTGATTTAAAGAAAAAAAATTTTTTTTGAGAGGGAGTGAGAGAAACATTGGTTGCCTCCTGTCCATGCCCTGACCAAGGACCGAACCCACAGCCTTTGGGTGTACGGGACGGTGCTACAGCCGGCCGAGCCACCAGCCCAGGCTATAAAACTGTTTTTCCTAAAATTTGCCACATTTGAGTATGTACCTGGAAGAACAATGTTATATGATAATTAAAGGGAAGTTTTCTACAAGTTTAGCCAGTCATTTAATTGTGTAGATGTCTAAAAAGAACAATACTTATTGTGAAATGTTTTTCTCTTATTTTGAGGACTTTTTTAAAAAAAATTTACTTTTTATAAAAAGCAGCTCTTGATGTAGGGCCTATTGCTTGACATTGAGATTTTAAAAAATGGATTAAGCACAGTACATTTTTTCGAGGAACATTATCATGACTGGGGACTGCCCCAAGGTTTTGCACCAAGTAGACTTTGCTCGGACCAACAGCACA
>NW_006293349.1:4092423-4094749 GCF_000327345.1 Myotis davidii
TTGAGTTTCTTTTTTACTGCTTCTTAATATAAGGCAAGCTTATAAAGGGTGTCCCAAGATTCACGCAAGAAGTAATATTGATAGAAAACACAAGTTTATAATTAAAAATTGTAAATTTGTTATTGATTCATAAAGTATACAGTATGGGGTTATGTATGGAATAGCACATCAGGTAAATGGCCTCCACGGCTTTGCTGGCACAGACGCAAAGCCGTGGTCTTCATTGGTCTTCATTGTCCCTGCTCCTGGGCCATCATTGGTACTTGGTGATGCTTATCAAATTGAAGGGATTGAAATCAAAGGGCAGCAGATATTAGAATCTGATTCAATCATCCAAGTAAAATGAGGCTTTAATTTTTTGTTGTTGTTAATGCTCGCACAAAATTCAAATCTGGCGTGAATTTTGGGACACCCTTTATAAATGTATTGTTTTATATATTACACAAGTGACCATTGTCTGTGAAATATAGGACCCCTGCCCCACTGACACAGCCAGCAGTGGGCCTGCAAGGAGAGTTGACTGTAAGAAATGCCAGTTAAATGTGTCATGAAAAGGGCTTGTGCTGGAATGAATCCTGGTCTTTGGGTTCGAATTGCCCTCCTGTTTCCGACACATAATATTCACCCGCAAGATGCCCCAGGCCCCGTCCTAAGGACAAGCGTGGTGGAGCGGCCTCCTTCACTCTCCGTCTCCCTTCCAGTGTTTGCTGCTTGTGAAGAGTACAGGATTTAAATACCTGCCTTAAGGAGGATAGGAGAGCATCAGCCTGCTCTGTGACTGAGAAAACTACAGTGACTGGCATGTGTGTGTGTGTGTGTGTGTGTGTGTGTGTGTGTGTGTGTTTGGGGGTGGGAGGGGCGAGACGGGGTGTTGGTTCTGAGCTTCATTCAAGGGGATTGTCTAATGGAAAATTCTGGATGGAGTTGTTCGAAGGTATTCCCGACAGTTTTAGTTTTATAATAATCACAGTAATACTAGGGATAAATGTGGGTTGGACAGTGGAGAAAAGTTCCATGCGCGGAGCATGGGTAGAAAACGCGCGAGGAGGTGAGTCATGCGTGGGCTCGCACGCCGGCCACTTCCTCCTCTGGGGACTGACTCATGCGGCTGACGCGTGGGACCGGTGCCCACCGCTCTGGATTGCTGGCCACCCTCAGAGTTCTTAAAAAACCCCAAAATGCCTCCAGATATCAGCTTGCTTTGGGGTCTCCCGGCGTGGCTCTTCTGCAGGGGACCCTGGGGTGTTGGCCGCCTGTGCGGATGAAGAACGCTTTAGACCTGTGCGGGTTCAGCTCCGTGAGCTGCCCCAGGCTGTTGCTTAGTTTTCTGTGGATTATAAACCTTTGCAAGTTATTTTTAAGGGGTTCTGAAGCCCTCTTTCCCCCCAAATTTGGACAGTGTCCACAACTTACACTCAGACCCCAGGATCCAGGGCCCCTTCCTTGTCAGCAGCGTGATTGCCGGCGGCCCGTGGCCTGTTCTGTGGGCCGGGAGCTGTGCTTGCAGCAGACGTGCAGACACTGCCGTGGGAGCCACTGGGTGCTGCCCTGTGGCTGTGCTGGTCTGCTTTTGTTTTCACTCTTTAAGCAACAGGACAGGTCAGAGAGCCAAGCTTTTGTTCTTCAGCGTCTCCAGAAACTCTTGTAGCATCTTGTGCTTGGAGGGGAGACACTGGCTATAGCACAGGGGTGGGTGGCACAGGGGTAGGTGGCACGGGGGGCGTCCCACAGAGGAGGGTGGCATGGGGGTGAGTCCCATAGAGGGTGGCACCGAGGGGTGGGGAGGGTCGCAGGGCTGGGGGAGGGGAGCGGACCTGGATCTTGCTGAACGCTTCGCCTTTTGGTGACCTGCAGCTGCCTCTGTCCCTGACTCTGGGTGGATGCCACACACGTTATGTTTCCTGGTAATTCAGAATTAGAGGCGTTGGGCTCTGCAGCCTTAGGACTGCAGGCCAGTCACGGGGTGTGTCGCCATGTCAGTCACACCCTTTTCGCCCGAAGAGGTCTCGCCTCGCAGAGCCACCGCTCAGACCCCACGTGTAGGTCCCAGGTCCTGACCCGTGAACCGTTAGGACACGTGTCTGGATCTAACGTGTTAGATCCGCCCTCAGGAACACCGCCCGGATGGTCAGCCCTGCCACCCACACCCCTGAGTAACTGTCCGTAAGTGTTCACTTCTAGAAGCTTCTTGCAAACTAAGCGCTGACTGCACCTGTGTGTCTGCCCCTCCTGCCAGGATGCAGTAAGTATCCCGTGTGCGCGGGGCCTGTGCATGCCCGTGTGACGCGCTCTCCCGGTGTGACCGTGCAGCGAGGGCCCGCGGGGG
>NW_006293349.1:4095222-4099338 GCF_000327345.1 Myotis davidii
TAAAAAACAATAGCCTCACCGGCACAGACTTACTCAGTTACTAGGAAGGATTTATCCCACGGATTTGTTTTCTAAAATCATAAAAACAAACATAAAGATCTGCTCATATAAACCATTAAAATACTGATTTTGTTTCTAAGGTTTTCGCTTGTGCTAGTAGCATCCTGTAAGGACCTGTTTCACCAAACCAAGAAAACCAGACCTCCTCATATATGTAATGTCCTTATACTGGTTATCACAGCAATAATAGTATTAATAATAACACATCGCTACCCAGTGGACTGCAGCTTCTAATCTAAATGGTTGATCTCTGAGGACGGGAGCACATGGTTTTCAGTTTTTATGTGAAGGTGGGGCCTGGGGACTGCCTTTGTGTCTAAGACTCTATTGGTTGAAAGTATTGAGCATCAAGGTGTGACCTTTATAAACTTCCGGATTAAGAAAACCACTTTATCCTTGACTACATTTAACATGAAAAGGTCAGCCGTGACCGTGTACCCGTGTCATCCGTGGTTCCGAGTCAGACGTCCCTCTGATGAGCTGGCTCATCCCTGTGGTGAGTCGTCCTCCGCCGACTTCCAGGGAGAAACGCGGTCAGCGGCCTGCGGCTTTGCACATGTCCTTTCTGTACTTAGGTCCCAGGCGGGGCCACAGTCGAGTTGGAAAGGTCAGGTTTCAAACACTCCATGACTTCTTCGCTTGTATTTATGGGGAGATTCGAAGGCCGTGGATCCTCAGGGAGGGGCGATCAGTTCTGTTCCGTGCAGACCCTCTCAGCTCACTCATTACCCTGGGACTGGCCCGCCAGGGGGAGAAGAGTCAGGCTGATCCTGGTGGGTCCCCCCATCCTTTGCTCCCAATGCCACCATCTCTCTCTCTGCAAAGAGGAGGGATAGAGTCTAAACTCACGAGTTTTATTACCAGAACTACCTCTTCCTGGGCCACGTGGGTCTGTGAAGGGTGTCCATTCACAGCCTCCAGGCTAGACCTCCCGGTGGGTTGCTCAGAGATGCTTTTGGCGTGGACCACCCACCCGATTTCACAGGAGGTCTGCTGTAAAGGAGAAAGTGCGGAGGGTCATGAGAGTAGTAACTACGAGCCTTCTGAGCAGAGATGGTTTCTGAGTAGGAGATGGTTTTGACGTGCTGATTGCCGTGAGCCGTCTTTTTATAGGCATGCCCTTCACTCATTGGCTCATCAGATGCATGTGCAGTTCATCAGATGCGTATTGAGTACTTACTAGGTGCGAGGTGCTGGGCCTACACTGTGAACAGGGGATGTGTAGTTAGAAGTGTACCCTCTAGTGCAGTGGTTCTCAACCTCGGCTGCACATTAGAATCACCTGGGAATCTTTGTAAAATCCTGATTTCTGGGTCTCATCATTAGTCACAAAGACACAGAATTTCCAGTGGATGAGGCCCAGAAATCAGGATTTTACAGAGATTCCCAGGTGATTCTAATGTGCAGCCGAGGTTGAGAACCACTGCTTTAGTGAGACAGATGGACAGGAAATGATCAGTACAAGGGCACACACATCTTTACACACAGGGACACCTTCTTGAGCTCCAGAGTTACACCTGAGAATGGAAGGTTGAAAACTTGGGTGACTGATGATAAATCTGTTTGTTTGTTTTTCCTTCGGAATCTTCAGGGGAAAATGTGTTTATTTATAGTCTTTACTGTGTGGGGGTGCTTCTTTGTCAACTAAACATCTTCATCCTTCACCTCCTGCCTAGCTGTGTGTCCTCCATTCATTCGCTTGCCCCGTGGACCGTTGCTCGCGTGCCTTGGTGTGTGGCCTCCGTCCCGGGGGCTGTGTGCTGGGCCCCAGGTCAATCTGAGGCCGTGTGTGACGCTTCTCGTGGATGGAGAGATTAGAGGTCGCCGTTGCGGGAGAGCTAATGCATGGTTCATTGTGTTCCGTGCAGGACAACAGCTTTGAGCAGTTCATCATCAATTATTGTAATGAGAAGCTGCAGCAAATCTTCATCGAACTCACTCTTAAAGAAGAGCAGGAGGAGTACATACGGGAGGTAATGTTGACGTACAGCTTTTAAAATGTCCCTTTTCACTCGGGATACAAATTCTGGGTTCGGAAGACTGCATAGCCGTGACCCTGACATCAGCGTTACCTAAGTGTAGCTGCCTGGTGTCTCTTGCACATTTGTTTTGTGTGACATCTGAGCTGACTGGGACTTTTGTGTTTTTTGCTGCTGGCTGCTGGTGCCTGGCAAACTGTGTGACACACAGCAGGTGCTCGATAAATGCCACTTACCGACTCCAGTCCCACGGGACTTTAATGCAATGATGGGAAAGGGCGCTGTGTTAAGGAAAGTCTGAAGTGAATGGACAAACAACTGTGGTGCATCCACAAAAGGGGGTACGACACGGCCCGCAGAAAGAACAAACGATTTGAGACACACGAATCTCACACTAGGCTAAGTGAAGGGAGCCAGACCAGAGGCTGTTGTACGATTCTGTTTCTATGTTGTTCCAGAAAAGCGAAGCTACAGAGGCAGAGTGATAAAGGCAAGCCAGTGGTTACCGTGGGGCAGGGGGCAGGCGGGAGGAGGCTGCAAAGGGAGAAGCCCGAGGGGGTTTGGGGGCTGATTGTGTGGTAATTACACAGGACACTATGCATTTGCCAAAACTTAGCCGACTGTGTATGAAAACACTCAGTATTGTTGTTCCATCTTGGAAAGCATTGGTTTTCTAAAAATTTATAATGAAAATAGGTCACATTTGTTGAGCGCGCGCTGTAATGCCAGCTGTTGTGCTAGTGCTATGGAGACTGTCTCACTTACTGTAGTTTACAAATAAGAAGGAATGTTTACAAAGTTCTTCTATCCTTAACGGTAAAGCACATACGTGGTTCTTACCCTTTCATTTTTAAAATAGTCAATCTTGAAGAATAAAATCACTTATTTCAAAAACTAAAAGGGAATGATTTTATTGTATTTTTATTTTTGTTTCCTTTTCATTTATTGGCCTTAATATTACAGTAATATTATAGTACAAGGGTAATGATAATATGTATTCTTCATTTTTATAGTGTCATTTTAAGTCATTAAGGACACGGAATTCTCTCTTTTTTAATTTTTATTTCTCAATACAGATTTTTCTAATGTGATTTTTAGCCCCCTCGACTTAGTGAAATAAGCCATTTCCTTGAGAGCCAAGTCATAAATATTTTTCTTTTAGCATGATCCTTATGCTTTAGAAACTCATGTACTTGTCTGACACATTTTGGTAACATAAACATCCTAAAAGCCAGATTAATCCGCTTCCTGTCTTTTCATCGTAAAGAGAATGCGAGGACTTTGATCTGCAGCTTTAAACAGTTTGTATGGATTGCTGGGGACACTTCCGAGCGAGTATAGGAAGCTGCCCAGCTTGCTGGGTGAATGCATTCTTTCCCCTTAGAAGAAAAATAAGTGTTTACAGGAATGGGCAGAATGTAAGCAAACAGAACGGTTCCGTGTGGCCTCCGATTTGCCTCCGTCGGGGCCTGGGGATCGGCTCTTTGTGTCTCTCCCAAGGTTGAAAATACTTTCTCTTCACACCAAACTGTTCTCTCACGTGAAATAAATAATGCACTGCCGTACAACGTGGGATTCACTCTGAAATTAATTTTCCCCAGGGATTACAAGTTAAGAATACAAAAATCGAGGCCTTAGAATTCAGCGGTTCCCAACCTGTGGGTCGCGACCCCTTTGGCGGTCGAACGACCCTTTCACAGGGGTCGCCTAAGACCATCCTGCAGATCAGATATTTACATGACGATTCATCACAGCAGCAACATGACAGTCATGAAGTAGCAACGAAAATAATTTCATGGTTGGGTCACAGCATGAGGAGCTGTACTTAAAGGGCCAGCAGGTTGGGAACCACTGCCTTAGATTCTTGGGATCAAGTGCTAACTTCTTTCCTTATAAACATTGTAAACATACACAAAGTAATGGTGACCCCAGGGCCTGTGGAGTCCGTGTTTGGCCCAGGGCCAGGGAGAAGCATGGGAAAGGGCCGCGGATGGGGAGCGGAATGGGCGGCCGTGTCAGAACAGGTCAAGGGCGTTCATTCCGATGAGTATGTCAGGGGGGACCGCGTGGGGCCTGG
>NW_006293349.1:4117156-4123042 GCF_000327345.1 Myotis davidii
GCGGTTCTCAACCTGTGGGTCACGACCCCTTTGGCGGTCGAACGACCCTTTCCCAGGGGTCGCCTAAGACCATCCTGCATATCAGATATTTACATTGTGATTCATAACAGTAGCAATATTACAGTTATGAAGTAGCAACGAAAATAATTTCATGGTTGGGTCACAGCATGAGGAGCTGTACTTAAAGGGCCAGAAGGTTGGGAACCACTGCCTTAGATTCTTGGGATCAAGTGCTAACTTCTTTCCTTATAAACATTGTAAACATACACAAAGTAATGGTGACCCCAGGGCCTGTGGAGTCCGTGTTTGGCCCAGGGCCAGGGAGAAGCATGGGAAAGGGCCGCGGATGGGGAGCGGAATGGGCGGCCGTGTCAGAACAGGTCAAGGGCGTTCATTCCGATGAGTATGTCAGGGTGGACCGCGTGGGGCCTGGGGGCCGGCATCGGCAGCGCTGATTTTACAGGAATATTCCGTGGGCTGGGCAGGGGCCACGCTCTGGCTGGTAGTGAGGCAGCGTCTGCTGCGGCATTTGATTCTCCGGCTTGTTTTCCAGGACATAGAATGGACTCACATCGACTACTTCAACAACGCCATCATCTGTGACCTGATAGAAAATGTGAGTATGCGGTACCATTTTCTCAACTTCCCTCCTTACGAGCGGTCTGACTGCCTTCGGGGCGAAGCTTGAGTGTTTTCATCCTTTGAGCGCTTGCTTTTCTCCGGGAACTGCAGTCTGGAGCCTCTGTTACAGCCCTCAGGGGTCGCACCTGGTTCTTGAACAACAGCCTGGACAGCGGGAGGTTGTGATACTTGGCCTGATTCCCTGGGCTTATCCCGTCCCTGTATCATGATGATCCCGTATCACGATGCGCACACATCTCACCCTTGGAGACCAGCCCCCTCCAACCCCCCCACCTCCCCGGTGCTGGAGTGCAGGCCCAGGCCCAGGCCCGGCTCCTGGGGGTGCGAACACTGGGCGGAGGGGGCCTGGAGCAGCCGTGCAGGGTTTTGCCAAAGCAAAATAGCCATTTCGTTTCTAAAACTCCAGTGACTGCTTCACATCCGGTTCAGTGGTGATTATCACAAAGATGGTTTCCAGCGAGCAGGTGGAGACAAGGGAGCCCTTGTGCTCTGTTGCTGGGAATGTAAATGGGTGCGGCTGCTATGGAAAGCATTGTGGAGCTTCCCTAAAAAATTAAAAATAGAATGGCCATCAGATCCAGCACTTTCACTTCTGGGTTAGATCCAGAGGAAGAGGAGTGGGGATCTTGGAGAGATGTCTGCCCTCCCAGGTCCATGGCAGCGTTAGCTACAGTAGCCAAGACCTGGGAGTCACCTCAGTCTTCACCTGTGGATGAGCGGTTAAAGGTGTGAGGTGAATGAATATGAGTGTCATTCAGCCATGACCAAGCAGGAAGTCCTGCCCCTTACAACAGCCGGGGTGCACCTTGAGGCCATCATGCTCAGGGAGAGAAGCCAGACAAAGACAGGTGCTAGATGGTATCACTGATATCTGGAATCTAAAAAAAGCCAGACTCGGAGACATGGGGTGCAGTGGTGGTTGCCAGGATCCAGGGAGGAAGTAGGAGTTCTAAGAGGATTAGGCTCTGGGGGGTGTAAAGTATAGCATGTTGCCTGGAGCTAACAGTACTGTGTTATGTGCTTAGAAGTTGCTAAGAGAGTCTGTGTTAAGTGTTCCCACACATAAGGAAATGGTGATTGCTTTAGTGACAGAGACGTTAGCCAACAGCTATGGCTGTATTGGTAATCGTTTGCAATATATGTGAATCAAATCAACACATTGTACACCTTAAAGTTAACGTTCTAGATGTCAGTTACATCTGCAGAAAGCTGGAAAGTGTATTTGTTAAAATTTTTTTTAAAAAGCATGGTATTCGGAGATGAAGGGACAACCTCAGGAGCTGAGGTGAGGGCCCCAGGAGTGGCTCAGGTGTAGGCCCCACATTGATTGGTTCAGAGCATGTGTTGTGGGGAGATTGTGTGTGTGGCTGTGCAGGTGGCCACAGCTGTGGGATTTCTCAGGTGACACAAACGTGTATATGTATGGGAAAGGCTTGAAGTGTGAGAAATTACTGAATACTTTTTAGTAAGCTTTCCGAATCTAAGATTTTTGTTTTCACGTCATATTATAAACTAGAGGCCCAGTGCACGAAATTCGTGCACTCGATGGGGTCCCTCAGCCCGGCCTGTGCCCTCTCACAGTCCTGGATCCCATGGGGAGTGGGCCTAAGCCATCAGTCGGACTTCCTTAGCGCTTTTGCGGAGGCAGGAGAGGCTTCCGCCACTGTCGCTACACCCGCCAGCCATGAGCCCGGCTTCTGGAGGACGATTGGGCCCCCCTGCTGGCACCTGCTTTGGCTGGTCTGGGGCCTGTGGTCTGGGGGCAGCTTCTGCATTAAGCATCTGCCCCCTGGTGGTCAGTGCACATCATAGCGACCGGTCGTTCTGTTATTTAGTCAATTTGCATATTAGGGTTTTATTATATAGGATGAATTGATTGCAGGAACGGATTTGTTCATGAAAACCTGGAAACTCTTGTTTTATGCTTAGGATGACGAACCATCTGGCCTTGACAGCAAAGTAATTAGAAACAGCGCATGACCTTTATCGTCCTGCAGCCTTCATGTCAGTCGTAGGCGAGAGCCATGCTCCAGGAATGTGGGTACAGGCTCTCCATGTCCAGCCCGGCCCTTCCTATTCACCGTGCACAGTCCTTTTAGAAAGTCTGTAATTAGCCAGTATTTTTTCTCTCTCAGTCATTCCTGAGAGATGTATCTTTGATGAAACTGAGCATTAAAAACAATATTCTAGCCCTAACCGGTTTGGCTCAGGGGATAGAGCATCGGCCTGCGGACTAAAGGGTCCTAGGTTTGATTCTGGTCAAGGGCATGTACCTTGGTTGTGGGCTCGATCCCCAGTAGGGGGTGTGCAGGAGGCACCTGGTCAATGTTTCTCTCTCATCGATGTTTCTAACTCTATCCTTTACCCTTCCTCTCTGTAAAAACCAACCTATATATATATAAAAGCCTAAGCAATCGTTTGACCGTTTGACCGGTAGCTATGACACTGACCACCAGGGGTTAGAGCACAGGCGTGGAAACATGGAACAGACTGATGAATCTCAGAGGGAAGCGGGGGAGGGGGAAGAGATTAACCAAAGATCTTATATGCATACTGGAGGCCTGGTGCATGGATTTGTTCACCGGTGGGGTCCCTCGGCCTGGCCTGCAGGGATCGGGCTCAAACCAGTTCTCCGACATCCCCCAAGAGGTCCTGGATTGTGAGAGGTCACAGGCCAGGCTGAGGGACCCCACCGGTGCACGGATTTGTAAAATATATTTTTAAAACACCAACAAAACAAAACAAACAAACCCAATATTCTAAAGCATCACTAGTTTTCAATTAAAAAATGAACTTTGTTTGCAAACATCTGAACGGTGTTGGAACATGAACACCGATATTCTTAAGCAATTCAAAACACTAGTCTGACATGCAGAAAATCAATGGATTTTTCTAAAAGATTTCCCCCTAAATTTTGTGACCAAGGTAATTTGCTGTGGGGAATTTAACTTTCGGAAGTCATGACTAACACGTTTCCCTTTGTAAATATAGCCTTGCACTGAATTATTTCTCTTTAAGAAGGAAAAACAACAGTGGGAATACGCTAAATTTAACTCTGTTTTCTCAGCCGAAATTCCCCGTGTGTGTGTGTGCGCGTGTGTGTGTGATGGAGGAAACTCCATCTGAGTTCACATAGGAGCCTAGGGCCTTAAAGGAAGCGTTTCCTTCCAGAATCACCTAACAATGACGCTTCCTCAGGGGCTGTTCCACACACTCATTCCTGCAGGCCCACACGTTCCGGGTTTGGTGTGATTGAATGCATGCTGGGCAGAGGATGTATGGCCCTGTGAGCTCCACCGGGCACTTCCCCTGTTGGAAGGCGTGGGGTCGGAGGTCAGTGGGGCCGATCGTCCTCCCGGAGTGGACACACAGGGACCCGAGAGGCGGTCGGAGGGGCAGAGCAGAAGATGCTGGTCTCTGGCCCCGTGTCCTGGGCTCCCTGCTCCTGGGGTGAAATGGTCACGGTCTGGTGCCCAGCAAACGCTCCCTCGTGTTTAACATCCGTGTGGAAGTCTTACCCGGAGCTGAGCTCCATGCAGAGCATATACCCTTCCAGCACAGCTCCATGGCTTTGGCCGTTCAGGGCAGCGTCCAGAGCCCCTCTTAGTTCATTTCCCTGGAAGGTGAACTTCGTGTGGAACACATGGGCCGTTTGGAAACATCCGATGCCAGTTTCAAACTCTGAGTCAATTGCAGGCCCCAGGAGACCGGGCTGTGTGCCCTGTAGAGACTGTGTTGCTGTCACTTGAGCTTCTGACTTTCGTATTTGTGTTGGAGGCTCCGCGGTCTCACTCGCCCGTTTCTAACCAGGTGGATTTCAGCTCTGAGTCGGCTGTGGGGGCCTCGGTGGCTCCGAAGCCCTGTCTGTGGGGGGAGCGCGGGCGGGGGGACTGGTGCAGTGTATGCCCCACCACACACACACACACATACACAGACACACACACGGACACACACAGATACAGATACACACACAGTCACACACACAGATGCACAGATGCACACACAGACACACACACAGACACACACTCACGCACATACAGACACACAGACAGATACACACACACATACACAGACACACACACAGATACACATACACAGTCACACACACACGGACGCACAGACGCACACACAGATGCACACACACACACCCGGACACTGGGCTCAGCAGGCCTCTGTGGCCGCGGTACTTGTCTGCTTCCTGCTGTCCCTGTATGTGAGCGGGTTCCTCGGCTGACGTCCTTGGGGATGAAGCTGACAGTGCGGTGAGGAGGGAAGGAACCCCCTTCTCTCTCTCTCTCTCTCTCTCTCGCTCTCTCTCTCTCTCGCTCTCTCTCTCTCTCGCTCTCTCTCTCTCTCGCTCTCTCTCTCTCTCGCTCTCTCTCTCCCAGAACACGAACGGGATCCTGGCCATGCTGGACGAGGAGTGCCTGCGGCCCGGCACCGTCACGGACGACACCTTCCTGGAGAAGCTGAACCAGGTGTGCGCCACCCACCAGCACTTCGAGAGCAGGATGAGCCGGTGCTCGCGCTTCCTCAACGACACCACCCTGCCGCACAGCTGCTTCCGCATCCAGCACTACGCCGGCAAGGTGGGCAGCGGCGGGGTAGGGACGGGTGAGGGGGGCTGGCAAGGTGGGCACCGGCAGGGCAGGGGGGCCTGGAGACTGGGACTCAGAGCTGGCATCGGCCTACCGCCCACTCGTGAGGATCAGCTGAGCTGGCAGAATGGTAGGATCACGGCAGTGGAGTCAGTGCTATTGTGCTAACTGTGTGTGGGGTCAGACGGACACCGGGCGTATCGGGGTCACTTCCTGGGTCATACGCCATGCTGGACACCTGAGGTTAACAGAAAACTGAATGCCACCTGTCACTGAACAAGGAAAAAGTGAAGAGTAGAATCAGGGAATGTTCCACAGAACCTGGACCATGTTGAGCAACATCTTGCTAATGCTCATAGCTACCAGGAAAGCCGGTGAACTTCATGAAAGAGTTCGAATGTGTTTTAAAAAATGATTTTATTATTTTCAGGCTCCAAGCTGTCCTATAAAAAAGATCTGTCAACACAAATAAAGGGGATTTGCCAGTAAAAATTAAAAGTCTTTAGACTTACAATAAGGTGTTAAAAGCACAAACCACATAGGAAAAAATATTCTTAGATTTTGAAATGACATGGGAAAATATCTACTTTGAAAAACACTTATTCATTTGCTTAATATTTGGGAGAATTAATTTTTTATGTTATAT
>NW_006293349.1:4124583-4130876 GCF_000327345.1 Myotis davidii
TTGATAATAGATTAATTTTTAGACTCCTAAAAGAATATTGAATGCAGTTAATACCTCTTTTGTTATAAATAAGGTTGCGAACTCCTAAGGGGGAAAAAATTCTTCATTATGTATTTAGTAAAAATGAAGTAGATAGTCCCTGACCTACCTTTAATTTTAAAATGTTGAAACTTGTGCTTTATTTTCTTCAATAGCCTATGTTATTAAAAGATACTTTTCTGGCCAATTTTGCTGCTGGTTGGGATGTCGATGAAAATTTAGTCTTATGTCTACTTTATTTCCTCCGGTGTACTTTTTTATTTTTCGAGTACGTTTTTATTGATCTCAGAGAGGAAGGGAGAGGGAGAGAGAGAGAGAAACATCAATGATGAGAGAGAATCATGGATCGGCTGCCTCCTGCACGCCCCACACCAGGGATCGAACCATGACCTCCTGGTTCGTAAGTCAGCGCTCAGCCACTGAGCCATGCTGGCGGTGGGCCTTCCCGTCTGCTTTTAAACAGACTAGAATTGGCACATGTGAACTAAAAAAAAATAAAAGTAAAACCTCAAAAATGTACTCAAACACCAAAAATAGAGAAAATCCTTTGAAAATGCCCAGCCTAACATTTTTGGAATTTATACTTGCAGACCCTGAATGGTAATAGAATTTATTTAAAACTCTCCTGTGATTCAGACGGTTGGCATTTAAACTTGGACGCTCGTTCGGCATGAGAGAGCGACTAAAGCCGTGACGGCGGACCTTTTGAGCTCGGCGTGTCAGCATTTTGAAAAACCCTAACTTAACTCTGGTGCCGTGTCACAAATAGGAATTTTTTGATCTTTGCAACCATAGTAAAACAAAGACTTCTATTTTTGATATTTATTTCATATATTTAAATGCCATTTAACCAAGAAAAATCAACCCAAAAAATGAGTTCACGTGTCACCTCTGACACACGTGTCATAGGTTCGCCATCACTGGACTAAAGTGTTGGGGATCTGATGGGAAGGAAGACACTGGGCTATAGCTAGTCCTGGGCTAATTCACCAGCTGCTTGACAGCCTGGCGTGCAGCGTGTCCGTTGCTGAGTCTCGTGTCGCTCGTAGGTGCTGTACCAGGTGGAAGGATTTGTGGACAAAAACAATGACCTCCTCTACCGAGACCTGTCCCAGGCCATGTGGAAGGCCGGCCACACCCTCATCAAGGCCCTGTTCCCCGAGGGGAACCCCGCCAAGATCAACCTGAAGAGGCCCCCGACAGCCGGCTCGCAGTTCAAGGCGTCCGTGGCCACGCTGATGAGAAACCTGCAGACCAAGAACCCCAACTACATCCGGTACTTCTGGCCCCAAACTTTCTGACGGTTCACGGGGGGAGGCCGCTCCAGGAAGAGTCCTGTCCTGTTGCTTCAGCCTCAGGGTAGCCCACACCAAGGGCGACAAGCACACTTACAGATCAGATAACACAGTGTCTTAAGTTTGCTTAAAAAATGCCCCACTGCCCCTTCCTCCCCCCAAATCAGGGATTGAAAACAGAGGTGGGAGGTCGGCATAGATATTTAATGAAATTGGGTTGTTGGCACAGGCGGGTCCCAGCTTTCTGTATTTTTTTAGTAAGTTATTTAAGTATATTGAATAGGATATGTTCTTAGTTTTAATAAGATGAGCAATATGTAAATTTCTGTAAGGGTTCTGCGTAGAAACTGGATCACTTTGGGCTTGTTTTATATTAACTCGGAGCGTTGGAGCGAGGGGGCCTTAGTGAGGCTCTGGTTTTCAGGAATATGTGCCTCCTTCTCTCTGTGAGACTGCCCGGCGGGAAGAGCAGTTCTTTCTAAACCGCCAGGGTTTTCTCAGAGCAACAGAGGCACCGCGGAGAAGGCCTCTGGGTTCTCCTCTCTGCGTCTCGGGCCTCTTAGGTCTCCGGCCCCGGGAAGACGGCGAGGCGCAGAGCCGCTCTCTGTGTCTCTGGGGAGCGAGAGACTAGGTGTGTGCGTCGGGTCAGGTTCCATCCGCACACGCACGCCCACGCGCCTTCTATAGCCTGAAAATCCAGTTGCCAGGAGACAGAGTGAGGAACGTTTTTGTGTCTGGCTTGTTTACCTAATATTATCTTAGCAACATCTAAGCAGGCAAAATCCCCTGGTTTGATTGCAGTCGGGTTAGAACATACTAATTAGAAAAATCCTGGTTTCATAAGAAGATAACCAGGAACCTTATGATTAGTTTCTTCTCTGGTTTTTTCTTTTCAATGCATAGCTGTCATCTATTGGTGCCCTATTAAAAAGGAAGGAAGTACAAGGACATAGAGACACCGTGTTGCTTTCTTTTAAATATGTTATTTTTATTGATATTTAGAGAGAGAGAGGAAGGGAGTGGGATAGAGAGATGGGGACATTGATCGGCTGCCTACTGCGCACCCCGTACTGGGGATCGAGCCCCCAAACCGGGCATGTTCGCTGGCCGGGAATTGAACCCGTGACCTCTTGGTTCAGGGGTCGATGCTCAACCACTGAGCCACACCGGCCCGGCATGACACCGTGTTTTTAATCTTTTCATTGAGATATATACATAATAAAATATGGCCAAGCACATGAGTGTTCAGCGTGTTGAGGTTTCACATAATGTGTACACCTGTGTGACCGATTCAGACCAAGAGACAAAACATTTCCCTTACCCAGAAGGCCCCTGTGCCCTTCCCTGTCCCTCCCCTCGCACCCCTCCCAGGAGGTGGCAGCAGGACTGATTTCTCACCGGAAGTTCTGCCGAGTGTCACGTAAAGGGAACCATGAAGTGTGTCCTCTATGTCCGACTTCTTGCACTGGGCGAAAGGGCAGTGGGACTCATCAGGTTATTGTGGGAGTGGGAGAGAGAGACAGACACATTCATGATGAGAGAGAATCACTGATCGGCTGCCTCCTGCACGCCTCACACTGGGGATCGAGCCTGCAACCCGGGCATGTGCCCTGACTGGGAATCGAACCCGGGACCCTTCAGTCCGTAGGCTGACAACCTATCCACTGAGCAAAACCAGCCCGGGGCAGGATTTATTTTTTTATTGCCGTGTAGGTAGCGTCTTAATTTTTAGGCTTATGGAAAATGATTTGAAGTAATTTCAGAAGAAATGATCAGGTTCCCAGGAGTGATAAGTAATGGTCTCTTCCCTTGTGAAACCCAGACGGATGATATCCCTGGAGACAGCTTAACGTCTCGGTTCCCTTTCAGGTGCATCAAACCCAATGACAAGAAAGCAGCCCACATCTTCAGCGAGGCCCTGGTGTGCCACCAGATCCGCTACCTGGGCCTCCTGGAGAACGTGCGCGTGCGCAGGGCCGGCTACGCCTTCAGGCAGGCCTACGAGCCGTGCCTGGAGCGGTACAAGATGCTGTGCAAGCAGACGTGGCCTCACTGGAGGGGGCCGGCCAGGTGAGCGTTCGCTGGCCGCGCTTAGTCACGCAGTCCGAGAGCACACGGGCCACCCGTGTGATTCACGTGCTCCCGGGCAGAACAAGTGCATGAAACACTGGGTGGGACCTCTTCTTTGTCCCCTCTTCCACCCGGGATCATTCTGTGCTGATCCGTAGTTAGTGACAGAAGTCTCAGTTTTCTTTAAGGTCCGAACAGGGCTTACAGATCCACATTGGCCACTTGCCTGTCGGTAGGGCGTTAACGTGTGCCGTGGTAAGTCAGGAGGGTCCATAATCGATCGGTGCGTTTGTGTGGAATCGTGGAAGGGTATAGTTGGACAGGCATGTTGGATCACTGCTCTCAGCCCCGCCCCCCGGAGTGGGGGGGATTAACCCCAGAGAGAGTCAGGGGGTGAGGGTCCCACTTTTTACCCAGGTCTGCACCCCTTGGGAGCAGCTAGAGTCCAAGGTGTCAGTGTCTCTGCTGGCAGAGCCAGATGGGAGGCTATGGGAGAGCGGGGGCCACCTTCAGAGGCGTATACATAATAAAATGTAGGTACGCCTCCCCGGCCCTGGCTGGCACTCGCCCATCTAGTCTCAGATGGAGCCTGGGCCACTGCAGGCCGCTCCCTGGGGCAGCCTCCAGCGCTCTCCATGTGCTGGTGACCTTGCCTGTGAGCAACCTTCCTCTGCTTTTCCCAGTCAGTGAAGTCACCCCTTTTCTTCTATTGTTTTCTGTATGTTTTATTAATTTCAGAGAGGAAGGGAGGGGGAGAGAGAGAAACATCAATGATGAGAGAGAACCATCAATTGGCTGCCTTCTGCACACCCCCTACTGGGGATCGAGCCCACAACCCGCGTGTGCCCTGACTGGGAATCCAGCTGTGACCTCCTGGTGCATAGGTCGATGCTCACCACTGAGCCACGCCAGGCGGGCTGCCCTTTTCTGCGGGTCGTAGAAACTCCCGACCGCTCCAGGAAGCCGCGTGCCTGCTCCACGGCCTCGGCAGGACGCGGGGACTGTCCTTTCGCTGTGCCGGTGTCACCGGTGCACGTCCCTGGGCCTGGCCTCGCACGGGCACCCCGGCAGCATCAGACACCCCCCCGCATCCCGGGAAGATAAACTCCAGGCGCGGGGTGTGGTCTCCGATGGGTAACCGAACGCCCGAGTAACGTGTGACCCGGTGTTGGTTCAGTTCTCAGGACTGACCTCCGGATGTCACGGTCAGTGTGCACCATGACACACAGGCCAGGTGTCTGACCGCTGCCTGGTGCTCGGCCCGCAGGTTGTGGGTGTTTAGTTGTAAAGACTGATGTGGAAGCCGGGGTCCAGGACAGAGAGGTCAGCCACGTCCAGGCCTTGCTCCCGCCCTGTGAGGCCCGGGTCCCATGCAGCCCATCGTCTGGCCCTTAGCACTCTCTCTCGGGCCTTGTCCACACCCTGATGGGCAGAAGCGATGTTTAAAATGTTCTTAAGACTCGACGGAGTGAGTTAAAAATAGATCTGAGCCTCTCACACACCCTCCTGGCCTGGTGGGTCCATCGCTGTGGGTGTATTGGATACAAGTGTTGCTTCTGCGAATGAAATCGAGACATTGGCCATCGTACCTCATTTTCTTGGAATATGGAGTTCTGAACCCAATTTTGCTCTGTCAGCATCTCCTGGACTTGGTTTAATTTGTGGAGCTCCGTCTTGATTCTTCGATAGAAGGACACTCCCTGAAAGAGCGATTGTACTACTTGGGAATGAAACTACTGTTTGGTGCCACTGGGGATCTGATAGCATGATTTCAGATCAGATAAACTGTGTCTGTAACTCAGAACACTCACTGTTTTATTGTTTTCTAGGGCTGGTGTGGAGGTCCTGTTTAATGAATTGGAGATTCCTGTGGAAGAATATTCCTTCGGTCGATCGAAGATATTCATCCGGAACCCGAGAACGGTATGCAGCCGAAACCTTTCCATTCCGAACGTACGTCCTGATCACATAGACGGGTCCTCAAAGTCTGTTTCACTTGGGGACCCGAGAAGCTGCCCAGAACGCCCCATCCTCGTTTTATCTCGAATGCCCAAGAGGATGGGCACGTGAGGGGTCATGGCAGAACCTGTGTGTTTCTTATGAGACATCCATGTCTTTGATCGGACAGGCTGTCCAAGAGAGAAGTCATAAAGAACCTGTTGTTTCTTATGAGACATCCAATCCATGTCTTTGATCAGATCGGCTGTCCAAGAGAGAAGTCATAAAGAACCTGTTCATGCAATGACAAAACCTGGCTAATTCATAGGAATTGGAGATCAACTCAGTCTGCATTGTTTCCTAATTTAGGGGAAGACCACCCTATTATTTAGAAGTCCATGAAGGCACTTGAAATTTTTTTTTTAAGTTAAAAAGAACATTTGAAATTCTACTTGGTAGGGCTCTAAGGGAGTGTTTTTATGAATGAGTAGACTGGGATGAAGCGCAGTCGGTGTAACAGTTGATTGGCGATTTGGAAATTTGGAGAATTTGGAAAGGGTTGCAGTTGTTTACGAGAAACGTTGCCAGCTCCTTTCTTTGATTGATAAACGCACCCTCAGGACGGTGTGCAGGCAACCCCGAGCTGAGCTCAGCCCTCTGGTTCGTCGGAAGTGCCGAGCCACCAGAACCTACATGGCGGATGCTGTGTGAATCGCCAGAATGGTTTTCCCGTGGGCTGTGGCCCGTGGTGTCTGTCACGGAGACGGTCATCCCTGTTTTTTCTCAGTGCGTGGCCTCCACCAGCGTGCCCTCTGACCTCCCGATGCCACGAGTGTGGCTGGATGAGTGATCGACCCATCTCTCCATCTCTCCTTTCTCCTCAGCTCTTCAAGCTGGAGGACCTGCGGAAGCAGCGGCTGGAGGACCTGGCCACGCTCATCCAGAAGATCT
>NW_006293349.1:4131003-4134418 GCF_000327345.1 Myotis davidii
TGCCTGGGGCCCCTGGTCACACGCCTGCCTCTCCCAGCACGCCCAGGAGACGCATGCCCTGTGCTTCCTGTAGATTTATTTTTAATTTTTTTTTTAATCCTCACCCAAGGATATTTCTGGTTGCTTTTTAAAGACGAGAAAACGAAACGAAGGCAGGAACTGCTCGGGAACGTGCCCACAGTCCCCCAGCTGCCGGGGGGCCACGATGGGGGTGGGATGCAGGGCGTCTCCAGTCAGAGCTCACGTTCCGGGCATCACAGCGCCTCCCCCTGGGGCAGATACGATGGGACGTCTCCCTCTTGAATGTGGTCGTGGACCGAAAGAGACTGTGTCCTTTAACCCCTGGGCAGCGGTCGAGTCAGCCTTTTCGAAAGAATTGGTTCCTCTCCATTTATCGTAGCAGCGCCGAAAATGGCTTTAATCCCAGAAAGCCGAGGCCACATTTTCCTAGAATTGGGGGTTTGGCTAAAGGGTTGGACTTTAGTCCTCAGACATTCGGCCCTTCCTGCTGCCGGGGGGTCTTGCGTGGATGCTGCTGGGAGCTCCCCACTTGGGAAGTGCGGCACAGCGAGGGTGCGGGTCCTGGTTTGGGGTTGTTGGGTGTTCCGGTTTCTTTACATGTTGGTTTCCTGGAGGAACATGGGTGATCAAGAGGCAGTTGCACCAAGAGCGACATACTCTTCCCCGTCGTAATACTAATAAATAATACAATAAACAACACGGGAAGGCGCCGTCCCGTGCACGCAGGACTGCACCCCTGCTTCTGCCCGCCCCGTGTGAGCTCACCTCTCCCCTTCCTCCCGCAGCAACGGAAGCGGTACCAGCAGACAAAGCGCTCGGCTCTGGTGATCCAGTCTTACATCCGGGGCTGGAAGGTGAGTTAAAGGAATGCGCCTTCTCTACTTGGGGCTCTCGGGTCCCTGCAGGGGCCGCTCCTGCCGGCTGCCCGCGCCCTGGACAGCCGGGCGGGAGGATAAACATCGGCCAGCGGGGGCCCGGTGACCGCGTCTGGGCCGCTTCCTCCGAACCGGCTTTCTTTTCCAGAGCTTTGTTCTCGGAGCAGGAAGTCCTTGAACTAATTCCGTGCGTGAGCTCGACATCCTCTGCCCTGCGTGTGAGGGAGGCGGTGTGTAGTCCAGGCTGTCCCAGGTGGTCCACACCTGTGCCTCCCCCCAGACCTCGCTCTCCCGGCCCCGCGCCTCCTCTGACTTTCTCCATCTTCCCGCTGCCCTGTAACAGATGGTCCGGGATCCTGGGCTCTGGCCATTCTAGTGGGGAGAGGGGGTCACAGTGCGCCACCTCCTTGGTCTGGAGGTCAGCAAACCGCGGCCCACTGGCCACGTGTGGCCTAACTTTTGTTATTGCACAGCCTGGAAACGAAGGGCGGTTTTTATATTTTTAAAGCATTGTTAAAAGACGAAGATATGAAATGCGAATTTCATATAAATGAGGCATATGTGAACTACAGAGTTCGCACACATAAAGCTTCATGCTGCACAACCGTGCCCACCCTCTCTACCTCCTGTCTGTGGGTGCCTTCGCACTGCCGTGGGGAGCTGATGCGTTGCAACTAGGACACGTGACCTGCAAAGCCAAGCATCCTCGCCAGCGGGCCTCCTGCAGAAAGCCTTGCTGACCCCACTCTGGGTCACAGGTACTCGAGGCCCGTGCTGACCCTGTCCTGTCGGAGATTGTGTGGATTGGGCTAAACCCAGAGCCGCTGCTTCAAGGTTGTCCTCATGCCTGGAACCCCTTCAGAGCAGAGGCCCTGGACGCACCTGGGCGCAACCAATGGACACACACAATACCTACGGGGGGGGCAGGCTAGGAGAGGTCAGTGGGGGAAAGGGGGCATGTGTAATACTTCCTTTTCTTAAAAATAGATTTTTATTGATTTCAGAGAGGAAGGGAGGGGGAGCGAGAGAGAGGAACAAGAATGTTAATGGCAACTGATCAGCTGCCTCCTGCGATTTTTATTGATTTCAGAGAGGAAGGGAGGGGGAGAGAGAGATAGAAACACCAATGATAAGAGAATCATGGATCGGCTGCCTCCTGAACGCCCCCTACTAGGGATCAAGCCTGTAACCCGGCCATGTGCCCTTGATCAGAATCGAACCCGGGACCCTCCAGTCCGGGGTTCTACCCACTGAGCCAAACTGGCTAGGGCTATAATACTTTCAACAATAGAGAATTTTTTTTAAAAGAACATACGTCCCTGGGCCGGGGCTCTATGGCACCCGTTGACCTTCATCTGGGCCCATGAGTAGCCTCAGGGCTGCGTAGTCCTCCCACAGCAAATGCCAGAGACCAAATCCGAGCATATAGCCTAAGTGTGGCCGCCTGCGGATGCGTCTTTGGCCTCATTACTGAGTCCCTGGCGGGGTCTCCGTCCAGCGATGTCAGGGGCAAGATGCAGAGCCCACCTCCAGCCTGGCCTCCTGCCTCCACCAGATCAGTTTCCAGCAACTGCTGGAGAGAAGCGTGATGGATGTGAGAATTTCATATTAGCAAATCTTTAAACATTTCTTGAATTAAGACTATAGCTCCAGTTCTATCCTCGGATGACAATACTGAAAG
Source organism: Myotis davidii (assembly GCF_000327345.1). NCBI lineage: Eukaryota > Metazoa > Chordata > Mammalia > Chiroptera > Vespertilionidae > Myotis > Myotis davidii. The sequence goes on from NW_006293349.1 coordinate 4,133,581, forward strand.
CGAATGAATGGATTGGGTGGATGATTGGAGATCCTGCAACCTCATTGTGAGACCTGCTCCTTTTAGCTGATGAGCACCAGCTTGTCTTGTGGTGGCCAGGTTTTCCCTGTCCTGTACGGGGCGTGGGAGGCGGCTGTCCCAGTCTAGTGGGCGCTGCACTGTCAGGCTGGATGTGTTTTCACTTATGACTTCTCATCGTCCGTTTTGGGCTAATTAGCAACATTCCCTATACAGTGGGGCCTTGACTTACGAGTGTCCCGACTAACGAGTTTTTCGAGATACGAGCCGTCTCTCGGCCGATTTTTTGCTTTGAATTGCGAGCTAAAATTCAGGTTACGAGCCAGCTTCAGATACCCCACCGCTAGTTGATGCAGCGAACATCACAGTGAACGCCACAACATCAGCCCAGCATCACGTGTCTCACTCGCTCACAACTGATTTGACGTACGAATAATTAGAGTTGAGAAACATCAATGATGAGGAGAATCATTGGTTGGCTGCCTCCTGCACGCCCTCTATTGGGGATCAAACCCACAACCCGGGCTGTGCCCTGACAGGGAATTGAGCCGTGACCTCCTGGTTCACAGGTCGACACTCAACCACCGAGCCACCGCCGGGTGACCTTTCCCTTTTCTTTGAGCCGTTGGCTCCCCGCCTGGGAAGGGTGTTGTGACTGTCTCTCCGGGCATTTCTCAGGTCCCCGTGGCGTCCGTTGTTGGCTAACTATTCCTCTGGCTGATTCCACCCCTTAGGCCCGAAAGATCCTGCGGGAGCTGAAGCACCAGAAGCGCTGCGAGGAGGCCGCCACCACCATCGCGGCGTACTGGCACGGGACGCA
>NW_006293349.1:4134467-4148158 GCF_000327345.1 Myotis davidii
AGAGCGAGGGGCCCTCTCCCGGGCAGCACCGTCGGCTAAGCTGAGCACGCACTGCCTCTCGCTCTCTGACGCTCGTTCGGTGCGGGTGGTGGCACGCGCGCTCGTGTTTACGGGTGGCGGTGACCGGTGTCTGTCTGTCCTCCTCTGTCGCAGCCACCTTTCCCGCCTCACGCTCTCTGTCACTCCTTCTCACACGCTTGCAGGCGCGGCGGGAGCTGAGCCGGCTGAAGGAGGAGGCTAGGAATAAACACGCTATTGCAGTGATTTGGGCTTTCTGGCTTGGATCGAAGGTACTGACGCGCCTCTCGTCCCCGTCCCGGGATGGGCAGTCACCAGCCCGTAGCGCTCGCCTATCAGGATGAGTGACTGCAGTTGGCACGGCGCACGCGGTGCACGTCCTTACGGCTGGCGTGAATGGGCCCGGCGCCGTAGGTGGCATTAGTGCCGGGGCAGCTGCCGCATGCAGAGATAGGCAGACAAGACCATGCTTACTAATGAGGTGCTAGGGTAGTTGCTGTTTCATTAAAACTCTCAAATAGCTTGCATGTTAGTTTTTCCTCCCCCCCCCTCCTCCTCCCCCCCTGCCCTGCCACGTACTGGCCGCTCTCTGGAGGGATCCCCGGGGGGCGAGGGGCATGAGGAGAGCGCTCGGATTGGGGCCTTCGTGGGTGTGCTGCTACCACGTGTGGACGGCAGAAACCCCTTTCACGCATGCCTTAGAACGTAGTGATCTGCAAATGAAGCGATGTTTTCGGCTCCCTGTGGCCAGGCAGCCATTGATGATTCCAAGCCAAATACTCTATGTGCAAAGAATTGCCATCTGTGATTTAACGGGAAGCCACGTCCACACACGGCCAGCTGGGGTGGCCACGGAAGAATCCCAGGAATTTCCGCATCAGCCGTTAGTTTTCCGAAACAAAGGCCCCTGGAGGCCCTGGCTGATCCCCAGGCAGCGACCTGGGCGCTGTGAATGTTTCCTGTGCCCCAGGGGGCCGAGGCTTTAGATGATTTTGTTACTCGGGAAATCAGAGGTCGTCCCTGCTAAAAATGTGAACCACCCAGCAGCACAGTCCCGGGTCTGTAAGTCACGTGAGCATCCTAGGCCCATCGTGGGAGAAAAGCGAGAAGAGAGGACGCTGGCCCAGAACGGTCCGACTTTGCCACAACCTCACCAAAGTTGTTCCTGTGTGTTTTCCCTTGGCAATCGGTGAAGAACACACTAGTCCCTTTATCTGTTTTTTAAAAAAATATTTTTTCATTGATTTCAGAGAGGAGAGGGAGAGAGAGAGAGAATTGTCCCATCTGGACTTGGTGCAACTGTTTTATGTCCTTGGAATCCTCCATGCACATCTCTGCCCTCATACTTACCAGATTGTATTCTAATTCACTGCCACAACCTCACCAAAGTTGTTCCTGTGTGTTTTCCCTTGGCAATCGGTGAAGAACACACTAGTCCCTTTATCTGTTTTTTAAAAAAATATTTTTTCATTGATTTCAGAGAGGAGAGGGAGAGAGAGAGAGAAACATCAATGAAGAGAGAGAATCGGTGATTGGCTGCCTCCTGCACGCCTCCCTGCTGGGGACCGAGCCTGCAACCTGGGCATGTGCCCTGACTGGAATCGAACCCGGGACCCTTCAGTCCACAGGCCGATGCCCCACCGCGTAGTGTGAAGCCAGCGCCTGGTTGTCCTGCCCCTTAAAACCACATGTCTCGAGGAACGCTGCCCTGAGATGGCTTTTTAAACCTACAGATGGTTCCACTTTTTATCTCGGTACATTTCCCGTGCTAAGATTACATCTTGAAAATACGCTTCTTGCAGTTTTCTAACTGGAAGGAATTCTGAGTTTTGTGTTTCTGGTTGAACTTGGGGAGAAACAACCTTTATTCCTCCCGTTTTAAATGGTTGCCTTTTTACACGTCTGAACGCACGAACGCGGGGCTCCCCCTCAGCCCCCGTGCCGGCAGCAAAGGCAAGGCTACTAGAGTTCTTAGGAGCCGCTCAGAGCTCAAGGCTGTGAGGAGGGAGGGAGAATGGGGGGAAAAGGGCAAAGGATGGACGTGAGGGGCGGAGGCGTGCTCCCTCGGGGCCACGCGGACTGCCCTCCCCTGGGTCGGTCTCCACGCCCCAAAAACACCGGGGCCGCACCAGCCTGACGCCGACATGACCGTGCGGGGCCCCTCGGCCACCTGACCCCTCGCTCCTGCGCGGCCCTCTGTGTGGTGGTGTCTCCTGGTCTGTGCTGTCTGCCTCGGGCTGTCTCTCTCATTTACCGTCTAAAACGTTCCAGGCTCGGAGGGAGTTGAAACGCTTGAAGGAGGAGGCTAGGCGCAGGCATGCGGTCGCTGTCATTTGGGCTTACTGGCTTGGACTGAAGGTACTTCCTCCCCCTCCTGTCCAGGGCGGGCCCGGGCCTCGCACTCACTAACCCCAGAAAAGCGGGTGCGCTTGCTCATGGTCTGCGCCAGCTCTGACAGGCCATCTTGCCTAATCGTGTTTCTTTTTGGAAACGAAGCTGCACACTAATATTTTCTGATCCTATTGTGATACGTATCTTTATTCCTTTTTATTATGATTTTTAATCCTCATCCAAGGATATTTTTTCCATTGATTTCTAGAGAGTGTGGAAGGGAGGGAGGAGGAAGAGAGAGAGAGAGAGAGAAAAAAAAAAAAAATCAACGTGAGGGAGACACATCGATGGGTTGCCTCCCGCACACACTCCGACCGGGGCTGGGACCCTGCCACCGAGGTACGAGGTACGTGCCCTTGACTGGGAGTCGAACCCACGATCCTTGGGTCCAGTGGCCGATGCTCCAACCACGGAGCCAGACCGGCGAGGGTTGTGGAGTGCTGCTTTCAGTGCTAGCTTTAAAGTAATGCTGAGGCAGCATGTCTTATTTAAGACTCTCTGTTACGAAGTTCTGTTTTATGTCATCTTTAGGGGGATGACGTGTTTTTTTAATGCGTGAGACAGAATTTCAGCAGCTGAGCTCAGAGCTGGCCCAGGCCTGCAGTGCCCGCCCCGCCGGGGGGTCGGGCTCCAGTGCCCTTCCCCCACCTCCCCTGCTCTGACGGCTGCTGGGCGGAGCCTTCTCTAAGTGACCGGCGCTCTGGCTGCTCAGCATCGGAACCAAGGGATTCCGCTGATGGTACAGATTTTGACAAATAAGAGGACTTTACACGCCAACGAGGCCTCTAATGCAGCGGTTCTCAACCTGTGGGTCGCGACCCCTTTGGTGGTCGAACGACCCTTTCACAGGGGTCGCCTAAGACCGTCCTGCATATCAGATATTTACATGATGATTCATAACAGCAGCAACATTACAGTGATGAAGTAGCAATGAAAATAATTTCATGGTTGGGTCACAGCATGAGGAGCTGTATTTAAAGGGCCAGGAGGTAGAGTCTAATGTATTTCTAAGTGGTGCTTCCCACTTCAGGTGAGGGTGCACGTAGGCAAAGGAGACTCTAGCTCCGGGAAATCTTGAGAAAACCTCTTAGACATTCATAACTAAATGATAATAAATATTTTAAGTATCTTCCCCTCGGTTTCAAAATTTCACTGTATTGTTCGTGCAGCCAGCAGACACCTGGCGCAGGCGTTTAGTTCGACGTTAGCAGACAGCGAAGTCCAGCTGGGCAGCAGGGAGGAAAGAGGGCCGTCATGCGGTGTCTTCAGGGCACGGAAGTATTCTGTAGGAAGGCCAGTAGGAGCGGGGGTGAGAGAAAAATCGATGCAGTGAGAGGGAAGACGATGCTAGTTCAAATCTAATTCTATTATTTTCAGTGCCCTTCCATTTCCATCTCCCTAGGCAAGGCTTTGGGGAACGGCAGTGTAGTTCTTTAGGCCTTTTTTCCCCTTTGAAGAACAATTCGAGATGAAGATGGCCTTCCGTCACCTTTTCCCGAAGCGTGCCTTGATCTGTGATGCGTTGGCCACTATGCCTGTAAAATGTTTCTCATCAAATCATCAGGTTTCTGAAAAACTAGTTAAAAGGCTTTAAAATAGCGAAACGCTGGGCACTGCCACCGGGCATGTCTGCCTTTCTCCTCCTCTGGCCTAAAGCTCGGGGCCCGGTGTGCGCCAGCTGTCCCGCTCCATCCGAGAGGCGCCCGCTGTCGTGTTGAGTGGACGTGCAGGGCCTCCATGGCGGCCGGGCCCCTGCTGACCCCGCGCCCGCTTCTCCCTCAGGTGCGCCGGGAGTACAGGAAGTTCTTCAGAGCCAACGCCGGGAAGAAAATCTACGAGTTCACGATTCAGAGAATTGTAAGTCTGCGTCCTGCCCGGGGCTCCTTGGCGTTCGTGGGGCAGCTCGTTAACGGCACCGACTGTCACAGGCGACTCCCTTGCCACGCCTCACCCTCGCTGCCACTCTGAGCGGGGTGGCTCTCACCCTTCCCCTCGCGTCCAGCAGAACTGTCCCAGGAAGAGCTATCCGGGGCCCACGTGTAGTTAGTAGGATGTCATTTTTTAAATAGAACTTTTTTATTTGGCGGGGAGAACCTACTCTGAGGGAACATGAGCTCGAGAAAGTCGGGTGTCTTAGTTCAGGATGCTCTAACCGCAGCACTGCAGACCGGGCGGCTGCAACGATGAGCATTTGTTTCTCGATGATCATCTGTTTCTCGCAGACCTGGAGGCGGGCGGCCGAGGGCAGGCTGTCGGCTGTGGCGATGGCAGCTGGGAGGAGAGGGAAGCTGCTGCCATAACCCTCCCATCTCCTCTGATTAGGGCACCGGCCCCGTCACGGGAGCTCTAGTCTCGTGGCCTCTAAACTCCATTACCTCCAGAGGCCCCGTCCCTGATGCCTTCCTGTTGCGGAGTAGGGTTTCAGCAGGGGAATTTGGGGGATACTAAGGTCCTACCCTGAGCTGCCTCGGGTCCAGGCTGGCCAGCGGGCAGTGGGGAGCGGGGTGCAGGAGAGAAGGCGGTGGTAGGGCCCAGCCGGCCAGATGGGCCCGGAGTCCCTGTGCCCTGTGCCGTCGGAGGTGAGCCCGCCTCTCATGGGAGCGAGGTGAGCGACTCCTCACTCCGGGGCCTCAGCTCATTCTCAGGGGGGATCACAGCGCCGAGCTCACGAGTGCTGGAGGGTTAACTCAGAACAATGGCCTGACACCTCCCGCCGGCCCCGCTGGAGGGCTGGCGGGCAGTGCCATCCACTGGGCCGGTGGAAGGATGCAGATGGCTATGTCTGCGGTGCCGTGGGACAGCCACCGGCCGCATGGCCACATGGGGCTCCGGAGCACCTGAAGTGTCACCTGTGACTGATGAGCTGGCTCGTTTACTTTGTCTTATTTGAATTGCTTACGGTTTAGGTAGAGAGAGCCACGTGACTAGCACAGCTCTCCGGTGTTCGCTGGAGTCAGTGTTGCTGTTCATATTGGGACGAGTGTCCGTTTTCTTCTTCCGTCTGAACCGTTGGGTGGAGCCCAGGTTTCCGCAGGCAGCACGGGGACTGGAGTGGAGGCTTCACGTTGCGGAGTTGTCGGGCCCGAGACTGGCCCAGACCCAGCGGAGGCTGCTCAGTTTCATTCTGGTTTATGAAAAACAAGGACTTTTCTGATACTATTTCACTCCCCTGGTATTTCCTGTCAAACCCAACGCAGGTGCAAAAATACTTCCTGGAAATGAAAAGCAAGATGCCCTCCTTGTCGCCGATAGACAAGAACTGGCCGCCAAGGCCCTACCTGTTCCTGGATTCCACGCACAAGGAGCTGAGGAGGATCTTCCACCTGTGGCGGGTAAAGAGCCTCTTCTCTTTGGAGCCTTCTCACCGCGGGTTTGTTCTGTTCTTTTGCGAAGAGTCCTATGGAAGGGAACATCTGCGGCCTCTGCCTCTGGCCGGGAGGGAGCTGTTTGAGGACGGGGGTATTTTGCGCCGGGGACCGCGCGTGGCTTCCGTGAGCAGCCCTGGAGCAGCAGGCGTGCCCCTTGGCCTCCCCCTGTCCGGGGAAGGGGTGTGCGCCGCCGTGTCGTCTTTCCCGTTCAGATTCCGCTTGTCTAACGATACTGTAGGAGAAAGAAATAATAACGTGAACATCTTCGCACGATGTGGACGAATCCTGTAAACTATGGGTTTACACGGTGGTTTTCTTACTGCGAGTCTCTAAGAGGGTGGCGGCCTCGGGACTGAGGGGTGGCAGGGACCGCCGTCGTAGTGAGCAGATGAGAGAGGAGAGGCCGGCCTGCAGGACGCTTCTGTGTTTGGGAGGAGTGTCCCCAGCCGGCACTGTGAGCAGTGAACCGACAGAGGAACAGCGCTGTGAGGCTTTTCCATGCATAGTTCGTTCGCGTTTATTCTCGCCGCTGTTACGTGGACTGATTCCATTAAGAGGGAGTGATGGCCAGTTTGTGTAAGTGATGTCTTACTTTTCCTTTTTTTCATCCCTTGCAGTGTAAAAAGTACAGGGACCAGTTCACAGACCAGCAGAAGCTCATCTACGAGGAGAAGCTAGAAGCCAGTGAACTCTTCAAAGACAAGAAGGCTTTGTACCCGTCGAGGTATGGTGGCTGTGCTAACTCATGGAAGTCAGCATTTTAAAAACTTCTCAAGTATTTGCAGGTCTTTCCTACTAGAGATTTCAGAGATGCATGAGAGATGTTTAATTCTGTGCGTTATTTTATGGGCAGCTGGGTATAAATAACAAACACTTCGGAGCAATGGCCGTTTCTTGCCTCTTTTCCATTGGCATTAGCTCGAACACTTCACTGAATAATTAGAAGTCACATCCGGCTGCCGTGGCTCAGTGGTTGAGCGTTGGCCTATGAACCAGGAGGTCATGGTTTGACTCCAGCTCAGGGCCCTAGATGCGGGCTCCATCCCCAATAGGGGGCGTGCAGGAGGCAGACAATCGATGTTTCTCTCCACCCTTCCTCTCTGAAACTAATAAAAACACATTTAAAAAATAATAATAATTAGAAGTCACTTTTTAAAATGAAAATCGTATAGGCTACTAAGATAAATTGGCATTGTAAAGCCCTGTTACTTTCCGTAGTTTTCAGAGTCTAGCCCAGTTTCTGTTGGCTATTTACTGTCATCGCCATTCCAGTCTTCCTGCTTTATTTAGTGAGCTGGTCAGAATTCATTTTTAAGAGCCATGATAAGAGCGAGCCAGTGTACACTTTCTGAGTTCTGTCTGTGGTGGCCCACGGGCTGCTAACCTGCCGGGCACGACTGCCGAGGCCTGTGCAGCGAGTTTGGCTCCTTTGTTGTAGACACGACTACTCAGTAAAGGAAGGCATACCCAGGGCACGTTCGCCACGTGAATTCCTCTCCCTGGTAAAGATGCTCATCAGATAGTCTTACACGTGCCCCCCGCCCCCAGTTCATCATTTCCCCCCAGAATTCCTATCTCCTCTTCATCTGGTATTTATGGAAAAGCAGGTTGTACCGTTACAGGCCAAATCTATAGCAACGTTTCGTTTCCCCCCAAAAATGGCCTAGAAATGAAAATGCATTATACGCTAAATCTATTCACCTATCTTACATATGGTACATGTGTGTTCTCTGTGTCTTCACGCACATTTGGAAGCTCTCCCTTTTAGAGGATTAAAAGAACAGAAGCCGGCAGACTCATTTGGTTTCAGTGTTTGAAGGGACACAGCTTCCTTGGTGAGCTGGCCGGGCGGCTCGAGGTGGCATGTGTTCTTCCAAGTCAAACGTGGAGTCTCGATCCCACATCCGCCAGGAGGCCTGCTGTATGCAGCGTCCACAGGCGGGAGCACTGTCTCGATGCTTTCTCCAGAAGCTAGTTTTATTTAACATTTTCCTTTATATTTTTAACATGTAGAGTAACCTTCTTAATTAACATTCCCTGTGGCTGACTCTTAACTGGAGGGAGAAAAATGCATTTTTGGAGAAACCAGTTCAAAGGCTCTTAGCACTTTTTATTATTGAAAACACATTTGAATGTGAACAACAACAAAAATGTTAACAACGTCAAGCCAAATGGGGGCGGGTATCGCCCACGGCAGCTGGGGTGGGATGATTGGGCCTCCCTCTGCTGCGAAGGGCAGCCCATGGGGTCGGCCTTGTCCATCCGGGTGTACCCTCCCCCCATCCACTGTGTGAAGCTCGGCCCATGGGTGTCGGCCTCTCCTATCCTGGGAGCTGTAAAACTGACCACCTACACGGATTTTTCTTCCCCATCCTCCACCCCCAACACAAGCGTTTAGCGTTGTATTTGCAAATTGCCAGAACTTTCCGGCTCAGAATGAAGCGGTAGGGTTTTTCTGTTTTGTTTTTGTTGGTGTGCTTGTGCGTCCTTGAAGAAGCTGCCCTGAGCGTGTCCCCCAGCAGGGCTCGAGGGAAATCGTGTCTTAGCGCATGTGCACGGTCACGCCTCTTGTGGGAAGCACTTTGTTTGAAAGAAAACTGCTCCGGTTCTAAATGTTTACGTGGCCACTTAGGGGCACATCATAGGAGGAGACCTGATTTTTCTTTCATGCGTTGCCTCTTGGAGCCAGAATTTCTATAGTTTTCTTCTAAGACCTATCGCTCTGGACCTGTTCTCCCCCCGAAGGTTACTGGTTTTCTTACTCTGCAAGAAAGTGGGCTTTTTCTTTGGATCAGGCGATGGCGATGGTTTGTGCTCTTTGTTCCGTTGCTGCATGTTGTTTAAAGGGATCAATAAGCCCTGTGTGGGCAGCTGTTACCTTGATAGTCACAGGTCAGAGGAACGGCCTTTCCTTCAGGTGAGCCCTGCACTTGGCTCTTGGGTGCCATTCATATGAGTGATTTTTAGCTTGATTGTTCCATGGGATGAGATTTTTATCAAAGTCCTGCCTCCCAAATGCCAGGATCACATCAAAAATATATTTGAGCCAAAACCGGTTTGGCTCAGTGGATAGAGCGTCAGCCTGCGGACTGAAAGGTCCCAGGTTTGATTCCGGTGAAGGGCATGTACCTTGGTTGCGGGCACATCTCCAGTGGGGAGTGTGCAGGAGGCAGCTGATCGATGTTTCTCTCTCATCGATGTTTCTAACTCTCTATCCCTCTCCCTTCCTCTCTGTAAAAAATCAATAAAATATATTTTTTAAAAATATATATATATATATTTGAGCCTGGCCAGTGTGCTCACTGGTTGGGCATTAATCCATGAACCAATAGGCCACTGATTCGATTCCCGGTCCAGCTATATGCTCAGATTGTGGGCTCGATCTCCAGCGGGGGGTGTGCAATGATGTTTCTATCTCTCCCTTTCCCTTCCTCTCTCTCTAAAAAAAAAAATTCAATAAAAACATATTTAAATATATATTTGTGGTGTGTGTGTGTGTGTGTGTATTTGAAATAGGTTTCAGGCTCTATTTCCAACGTATATTTAGGACAGATGCAAATACGACGTATAAAACATAAAATAAATTTTCTTTTTATGGAGCCGGCAGACACTCATTCGAATCAGCTGACTGTTGTCTGTGTCCGGCAGTACCTCCATCTGACACCGGGTCCGACCTGAGGGATTTGGTTTTTCCTTTCTTTTTAGTGTTGGCCAGCCATTCCAAGGCGCTTACCTGGAGATCAACAAGAACCCCAAGTACAAGAAACTCAAAGACGCCATTGAGGAAAAGATCATCATCGCGGAGGTTGTCAACAAAATCAACCGTGCGAACGGGAAGGTAAAGGCTCACCCCGCAGACCCGGGGGACGCGTTTGTCAGCTGGGACAGACCCTGTCATCTTCCGAATGTTAATATTTGCATTTCACGTTCTCGGCGGAGTGACTGTGAGGGGCGCTGTCTCCCCAGCCTTTAAGGTTCAGAGGCATTTTATGAATGGCTGCTGATGAAACGCGTGTGAATTAAAATGTCTTGCCTGTGCTTCCTGTGTTCTCGGTTCGCATAGGTGTGCCTGCTGAGGCGTATGGGGATGAAATACACATTTCCGCAAATAACTAATGCCTTACACTCACGGGCCGTTGGGGGTATTTCCCATCACCGGGTTTGCATCCTGTTTTGTTTCGTTTCGTTTAGAGCACCTCCCGGATTTTCCTCTTAACAAACAACAACCTCCTCCTTGCGGATCAGAAGTCTGGCCAGATCAAGTCGGAGGTCCCCCTGGTGGATGTGACCAAAGTGTCCATGAGCTCGCAGAACGATGGCTTCTTCGCCATCCACCTCAAGGCGGTAAGGAGCCCTCCGCCGGCGTGACCGGCAGGCTTCTGCCTGTGTCCGCGCTCTCAGCCGTCGAGTTAACAGGTTCTAAACCTGGACGATCCTGCTGCTTGGAGGTCACATGCTCTCCTCACTGGTGGGAAGTTACGGCTGCATTCCCTGCTGGGTAGAAGCTCAGGCTCGATTTCTCAGTAACTGAAGGAGAGGAGTGGCTCCGTGGCTTGTTCGCTTGAGCCACAGTCTCACCGAGTAGCTATCGCTGCGATAGGCATTGTTTTGAGCACCAGTGGGTGGAACTGTGAAGCGGTTTCAAACGATGCTTCCTCCTGTTGTTTCATCCACATGCCGACCTCGTAAATGTCTTGTTCGTCTTTAATCTCGGGGGTTTTTAAGGAAAGAATGTGACTGCGGTCAACTGCCTGGTATTTGGACCTGGAGATGTTTTATGTTCTGGGCTCTTAGCTTAACCAGGACCTTCTGGCTTGAGCCCCTGGAGTCGGCCTCACTGACTTCGCAGTGACCTTGGCCAGGCCGTGTAGCTGTCACGTGCCTGCCTCATTCTTCTCCTCTGTGCAATGGGGAGAATAGCAGCACCTGCTTCATAGGTGTTGTTCTAGGATTAAATGTAAAGCGCTTCACATAGGGCTTGCCACCTAGCAAACAGTCACCAAATGAACATGCTAGCAAACAGTCCTCACGTTTAGCGACACGCGTGTAGCTAGTAGTGCGCCTCGCTAGCAGAGTCTGACCTTGAGACAATCCCGTAGGCCTAGTTCGGCCTGTTTCCTCCGCTGTGGCTCTGGGCCTGATGGCAGCATAATCAGACCGTGAGGATTCTGAGCCCCGGCCACACGTGGAAGCAACGCTGCTGCCCAGGCCACAGCCCCGTCCAACCAGGTCAGGGTCTGGGAGGGGAGCCAGCACCCAGCTTTCCAGAAGCTTCCAGTGGGTCCCTCGTGCAGCTGAGCAGAGCCAGCGCCCGGGGATGCCTGTTGGGGTTGTTACTGCTCCGATTTCTTTAACCGGATCACCGGGGGTGTTTAAGCAGCGCTTTGAGAGCGCGCTCCCGGTGAGGGCAGTGCTCGGGCCTGCAGGGGACCGGGAGCCACCGCGGGTCCATGCCCGGCCTGCTTCCCAGCCAGCTCCCGGGGACCCTGGGGAGCGAGGGTAGGTGACCCCGCGGACGTGCTCAGAGCGGCGTGGAGGAAGTGCTGTCTGTCATTCGTTCACTCGGGAGGGATGCGCCCCGAGCGATGCGCAGAGAGGCTGTGGTTCTCGCTCAGCCGGCTGCCAGCCCCCGCCTCCTGCGCCGCCTCCTCACCGTCCGGCCCCGCTTTGTCCCCAGGGCTCGGAGGCGGCCAGCAAAGGGGACTTCCTCTTCAGCAGCGACCACCTGATCGAGATGGCCACCAAGCTGTACCGGACGACGCTCAGCCAGACGCGGCAGAAGCTCAACATCGAGATTTCCGATGAGTACGTGCGTGCGCTACTGCATGTCCCCTCATGCTCCCGCTTCCTTGTTTTGGGGACGCGGCCCGAGCTCACTCGTTTATGCAGCCCCTGCTAGGGAGGACCCAGCGTGTGTGTGTCGTTGGTTCAGGTGATGGGTGGGCAGGGAGTGACCGTTCCCGCCTTCCAGCACCTTACATCCTAGTGGGGGAGGAGAACATGTCCAAATAAAATAACTCGGTGACTTGACTTAGTTAGAGGGGAAAGCAGGTGCGGGGTCAGAGGGTGCTGGCTGTGGGGGTCAGCAGGTCTCATGTGTGGGGCACTTGTGTTGAGGCTGGAATCGGGGGGGGCGAGCCAGGCAACGGTCCCGGGTGATGCCCTCAGGGCAGCCTTCTGGGGAGGCAGCCGGTGCAAAGGCCCTGAGACGGGGGCAGTCTTGGTGACAGAGTGAAATGAGAGAGAGGCAGGGCCGGCCCTGCGGAGCCTGGTAGCTGAGGTGAAGAGCTGAGATTTCACGGAGGAGGATGGGAGCCACTATAGCAGTGGTTCTCAACCTTGGCTGCACATTAGAATCACCTGGGAATCTTTTTTAAAATCCTGATTTCTGGGCCTCATTCCCGAGGATTCCCAGGTGATTCTAATGTGCAGCCAGGGTTGAGAACCGCTGCACGGTAGGTTTGGAGCGAGGGTGGGGCATGATCTGATTTGTTGGTTTCCAAGCTCGCTTTGCCTGTGGTGTGGAAAGTGACTACAGGGAGACAGGAGTGGAGGCAGAGAAACAAGCTGGGAGCTCTCTGAGCTGTCTGTGCTGAGGGTGACGGGCAAGGAGGGTGTGGCTTAGGCTCGGGTGCGAGGGGGAGCTGTGAGCAATAGGTTCCCAGTGTAGTTTGAAGGGAAACGAGGCCTTATTAACAGGTTGGGCGTTAGGCTTGGGGCCTGAACCCATATGGTGATACCATTCACTGCAGCAGATGACACTGAGGAAAGGGGTTGGGGCGCTGGGGGTAGGGAATAGCGTGGTGGGCTGTTGGGTGTGCTGTGTTTGAGGTGCCTTTATCGTCACATGTTGATAGCTAGTATTACAGAGTGAGTGTTCCGTGTGGACGGGCGTAGTGGTGCTGAGACTGCCCGCACTTGAAATTTGCATTTTTCCTTGACATTAGGGCCCTAATATGGAGACATTTTTTGCATGCAGGTTGGAGCACCCCCCCCCATTATTAAGTCTATCAATGTGAAATCGTCTGAATGAATTGGAGCCACCATGTTTGATACTTAATTTTTTTCCCCAGTAGATTGTTTACTGTTTGCTTGTGTACTTTCTTCGCATTTATCATAATCATTTGCCTAACCAGATTGTTCAGGAAATGATTTTATTTTCTGGTGAAGATTTTGCCAGCCTCTTCTATTTTAGCTCTTTCTAAATGTCTTTCTCTAGTGAAGTCACACCCACTCCTACCCCCTTGTAAGTCAGACACAGTCTCCTCGCTGTGCTAGCACCGACAGAGCCATAGCTCAATGTCCTCATTCTGCACTGAGACGGGCACTTGGCCTGGGTGGGTGATTGGCCGTTATCTGTCCTACGCCTTGGAAGTTGCAGGTTGGACCAAACAGCGCTCTTGTTATTGGGTCCTTTCTCATGAACTACCAGGAAAAAGGGTAGTGGCAAGTTGGGTTCCAGTTCATTACAGCTTTCACCTGACAGGACCCCTTAGAGCAGCGGTCGCCAGCCTTTCAGACCTCAGGACCCCCAGCGGTCTGCGGACCACCGGGTGGCGGCTGCTGTGTCAGAGCCCTAAGCTCCCTTTTGCTGGCATTTGTGACGGGGATGCTGGGCTCCCGTGGGTGGGACCGCTCAGCCCACTGTCGGGGCAGCGGGTCCGTTTCCCCGTGCGGAGCCCCTCGTGCAGGAGGGGGAGCCCTGTGGCTGGCGGCTACACCAATAAGCTGGAGTCACAGGGGCCTTATACACCCACAGCCGGGCCACACGGATTCCCTATTTTGAAACATATATTTAGGCTAGAAAGAACAGTTGGCAGAATGCGTAGGTGTGACAGAAGTTGTGCAGGTAAATTGTGAACGACCAGAGTTTAGAAACCCTCGTCTCTAGGCCCTCCACACCCTCTCTTTCCC
>NW_006293349.1:4148285-4150581 GCF_000327345.1 Myotis davidii
CCCCAACTCCCCTATCAGCCCTGCTCTGTGAGTGACAGGGGGGAGCTCCTCACCCCACTGATCGGCCCTGCTCTGTGTGTGACAGAGTACAAAGCCCCAAGCCCCTTGATGGGCCCTGCTCTGTGTGTGACAGTGGGGAGCTCCTCAACCCACTGATCGGCCCTGCTCTGTGTGTGACAGTGGGGAGCTCCTCAACCCACTGATCGGCTCTGCTCTGTGTGTGAAAGAGTACAAAGCCCCAACACCCTTGATGGGCCCTGGTCTGTGTGTGACAGAGTACAAAGCCGCAACCCCCTTGATGGGCCCTGCTCTGTGCGTGATAGGGGCAGCGCCCCAACCCCCTGATCGGCCCTGCTCTGTGCGTGCCGGCCCCTGCTCTCACGGACTCGTTTCTTTGTAATAGTGCAATTTGGTTTGGTTTGGTTCAGGGCTCGTCGTATGTTTGGGAATTGTCAAAGGCCAATGCCGTTAGAGCCCCTTGGCGAAATAAAAATGTCCAGCTGATCACTTTTTATGATTGGGATAGTTTTAACCCTGAGAGCGCGCCTTCTGTGCGCGACCCCGGGACAGGACGACAGCAGCGACGGTGTCCACGCCGCGTCCTCTGTGTCCTGTGGTTAGTCATCGTGTTAGATCTGTGTACCCTAAATCAACGTATTACTTATACGTCATTAATACATCCAAGTATAGGAAACAGTCTTGCAAGACAGCTCGCTCACTCACCAACTATTTATTGAATGCCTCCTCTGCGAGACTGCGCTCGAGGGCAGGAAACGTTAGTGGGGATTTTTGTCTGTCTGCTTTTAAGGCCATTGCCTCCCGGCTGGTTGGTGCTGGCTGTGCTGGGGCTGAGGGGGGTTTGTGGAGACCAGGGCAGTCGCTGTGGCTGATGGACAGCGTGACGCGGGAGCCCTGGTGTGATTCTCACAACATGTCCTTCGAGAAGGGCTGGTCCTGGGAAGGAGGAAAGTACAACGGAGTAACACGCCTCTCCCTGTGAAGAGAGAAAACTGACATCTGAACAGGACTTTTCATTGGTTCCGATCTCTTGTAATTGCTTAGGAAACAGAGTCGTTCTTATTTTAGGGAAAAAATGACAGAAGCCGCTCAGTAAGATTCTATTTTCCGTTTCTGGTAGACACGCTGTATGATCCTACTTATGCGGAGTGCTATTCCCCACAGATCTGAGCAAACACTCTAAATAGCTGATGACAGAGCGGACGGCTGGGGGCCTTTCAGATGGTGGCAAACACTCTATATGATGTGCAATAAACATCCAAGATCTTGTTTTTTGGAAAGTCTTATTTATAAAATGCATTTTGTATGAGAGAGGTGATTGGTCCAGGGGGCATATTTTAATCAAGGCTCAAAACTGTGTTCATTTGCAGGACTTCTTTTCTTTTTTCAAACTTACATCTAGGGTTCGTTCTGGAAGCTGCCTTTTAAACTTCGGAACCAAATTGTTTCTTATTTGGAGGATAATGTACATGCGATGGTATGTTAAATAATAAAACTGTTCTAATCTGGTGCCATTTCCTGGGTCACAGCTGTGTTTTTGTGTTTCGAGCTATTTTCCCATGTTGCGTGTCAATATGGTGTCTCACAGGAAGGCCTCGTCACCCACACATTCTGTGTTCTCTGTGTAACTGAATTTCACTTGTCCTATAAGCCAGAAACATCCAGTGGAAGTGTTTTCTGGGGGTTGGTTTTCTTTTCATTTTTGTGCTTAAAACGATTGCTTCCTTAAGACGGCCTCCGAAGCCTCCGTGAGCATTGGTGCCAACACAGCAAGCAATCACTCCCCTCCGGTCTTCTCCAGCGTCTACCCGGAGTGCCAGGTTGATGATTCCTCAAACAGGTGCGTAGAAACTTGGAGCCCGGAGGTGTTTTTTATTTTATTTTATAATTGTATTGAATTGATTGGGGTGGCATTGGTTAATAAAATTACCCAGGTTTCAGGGGCACAGTTCCACGATACATCAGCTGTACACTGTATTGTGTGTTCACACCCAAAGCCAAGTCTCCTTCCATCACCATGTATCCCCACTTCACCTCCTCCACTTCCCCACCCCCCTTCCCTTTGGTCATCACCACATGCTGTCTGTGTCTATGAGGTTTATTTGGGGTTTTTTTGCTTTATTTCTTCACCGTCTTCCCCCAGCCCTCCAACACCTGCCCCTCTGATAGCTGTCAGTCTGTCTCTATGAGTCTGCTTCCATTTTGTTTGTTATTTTCTTTTGTGCATTAGACTCCATATTTTTTTTAAAAATGATTTTTAAAAATATTTAATACATCA
>NW_006293349.1:4150807-4151161 GCF_000327345.1 Myotis davidii
CTTTATTTCGCTCAGTTTGTTGATAACTGAGTAGGACCCCTCCCCCAGCTCACATGTTTGCTGTGCAGAAAGGGAGAGGCATGGGAAATAGCACATTGGTCTTTCTGCTCAAGACCTGGGACCCGTGTCTTGACGCTGCTCCCCTTGGAGGGATGCACTCAGGGCTGCGCGAGTGGGACCCATGGACACGGTGCTGCTGGGGCCGGGGGCGGGGGGGGCTTGTCCAGATCAGGATCCATTGGAAAGCTAGAGCTGTGGGTTCGTCGGTGTCGCGCGTGAACGTTCGTCTGCCTTGTCCTTCCCCAGGTTCCTGGTGCAGTTCCGGCAGGACAAGGTGTGCGTGAAGTTCATTTC
>NW_006293349.1:4152473-4184830 GCF_000327345.1 Myotis davidii
CTAGGGTTTGTGTTTCTTGTCATTTTTGTGCTTAAAACGATTGCTTCCTTAAGACGGCCTCCGAAGCCTCCGTGAGCATTGGTGCCAACACAGCAAGCAATCACTCCCCTCCGGTCTTCTCCAGCGTCTACCCGGAGTGCCAGGTTGATGATTCCTCAAACAGGTGCGTAGAAACTTGGAGCCCGGAGGTGTTTTTTATTTTTATTTTATATTGTATTGAATTGATTGGGGTGGCATTGGTTAATAAAATTACCCAGGTTTCAGGGGCACAGTTCCACGATACATCAGCTGTACACTGTATTGTGTGTTCACACCCAAAGCCAAGTCTCCTTCCATCACCATGTATCCCCACTTCACCTCCTCCACTTCCCCACCCCCCTTCCCTTTGGTCATCACCACATGCTGTCTGTGTCTATGAGGTTTATTTGGGGTTTTTTTGCTTTATTTCTTCACCGTCTTCCCCCAGCCCTCCAACACCTGCCCCTCTGATAGCTGTCAGTCTGTCTCTATGAGTCTGCTTCCATTTTGTTTGTTATTTTCTTTTGTGCATTAGACTCCATATTTTTTTTAAAAATGATTTTTAAAAATATTTAATACATCACGCTGGCAGGGTAGCTCACTTGGTTAGAGCATCATCTAGAAAACCAAGGTTGTGGTTGGATCCCCTGTCCGGGCACAGACAAGAATCAACCAGCGAATGCAGAAATTAAGTGGAACAACACATTGATGTTTCTCTCTGTTTCCCTTCCCCTGTCTCAAGTCGATAAAGAAAAAGAAATCAGTCTTTTAAGAAAATATATTTAATGCATTCACATTGTTCAAACTACAAGTAAGTATAAAAAGAGACACAGTACTGCCCTGACCGGTTTGGCTCAGTGGATAGAGCGTCGGCCTGAGGACCGAAGGGTCCGGGTTCAATTCCAGTCAAGGGCATGTACCTTGGTTGCGGGCACATCCCCAGTGGGGGGTGTGCAGGAGGCAGCTGATCGATGTTTCTCTCTCATCGATGTTTCTAACTCTCTATCCCTCTCCCTCGTCGCTGTAAAAAATCAATAAAATATATTTTTTAAAAAAAGAGAGAGACAGTACACACATTCTCCATCTCATCCATTCCAGCGTGCTCCCAGAAGTCACCATTGTGTTTAGTTGCTTTTGCATTACTTTATGCATGTTTATCGGAGGAAATAAAAACACAGATTCTTAGCTTCCTTCTACTTAGTAGACAAAAGCTGTATTGTAGGCATTGCTTTGCCTTTTTCACTCCTCATTCTGTTTTCAGTGGCATAGTCTCCTGTTGTCTGGATGCGCTGTAGTGTAGCTATCCAGGCCCCCACCGGTCATCATGGGGCTGTGTCCTGGTGGAGGCTTAAGTCCTGGAGGGGGAGGAGTGATATTCCAGGGGCTCCTTGTTGAATGTCCCCGGTACGTTATTTGCCGATTGTGTGTTCAGATGATCAGCAGCAATAGCAGTTACAGTGGTATAGTTTCCAAAGTTTATTTCCAATAGAGAAACCATTTAATCTCAAACTTTGTGGTAAGTATTCTGCACGGATTGAAAAAAATATCTCTATAAAGTAGTTTTAAATGGGGCTCTTTGGGCACATCCACGCATCCCTGAAGTATTCAGGCATTTCTGGTCATGCAGTTCATCCTGGGTGGGCTGGGACGAGCCCTGGTGGGAGAGGTCTTCTGAGTGTTAGCGAGAAAGCTCTCTCATGTTTGGGATAATGAGTTGGATCCAGTATTCAGACGTAAGACCTTCAGCTCAAGTCTGAATACCTTTGCTGATGCCCCAGAGTCGGGGGTATGTCTGTAATGGCAACGCACCAGGGCCCAGAATTCTGAGCGTCAGGCACAATCCTCAATGTTGAGGATTTGGCTAAAGTCTAGGTGAATTAATGGCTTTCTTATCCCACCATTTGAAGACTCAGTGAGAACTCTGAAGTTCACGTAATTGAGTACAGTTATGGTCATGAGAGCGTGGTTTAAAATTCTTTTAGGCTGAAAATGGGCAGCCATGTTTTGGCTTTTTATCTGCTATTTTTCATGTAGAGGTGAGGCATTGGGTTCTAAGATACCCCAACAACAAGCGCGCTAAACGGTGTCGTTGCTAGGGAAGGACTAGCGAGTTCCTTGATGTGTCCATTGAGGTTTTCCAGGCGGCGTTGTGGGTAGCGCCTGTCCTTAAGCTGCGGGGGGGGTAGCCCTGCTCTGCGGCTCTCAGGGTCACTCTGTAGAAGGCTGGAACCGGCAGCAGCCGGCTCTTCCTGTGGGAAAAACAGCGGGGAGATTTCCTGTTGAGAGGTTGGTGTTCCCCTCGGAGGGAGGCCGGAGGGTCGGCTCTGTGGACCTCGTGGCGGCAGGTCCATCGTGTGCGCCTTCGTCCCCGCGTGCTTGGCCCCGCGTCCGGTCTCTCCGGCTCCCCTTCTGGTGGCCGCTCCGGGAAGCTGTTTGGAGCTGGTCTCCTCCAGGCCTTGGGGTTGTTGGCCTCGCGCTTCCAGAGCCCGGAGTTAATCACAGGCAGCGCCAGCCACCGCCGTCCTCCTCCTCCGCGGCTGCTGCTGGCAGGGGGGCCACGCCCGCCCAGCGCCTGCAGTCCAGCGGAATCTGACTTCGTAACCGAGGAAGGTGGTGCGGTGGCCTCGGAACTTCTCGGAGAGGTGACCTTGGACCGGCTCCCGGCAGGAGTTGTGGCTCTTTTTCTTTTTTCACTTGAAGTTCTGCTTTGGGTGCGAGGCCTTTCTCAGGTGAGTGGCCTGTGTCTCCTCCCAGCCTCCGGCGGCCTTTTCCTCTCTCACCCTGTCTCTCGATGAACAGAGGGTCCGTGTTGGTATCGTCCAGCTTACCAGCCCTTTCCCCTGGTTAGCACTTTTTGTTTCCTGTTTCGGAAATACTTGTTTACTCGAGGTTATGAAGATAATTTGCCTGTGACTTCTTTAGAAGCTTTATATTTAGCTCTCTGGTCCACTGGGATTGATTTGGGGGAGGGGGAGTTCTGTAAAGCCCTGGAGTCAGAACAAGTTTTTCCCGGAGTGGATATCCGGGGGACGGCACCTGCTGAAAAGGCCTTTGCTAAAAACGTCCTCAGTCTGATGGAGGTACGTTTGCTGAGGTCGAACCCTTCCAACTCTCCCATCCACACTCGTCTTGTGTACTTGTTTCATCCGTCTCCTTTCGCTCATCCTCTCTGTATGTCCAAACCATCTCAACAAACCTTTCTCAATCCTCGACACTACATCTTCTTTCACTCCACAACGTTCCCTAAAATTAACTTAATAAACTTGACTTAAAAAAGTTTTAAGTCAACTTCGCACTGTACGTGCGTATCCACACATGGTATTTTGTGGAAGAGCCACATTCAAGGGACCAAAGAGCCGCATGTGGCTCGTGAGCCGAGGTTTGCCGACTGCAAGTTTAGGCAGTTCCAGACACCACCCATGGCATCCCATCTGAGGGTGGGGATGGGGGTGGGGGTGGGGATTCTAGCAGGAATAACAAATCGGGGGCCGGGGGTGGACCTCTTGCCTTTTGGTAATTTTCAGCCACAGTCTCCAAGCGCCTGTCACTCAGTGTGACCAGATGCATCTGTTGTTCAGGTTCAGGTCCAGCCTAAGAAAGTGGAAAAGCCAGATTGCATTCCAGTTCTGCCACAGACCATAAAACCTCGGACCAATTCCCGAATCTGAGCCCTGACTTTTCTTATCTACGAATTAAGAGATCAGGGGATACAGGTGGACACTTCCCAGACGTTGGCGTTTTTGCAAAAGGCCCCTGCGTCCGCATGAACCAAGCCTCGCCAACTGTATTAATGACTACAGACATGTACAATTCCTTTTCACAAATGCGTCGAGGTGGGCTGTGCACTCAAGTCACGCACCTATAACATGATGTGTCTGCTCAATCAAAAGATGCTAAAAGCGTGACCACCGTCACGCCGTTGTTCACAAAAAGATGAACAAGGGCTGTTCATCCTACAAACTGTAGGGAGCCACCCCGACAGGTGACAGCCCCTTCACACTACCTCGGCGATATTCTTGAGGTCCCACCGGGTCCAGGGAAGATTCTCTCCCTTCCCGGCAGGAGCAGAAAGTGCCTTCCTTCGCTCCATCCTCAGCATCCCCTTCGGCATCCAGGCGGCAGCCTTCCAGGAGCCCCCGACCCCTTCGCTGGAACGGCGTGTGCGGGTGGCTTTTCTGTCTAAGGATACGGCCTGGGCAAGACTTGCTGACGAAGTCTCAGCGCCGAACTGCCCACTGGGGACGGGTTTGGTTCGGAGGCCCTGTCCAGCCGCAGGGGAAACACCAGTGGAGACGCAGCCATGGGAAGCCGGCGCCTCGATCCCCTCCCAATAGGACTCGATGGCAGGGGCAGCATGTGATCGCCTCCCTCCGCAGAAAGCAGCTCCCGTCCCAGAAGGGCCCCCCGCCTCAGCCTCAGCGGGAAACAGAGCGAACCCGAAGTGGTGGCCACGGAGACGGAGGGTCCAGGGCGGGTCTGTGAGAAGGGCGAGCGGCAGCCACATGCCTGACGACGGCTTCTGAGCAGCGAGGAGGGCGGAGCAGACGGGCACTGAGCATCCTGATTAGTCCGGGTGCCCACCAGAAAGGGTAGTTTTAGGCAGGGACGCGAATGGGCTCTGTTCTTCCATGTGTCAAACCACACGCGTGAAAGGAATTCTTCAGAACAGGCTGTGTGTCCGGACACCTTCTCTGTTTCAGTAAGAAGTCTTTGGTGATACTGCCTTTCTATTGTATTTAAGTTTGTATGAGACTAGGCACTTACTTTTTTTTTTTTTTTAAAGAACAGTTGTGGCCCTAGCCAGTTTGGTTCAGTGGATAGAGCATCGGCCTGCAGACTGAAGGGTCCCAGGTTCGATTCCAGTCAAGGGCACAGGCCCGGGTTGTGGGCTCGATCCCCAGTCGGGGGCATGCAGGAGGCAGCCGATCAATGATTCTCTCTCATCATTGATGTTGCTATCTCTCCCTCTCCCTCTCTGAGATCAATACAAATATATATTTTTTAAAATTTCAGCTGTCACTTCACCTTGTTCTCTTCAGAGGCAGGTCCCGCCCCAGGTGTCTGTGTGCAGGGTGACCAGCAGCTCGGAAACAGCCTCTGAGCCACACGCTGCGCTCTTCCAGGTGATGGTCTCAGTTCCCTGCTTTGGGGCCCTGGCCTGCTGCACGCCCCTCCAGTGAGGCGAGCCAAGGACACAAACAAGCTCTTGGACAGAGAGTTTAGAGTAAAACGATGAGAAACAGCATTTACAAAAATGCTAAGCTTTTGAGAACATGCCACAGGCAGACATGTCTGTGCCCCCCGCCCCCCCAGGGTTTTGTCACTGGGCACATGATTTTTAAAAAAGAAGCAAGCTACGGCTTCCTGTTGCCTCCCTCTCATTCTTGATCCTCTGATGAAACACTTCTGTTCAGCAGAACATCGGGATGACGTGATCAGATCTGCTTTCTGCAAACAAAACTGGCCACAGTGTTGGAAGTATTTCCCATCCGCTGGAGTGTGGGGAGGGAGCTGGTCTCGGCATCGGGAGCCCGTCCGCCGGCACTCGGGTGGGTGGCAGCGAGCAGAGCCGGACAGGCTGCCGGCATGGACCACGGCTGCGCTCCAGATGCTCTGGCCCTGAAGGAGAAGGGATCGCATCTGCAGAGCTGAGTTCACGCTCCATTTCAGAGGCGTAGGAAATAGCGCACTACTGTTCCCCTAAACCCGGGCTCGGCTGCTAGAGGAGCAAACTCGATAGACGACTCCTGTTTCTGACACTCCGCGGGAGAGCCCCGTTTGCACTGACATGGGGGGCGGGGGGGGTGGCTTTGGCTTAGCAGCGCTGCCCCTAAGATTCCCAGGCCCTCGGGACTGGCTGACAGGCACTTAAAGCGACCAGATGCACGCTGTTATTTGAAACCATGTGACTCCTCTCTATGTGGCTGCATTGTTTTTCCAAAATCAAAGCTGTCCAGAGTCTCCGCTCTGGAGGTGGTGTGTGTGTGTGTGTGTGTGTACACGCACGCACGTGTGTGCATGGACGCACATGGAAGCACATACGTGTGTGCACATGGGTACACACAAAAAGCAGAAAAGAAAGCCTCCCCATTGATTGCTGCTTTGCATTTGAACCTCATCTTGCAAACAGGCCGACCAAATCTGTGTTGCATCTAATCAGGAAGGACGGAGATATTTCTGTAGCTGTTTTGCAACATGATGCTCTCTCTTCCTGCCCCCCCCGCCCCCGAAAAACACCATGTCCTAACCCTCAAAGATCATAGCACTCGGGTTAAAAATGTTAAAGGCCAGTGGACACAGTAGAATTCCACGCTGCTGGCTTGGACCGCGTCCACCGTCTTCGACCTCGTCCCAGGGGCCACTGCTAGCTCCCTCCCAGCTGTTGGAAGCGGGCGCTTCCTCCCAGGCCCCAGGGAGGGGTGCCCTGTGAGCTGGCCTGTGTCTGGGCCCTTCTGATGGATGGACTGATGGGAGGAAGGGCGAGAGGCAGGAGAACAGAAGGCGACACCATGGCGACAGGGACTGGCCGAGCTGTCTGAACACAGCTGGTGAGGCGCAGCCACCAGGGCAGAGAGGGAGGGCGTGGGCCTAGTGGTTAGAGCGTCGGCCTGCGGACTGGGGGGCTGCAGTTTGGAGCCCCAGTCGAGGACACATACCTTGGATGCAGGCTCGACCCACTGCCCTGGTCGGGGCGTGTGCAGGAGGCAGCCAGTCGATGTTTCTCTCTCTCTCTCCCCCTCTTCCCTCCCTCACACTCTCTAGAAATCAAAGGAAAAAATACCCTCGGGTGAGGATTAAAAACGTAATGAAGAGGGGGGCTCGGGCTGGCGATGACGGGAGGAAAGGTGCCTGAGCGGCAGCGGCGGTCGAGCTGGAGGCCTCGCCGTCCTCTTCAATTAGTAAAGAGCGTCCTGTCACATCCTTTCATTTCTCCTCCCAGCCAGCCTCCCAGAACTCAGTCACAAAGATGATCTCATTAAATCGGAGATATTTGTCTAAATCATAAAGTTAGCTTTTCAGAAAGACTCACCGTGGGAACGTCCCGGGAGCGGCCACATCCTGCGTGTGTGAATGAACTTGCTTTCTGCCTCCCTCACCCCAGCCAGTCCACTCCCCTGACCCACTCCGGGCGCGTGTGTGCCCAGCGGATGCGTCCCCACACTCCCTTCCTCCTCCCACCCCACCCGGGCGGGAGGGTGTGTGCACGATGGTGGTCAGCTCCTCATCTCGTCTTGCCCTCTCAGCCCGGCTCACTGCACCCCGGAACGTTTATTCTCTGCTGTTTGCACACGCTCGTCATCGCCTTCGTCCTCACCCCTGGGCCGCCCAGTTTTCTCAGGAGAATCATCATTATTTCTTCATCATGATGGCGTGTTGTTGGGGGTTTTTTGAGTGAAAAATGTGTACTAATCACAGCACAGGCACGCTTTCCTTTCGAGCACCGAGCTAATATTAACTGCTTACCACCCTCATTAGGGAGACTGATGAGTTTTTCTCGTCCCTGCGTGAGAGTAACTCCACCACGAAGGTGGAGACTCTGGGTTTTTTATATATTCCCAGCTTCTAGGCAGTGGTGGGCACATGGGAGGCACTCTGTGTAAGTATTTGTTGAACTATTGAGTGAATGAGTGGGATGTTTATTGAGCACCTACTATATGTCAGGTACTGTTCTAGGTGCTGGGGATAGAATGACACGCTCCTGAAGCTCACATTCTCATTGATAAACGCGTCAACGTATTCTCCTTTAAATACAGTAAAAGCAATTGAAAATAGCCATCAGAAAAATGCAATATACTCTAGATAAAAAATCCTAGCTTGTCTCCTAGGTTTTTCTAATGAATAACATCTCCTTAAATGCCGGTTTTCAAGTGGAAATGTTTTTTACTTTACGTCGTTACTTTTCTCTCTTCGTGAATAACATTCGCCAGTATTCTTGCTAACTGTCATCGCCAACCTGAGGGCTTTCAGCCACAGTGTAACATGAATAGGCTTTGGATATGTTCAGAGGAACCCAACTCTCTCTTAGCACAATTTTTATGGGGAAAGTTCTTCATGTGTCTGGTCCGGAACTTGACTCTTGCCATACAAACTGCCTGTGTGTGAGAGGGGATTTCAGCATTGCAGGGTGTCAGCGTCCTGGCTTTTTAAAAATATAAATGACAATATTTTATCTACTTGTTGTCCTACAGCAGTGGTTGGCAAACTCCTTAGTCAACAGAGCCAAATATCAACATACAACGATTGAAATTTCTTTTGAGAGCCAAATTTTTTAAACTTAAACTATATAGGTAGGTACATTGTGATTCACTTAATTAGGGTACTCCTAAGGCTTAGGAAGAGCCACACTCAAGGGGCCAAAAGCCACATGTGGCTCAAGAGCCGAAGTTCGCCAACCACGGCACTACAACCTCATTGTTAAGAGGAAGAACTCGATCATGGCCTGCCCTGTGGGGTCAGTGCTGGCATGGCCCAGTGGTGAAGCATCGACCTATGAACCAGGAGGTCAGGGTTCAATTCCCGGACAGGGCACAGGCCTGGGTTGTGGGCTCGATCTCCAGGATGGAGCGTGCAGGAGGCAGTTGATCAATGATTCTCATTGTTGATGTTTCTATCTCTTCCTCTCCCTTACTCTCTGAAATCAATAAATAATTAAGAATCAAATTAAAAGGCATATTGTGAGAACTTCCTCCCAATGAAAATACTATATTGAGTCTGCAGATTTTTTTTCTATATTTCCTGCATTGCTTCCCTTTCATTTATTCATTCATCCATCAAATATGAGAAGAATATTACAAAGACTATGTACAACATAAAAAGTATAAGACTCCTCATAAAAATCTGTAAGTAACAATTGTGCTCACTATATACATATGCTACATGTGACATTGTCATTGCAGTTAACACTGAATTTAAAAGTTGTGGTGGCAGTGACTTTAAGTTGAGCCTCACGCAATTTGAAGCTTTCGCTGTCTTCTCTATCATTTATTTCACAGGAGTGTGGCAAAGCAACAAAAAGCAACAGGCATTTACTGTTTAAGATGATTAGGCATCTTACAGTTATTCAGACATTTGATCTGATGGTAATTTGTTGGTTCACATCCCTCCGCTTGAATATTCTCAGACGCTTGGATATGACCCTCCTAAAGGTGAGGTCTGTGTCCTGCTGAGGCACGTGCTTCCCTCCGAGGCTGGCTATCACTGCTGAGAACACGTGTGTATTTCTGCTGAGGATCATGGTGCCGTGAGAGCCGTGGCGTGTCCGCCGATTGCATATGGGTGAGTGAGCGTGTCCAGAAAGTGTTTGCTGACAAATACGCTATTCTGAAGACCCTGCCTCTTACCTGAACTAGAATCTTCTAAAAGCGCTCGTCATTGGGCGATCAAGGGGTCTGGAGACTGTCCTTGGAAAAGGTAATTTAGGGATCGAGTTGCTTGGATTCCTTCCCTCTAGGAAAGAACTTGCCATGGGGCTTATTTTGATAGGCAACACACCGGTGGGTTTTCAGTGAGGAGTTGCTAACGTTTTTGAAAGACTTCGGGGGGGAGGGGAGACTACCTAATTCTCCGCCCCTCCACATCCCCCTTTCGGCGTCTTTCTGTGCTGTAGGGCCTGTGACTGAAGGAGCACGTTTTCTTCCTTCCTTTTTCCAGTCACGAGCTGCTCCTTCGCTGCCTGGAGGGTTAGTCAGTACAGCAGCCCCCAGCCTCCTAGAACTTGCACCTCCTGCTTGAAGCCTTGGGCTCAGGGCAGATGCTGTGATCGCCTCATTAGGAGGTGCTGGCTGAGTATTTTCCAGACCAGCCGTTTTCAACCTGTGGGTCGCCAATCGTGGGTCGCGACCCCTTTGGGGGTCGAACGCCCCTTTCACAGGGGTTGCCTAAGACCATCAGACAACACATACATAATTACGTATTGTTTTTGTGATTAATCACCATGCTTTCATTATGTTCAATGTGTAACAATGAAAATACATCCTGCATATCAGATATTTACGTGACGATTCATAACAGTAGCAAAATTACAGTTATGAAGTAGCAATGAAAATAATTTTATGGTTGGGGGTCACCACAACATGAGGAACTGTATAAAGGGTCGCGGCACAAGGAAGGTTGAGAACCACTGGTCTAGACCAAAGCTTTCCTCTCCCACTAGGGGACACGCACCCCACACCATGGCAGGGGTATCGCTGGGACGCAGCACATGCTCCCTCAGGAGGGGCTGCAGTCTTAGCGAGGGGCCAGGCAAACCCTGGACGCACACTGGGCAGGGCTGCCCCTTGGCCATGGTTTCAGCCTCTCCGTCCGTGTGGGAAGTGGGACGAAGGCTCTCAGAGGCTTGCGTATCGAGTAGACGGACACGCCTGATGTGGACGGGCGGGAGCAGGCAGATGTCCCAGCTTTCATGTGCAGAAATGTTTGTGGTTGGTTCTGTTTGAAATTGATTGTTGGTGCTCTCAGGGGACAGCCTGTGACAAATAGTATCATAAAAATGTTAAAAATAGCATATTTATTCCTCGGAAAATCTGAGTTCCCACAATTCAGTGAGCTGGGAAAATTGCTAAACTTTCTGGACACAAAGTGCTGATTCTGTTCTTACAACCCTCTCACTGCACAGAGGATTTCTCATTATAATTTTTATTTTTTTTCTGAATTCCGAACAATTCTCCAGCTAGCCCTTTAAAAATATATAAAACAAATATGTCAACTTGTATTTTTGGATAAAATTTTAAATTCCAAGTGAAATGTGCACGCAGTATTGATCAAACAGTTACAAAAATGACAGTGAATTCCTCAGAACAGTCTCTCTATGTGTACACCAGCCCTGCCCAATGGAAATATGATGTGAGCCACAAGTGCAATTCACTAAGTAAGCTTAAATTTTCTGACAGTCACATTAAAAAAGTGAAAATAATCAAGTGAAATTAATTTTAATACTATCTCTCTATATAAAAGCCTAATATGCAAATTGTCCCCTTGGGAGTTCAACCGGGAGACCAGGAGTTCGATCGCTCGCTGTGACATGTGCTGACCACCAGGAGGTGGTGCGGAATGAAGGAAGGCCCCTGCTGGCCTTTGATATACAAGGGAAAGGCATGACTTTCAGAGTTATAGAGCTTGGATCAGAAGGTAGGAGACGAAGACTGAGTGGGAAGAGCGAGGAAGCACATTGTGTGGTGATTATTGAAGTCAGCGAGGCTCAAAAATGTTTGGGGTATCTACGTTCGTAGATGTCAAGTAGCGCTGTGTATCAGGAATGCTTTTGGCTGCAAATAGCACAAACCTGAATTATCGTGACTGTGGTGGCTGATTTTATGTGGCGACTTGGCTGGGCCGCGGTGCCTGTATCTGCTCCAGCATTCTTCTGCATGTTGCTGTGAGGGAGGTATTGGATGACATTGGTGGACAATCAGCTCTTCTCTGGATCTCCAGCCTGCTGGCCCGTCCTGCTGGCTTAGGACTTGCCAGCCTCTATAGTCATGTAAACCAATTCTTGAAAATCAATCTCTCTCTCTCTCTCTCTCTCTCTCTCTCTCTCGATGCTTGGCGGAGCACCTGGTCACCTGGTGCATAGTGAGCCCTCCACACACCTTTCCTCTGTGTGTTATGTGGCATCACTCACCTCTCTTCCTTGCACCTGCGCTGTAGCACCTCCCTTCTCTTGGAGCCACCCTCTCTCCCGTGCTCACTGCACCGGCTGGAGTGTGGGTGCCTTCCCTGCCCAGCACACCCCGCCCCCGCCCCACACACACACACATACACTTCAGGCCACGTCAGAGCATGCTTTCTCACGTGCACACCTCACCACCTGGCTCCCGGCCCCCTTTTTAAAAAATTGACACTCATCACCATCACCTACTGGATAAAGGCCAAACCCCAGACAACTCTAGAATGCCCACACGGGAGAGACGTGGGCACAGCAATCTGAGGGGGTGACCGAGGAACTGTCTCCTTTTTTAACTGAATAAAACTACCAGGTGTTGTTTTAAAGCCAACACAAGGGGCTCTCGGTACCCATACCTGGGACAATTGGAGCAACAACATAAACAAAATCAGACGACACGAGCCCAACCTCTGGCCCTTTAAATAACTAACTAAATGGAAACATAAATGGAAGGAAAGGAAACTCCCGCTGAGAGTAGGAGGATCGGTGATAAACGTGGAAGTCGGTGCAGAAGCAAACACTATGGCAGCAATTGCTTCGGACGAAAGTCACCGGTGGGTGCCAGACGTTAGAGCACTTCCACGCATTTGGTTTGTGTTTGTCTGTATCCGAGGCCTATTTCACGATGAAATTTAAAAGGAGATGAAGAGAAAGAAAGGAGACGAAACAACCAGAAGACTGAGTGAATTTTCCCACCACCGTGAGTTTGGGAAGGCGATGCCTCGCGAAGGTCATGGTGTGTTTGACGAAGAAAACCTGTGTCCAGGGGACTTTGGGTTAAGCTTCCTCCGATTTATTGCAGCCTTGAATGGGCAGTACATTTATTTTTCAAAAAATAAGTAAACAAAACAGCGATAAGCTTTGTCCTCGCTGCCCCTGAGTGGCGAGAAGCAGAGCGTGTGTCTTCTCTGGCCCGATATGACCTCCAACAGCGCTGTCACTCATCAGGACGAACACGTCTGCGGATCAGCCGGGAGCGTGACGAGACGAGGGACCCTGGGGTGTGTGCTCATGCCGCTAACGGAGACTACCCCGGGGGAATATTTAAACGTGGGCGCTCGCACTGCGGTCGCAGAGAGACAGGCCCTTGTGCTGAAGATATTCGATAAGTACTTGTTTTCGAAATGTCAAGTGAATAAATTAGACAGAAGAACATATTAAACTTCACCGTGAGCATGCGGTTAGCTGCGTCCAGGCTGCGGACCTGTGTAGAGCAGGGAGGTCTGCGTGAGGACTGTGCCAGGATCCAGTCTCTATGTGAACGCCTAACTTTTAAGGGTGGACTTTTCTCCAGTTTCTGCCTGCTCCTGACCCCTTGCCAGGGCCTTGACCATGTTTTCAAAACGTTCTGTCCAGAGATTACAATGGTTTATTGTCTGTCAGAGTTTTCAGCTGCCACGCGTTACTCACCGCATCATCCCTGGTGGCCTCTGACCGGCCTCCTGCTCCAGCTCTCGGACCTCTCAGGCTATTCTCTACCCAGCAGACAGAGTATCTTTTTAAATATCTGAGTCCTATTTTTCAGTGTTCTGGTCAGAATCCGCTATTTCTCATGTCATTTACAGGAAAAGCCAAACTCTTCACAGTGGCCCACCAGGCCCTCCGCCATCAGGCCCCCTCGCTGCCTTATAACTGTGCCCCGGGCGCTGCTGCAGGCACGCCGCCCCCTGGCCGTGCTGACTGCAGTGGATGCACGGTGGGGTCACGGCCGAGTCCTGGCTGTTCCCCACCTGAAGGCCTCTTCCTTCGGGCGTCCGCCTCGTGTGCTCCTACTCAGGTCAGGTCTGGCTCAGCTGTCACCTGCTCAGCGAGGCCTTCCCGACGGTTCCCTTAAATGCACCCTCCCCTCCTCTTCTCCTTGTCACTCCGCCAGCATCCTGACTCCTTTTTCTGCTGTAGTTTTCTTCGTCTAAAATAGTATTATTTTACCGTTTCATTTACATCTACTTCCACTCCATCAAGGCAAGGGTGTCTGTCCCTTGGTCCTTTGCTGTTTCCCCAGCGCCAGACAGTGCCTAGCAATTAGGACAGTGGTTCTCAACCTGTGGGTCGCGACCCCTTTGGCGGTTGAACGACCCTTTCACAGGGGTCTGCCGGGAGCCAGTCCATCCTTGCTGTTTCAAGGGACCTGGCATATATGGCATACTGTCCTTAATATGTTTGCTCACCTTCTTGGCACTATGTGTTTTAACCAAGGTCACCTCTCTGAGAAAGGTTGTTTCCCCAGGTAGGGATTTTCCCCTGAAGTTAGGGAGGGAATAAAACCTCTCAACTGCCAGGCGGGTAATTAATCACTTTAACTACGAACAATCATAATCTTTACTCCCTGGAATAGAGATAAGAAACGCCCTAACCTTTGGAATAGAGATTGATAGGATTAGAATCAACTGGTATAAATAAAGATGCAACAAGACAACAGGAGACAGAACTTAGAAGACAGAACCAAGAGACTCAGAACCTAGACACAGAACCTAGAGACAGAACATGGCAAAAGATCCTGGACAGAAATTGGCGACAGAGCCTAGAAACAGAACCTAGTGGAGAACATGGCAAAAGATCCTGGACAGAACCTAGCTACAGAACTTGGTTGGAGAACCTAGACAGAACCTGGCTAAAGAACCCGGCTACAGAACCTGGCGACCGAACCTGGCTGGAGGACCTAAACCGAACCTGGCTGGAGAACCTAGCGAGAGAACACGGCTACAGAACCTGGCTGGAGAACCTGGAGAACCTAGCAAGAGAACATGGACACAGAACTTGGCTAGAGATTGTGGCTAGAGATCCTGGCAAGGCTGCTGATCAACTGAATGCTGTTTCCGTGTCATTCCTTCTTCGCCGACTCCGTCCACACCTTTGGGGACCCCTGGGCCCACTGGGGCTGGACCCCAGCATCTCCGTGTCATTCCTTCTTCGCCGACTCCATCCACACCTTTGGGGACCCCTGGACCTGCTGGGGTTGGACCCCAGCAGGGGTCGCCTAAGACCACCCTGCATATCAGATATTTACATGACGATTCATCACAGTATCAACATCACAGTTATGACGTAGCAACGACAATAATTTTATGGTTGGGCCACAACATGAGGAACTGTATTTAAAGGGTCAGAAGGTTGAGAACCACTGAGTTAGGAGATGTCCATTAACATTTGTTCAAAAAGAAAAGGCTGAGTATTCGAATCTTCCCTCTTTGTCAGGCATGTCTATGGTTGGATACACATTCAGTGGCGGAGTGACTTCCTACGAGCCATCAGGCTGTACCATAGGTCTACCCAACTCTTCCTCTAAGGAAAGCCCTTTTCTCCTGTCCCAGATCAGAGAACAGCCATGCTAAGCTTCCTTCTCCCCAATGGCCTACCCAATTCTAAACGTCTGCGGCAGCGTAAACATGGCACCACGCAGAGCTCAGGGGCTTTGGCATTGAACAAAGAGCACTCTGAACTTGATGCGCTAGATGGCCTTGGGTTATTTAACACATCTGAATCTCGGTGTCTTCGCTGGGAGAGCAGGGTAAGGACCGCTCTCCAGGTTTCTTTGTTAATATTACACGAAGCTGGAGCAACAGAAACATTTCAATAAAGAAGCAAATAAGAGCTCGGCCAGCATGGCTCAGTGGTTGAACCAGGAGGTCGTGGTTTGATTCCCTGTCACGTGCCAGGTTGTGGGCTCGACCCCCAGCGTGGGGCCTGCAGGAGGCGGCCGATCAATGATTCTCTCTCATCATTGTTTCTGTCTCTCTCTCCCTCTCCCTTCCTCTCTGAAATCAATAAAAATACATTTTTTAAAAAAGAACCAAACATGGATGTTTGTTTATCTCTCATGTCTACATCTGGAGGTTGGTCCAGGGTGGGCCTGGCCCTCCATGTCCTGAGGGACCCAGGCTCTTTTCATCTGGTGGCTCTGTCCACAGTAGCCTTCGCTACCAAGTTCGCCTGGAGTTCTAAGGTGGTTGCTTCTGCTCCAACAACTGTGTCTGCTCTCTAGCCAGCAGCAGTCTCCCACCAGACGCGTTCCTGGTAGTAGGCAGGCCTTAGTCAGTGGTTCTCAACCTTCTGGCCCTCACCTGGAGTTCTAAGGTGGTTGCTTCTGCTCTAACAACTGTGTCTGCTCTCCAGCCAGCAGCAGAGTTCTCCCAGCCAGGCCTTAGTCAGTGGTTCTCAACCTTCTGGCCCTTTAAATACAGTTCCTCATGTTGTGACCCAACCCTGAAATTATTTTCATTGCTACTTCATAAATGTCATGTTGCTACTGTTATGGATCGTAACATAAATATCTGATATGCAGGATGGTCTTAGGCCACCCCTGTGGAAGGGTTGTTCTACCGCCAAAGGGGTCGCGACCCACAGGTTGAGAACCGCTGCCTTAGATGAACAGCCACAGAGAAGATGACCGGAAATGCCGTGTTTCCTCACCCATCAAGCCGGCTGGGAACGTTATTCCCCTGGAGGAAGGGAAGAGGGGATAGTAAAAGGCACACGGTAGCCTTCCAGTCTAGTTTACTGCAACGAGGAAATGACTCTAAGATTCATGACAGCTACAAAGCACCTAACCTATGAGTTATCGTCTCCCCTTTTCTGCATTAAATCACGCATTGGCCTTGCCCTTGTAAGAAAACGAGCCTTCTTTAATTCTTTGTATCTGGTTCTTATTCCTTGAACATGTCTGCTGTACTTTCTTAAACCATCCCAGCCTCCCCAATTCTTACAGGTAGAGATAAAACCTACTATCGAACTAAAAGGGCGGTTTCAGGTGTTGTTAAGCCATAGATCCCCATCCTTGGGGCTATCACTATAAAGGTTCCTAGAACCACAAAACCATCGTGGTTTTCAAAATCTTGATTGCTGAAATTTCAGAATTTCAGAATCCTTGGGATAACAGGTAATAAGGCAGATGGGTAGTATTGTCCGTGTTTGTTCCGATACCTTTAGCTCTCTTCCTGGCAGGGCGTGCAGAGTGAGGTTCTAGGGCAGTGATGGCGAACCTTTTGCGCTCGGCGTGTCAGCATTTTGAAAAAACCTAACTTAACTCTGGTGCCGTGTCACATAGAGAAATTTTTTGATATTTGCAACCATAGTAAAACAAAGACTTATATTTTTGATATTTATTTTACATATTTAAATGCCATTTAACAAAAATCAACCACAAAAACGAGTTCACCTGTCACCTCTGACACGCATGTCATAGGTTCGCCATCACTGTTCTAGGGTGTCTCTTACAGCCTCTGAATGGCCAATGCTTTCATTTTAAGTGGAAGGACTTTTTCTTCAAATAAAACCTTCTGATTACCCCTCAAACAGAGTGAGGCACTATGCGCCGATGGAGGCGAGGGTGGGGCCGCGGACAAATGAACTCCTCTCTGTCATCGCTTCACTTGTTGAGAATCACTTAGTAGGGGCTGAGTGGGACTGATTAGGAAAGGGATTTGGCAAGGAAGTCAGAATTCTTATTCCCTTAAGTAACTCCTGCTATAAACTGAGGCCTGGTTGCCTAGCAACTCAGGCCCATCCAGGACAAGCTCTGCCAATACTTCCCTAAAAGCTGCCACTAAAAGAAGCAGAGCTAGTGATGACAAGTCAAGAAGTGGGTCACAGAGTTATAAATTGTACATAAGCCACCATGAGGCCCTCCAGGTGCTGGGAGCCCGAGGCAGAGGGGCAGAGGTGGCAGGATGTCGAGGAGGGGGAGGTCACCCGCCTGCCCTCCAGACACGGTCGCTTTCCTGTGCCCCCACAGAGCACTGCCTTTGTGCCCCACTTTCTCCTCTACTACCTTCTGCATTGCACCTCCAGTTCCCAGTCTTTCCTTTAAAAGTCATCTTTGTTGCCTTTTGTCAGGAACATCGACATGCCCCCTCCTCGTGTGCCTAATGCAGTGGTTCCCAAATGGGGGCAGGCTTGTCCCCCAGGGGGCATTTGACAACATCTGGAGATGTGCTTGGTGGTGACACGAGGGCAGGGGCATGGGGAGCCACTGGCATCTGGTGGGCAGAGCCAGAGAGGCTCCAGACATCCTCCCTGCCCTCCCACAGCGGGTGGCCAGCCCTGCCTGGTGGGGTTACCTGGCCCCAGGTGTCAGCGGAACCGACCTTGAGAAACTCGGTCGAATGCATGTTCTCAACAAAGACAGTAGATTAAATATTGGGATGACTCACTCTCCTTAGTTCCTTGATGTGTACTTTCCTGGGGAGGGAAGTGGAGATTAAAAATAATGTCAGAAACGGCCTCCGTGGATGACGAAGGGGTTCTGTGGGAAGTAGCCTCACAGGGTGATGTGAACATGAATTCCTGACGGGCAGCTCAGGGGGAGGCGTCATGTCCCAGGCCGACGGCTTCTTTACTAAAAGGCTTGTCTTTGCCTTAAGCAAGGCCAGGCCAGTGTGTCTGCATCTAGGTTAGCACCTTTGACATGCCCCCTTCCAGGCCCCCGAGAGAGCACATACTCTTATCTCCTGCCTCCATGACATCTTCCTTACCTTCCCCCCTTAATTTCAAATGCATAAAAGAAGCTACCGCTCGGCCGGTGTGGCTCCGTGGCTGAGCATCAACCTATGCACCAGGAGGTCACGGTTCGATTCCAGGTCAGGGCACAGGCCTGGGTTGCAGGCTCCATCCCCAGCGTGGGGCGTGTGGGAGGCAGCTGATCAGTGATTCTCTCTCATCATTGATGGTTCTATTTCTCCCTCTCGCTTCCTCTCTGAAATCAATAAAAATATATATATTTTTAAAAAGAATATATAAAATGTGGCAAACTCTCAGGCTGATCTTCTCTACTTGAAGGCTGTTTGGTGTGTCCCCAGGCTCCTCCCCGCTGTGCTGGGAACAGTCCCAGGCGATGGTAACCCGAGGACAAGAGGCTCCTGGGGCGTCAGGGGCGGGTCCCCCGGCAGTGGCTGGCCTCAAAGAAATGAGGAGTCAAAGCTTCTTTTAAAATCAGAACGTACTCTTGCAACTTTGAGGACAGAGTTTGGGGCTTTGTTGGTCAGAGTAATTAAGCGAAGGTCACCCCAGGAATGTGGCCGCCCCCATCCGCGCAGCTGCAGTGACTCTGGGAAGAAAGACGCCCCACTTCCTGTGGCTGTGGGTCGCCCCGTTGGGACTTCCTGTCACAGGCTGTGAGAGCTCCAACCACCTCCCTCCTCCCAGAGTTTCCTCCTACCCGTTTCCATCATCTTTAAACAAAAGGATAAGGGGAGAGTCGGCTCATTGAAATTGATGCCAAGAAGAGGTTTTACAGCAGAACTACTTTCAAAGTGAATTCACATGTCTCAGAACATTTTTCTATTAAGCAATTTTCATTATAGCTTCACAAATAAAATGAGGCAGGAAGAGGAAAGAGAGAACGGAGTTTATGAAGCCTGAATAAAAGTTTTATTGGATTCAATTTCAAAATTAGAGTCCCTGGGTCCAGCTCTTCTTATGGCAGTATAAGGCAAAACCATTTAGTCTATTTATATATCTATATATCTATATCTATCTAAATCTATATCTATATCTATTAGCCAAGTGACCAGACTGATGGAATGACCGGAATGACTGGTTGCTATGATGTGCACTGCGGCAGCCAACCAGCCCAATCAGGGCCCCGATGGGCCCCCCAACTCCTGCAGCCCCTCCCCCTGGCCAGCCTGGCCTCCGATTGCCCCCCTATAGGGGGCGAGGCCAGTGGCCAACCTCCCACCAGCCCCCGATTGCCCCCCCATAGGGGGTGAGGCCAGTGGCCAACCTCCCACATTCCTTCCCCCCACATTGGTCCAGCCCCAATTGGTCCCCATAGGGGCAAGTGGCCAGACCCCACCCATGCATGCATTCATGCACTGGGCCTCTAGTGTGTGTGTGTGTGTGTGTGTGTGTGTTTTCCAGCGAGGGAGAGGGAGAGAGAGATAGAAACATCAATGATGAGAGAGAATCATTGCTTGGCTGCCTCCTGCATGCCCCATACTGGGGATCAAGCCCGCAATCTGGGCATGTGCCCTGACCGGGAATTGAACTGTGACCTCCTGGTTTATAGGTCGACGCTCAACCACTGAGCCATGCCAGCGGGCCCTCTAGTCTTATGTGCATACAATATATTCGTTTTAAACCGGGTCTGTGCTCCAGGAGAGGAAATCACTTCGGCATTGTGGAAGTGTTTGCTTTGCAGAGTCCTTTGAGAAGAACTTAATTGAGTTTTATGGTACTTTATGTTTTTAATTTTATTTAATAGCATGTAGAACATGTATTGCCTTTGTTAAACAAACGAGTGATCTCGGGACCTGGAATGCTAATTCCACAAGCCAAATGCAGTGGCATAAATAAAGTGCACGGGCAAACATGCAGGCCTCGCCTTTCTCACTTCAGGGAAAGGTCAGGAGAAATTTCATGTTTCACATTAACCCCACGGATTATAAGAGGTGTTCTGGCCCAGAGCTCAATGCTGGTGGGAATATCACCTTCAGCTTGAGTGATTTCACCGGTTTTCAAATGCTTTCTTACACATATCATCTTCTTTGATTTTCTTAGTAATCCACCAGGAAGCGTGGCAAACTGTGGCTCTCGAGCCACATGTGGCTCTTTGGCCCCTTGAGTGTGGCTCTTCCTAAGCCTTAGGAGTATCCTAATTAAGTGAATAACAATGTACCTACTTATATAGTTTTAGTTTAAAAAATTTGGCTCTCAAAAGAAATTTCAATGGTTGTATGTTGATATTTGGCTCTGCTGACTAAGGAGTTTGCTGACCACGGCCCTAGAGGATACGGACCTCACCCACACTCCCGGCAAGGAAGGCCAGGACTTACCTGACACTCCCTAACTCCCGACTCTGGGTTGGTAGGAGGCGTAGCTTTCAAGGCTCCACTAGCGCCTGATTCCCCCAAAGCACCTCCTCCAGGCGGCAGACTCCAGAGCACACTCAGGGTGGTGAAGCCACAGGAAGCCTCTGCTTCTAGGGTAGTGTCAGGGGCGCAGGGTGGGTCTCCCCCCACCTGCTCCCCACCCTGTGGCCAGGGACACATGAGTGCGGTCATGCTGACAGCCTGCGCTTTCCGGGGCTTCCCCCCCAACCCCCCCGATCCTGCCAGGGCAGGTGCCGGAGTTCTTGGACACTGAGCTTCCCAGACGCTGGGAAGCGGAGATAGAGGAGAGCTGGGGTACGATGGTTGGTCATCTAGACATGTGGCTACTGTGGTGTCCAAAGCCTTGATGGCGTTATCCACCCTCGTCTCCTGTTCCTTTCCTCCCTTCTCCCTTCAGCCCTCCTCCACCCAGCGCTTGCACATACCACTCCGACATCATTAACTGTCTGTCCTCCTCTCGTTTGATTCACCAGCAGAACTGAACAAAGCTGACTGTTCTCTCCCCCTTGAAACACATTCCTCTTTGTTTCCAGAACAATCTTCAGTTTTACTCCTACGTCACAAACTGCTCTTTCTGAGGCTCCTTCGCCAGTTGCTCCTCACTTAACCCTTCCATGTGGCAGTACCTCAGTCTGAGTCTCTTTTCTGTCTGAACTCAATCCCTGG
This sequence comes from Myotis davidii, assembly GCF_000327345.1. NCBI lineage: Eukaryota > Metazoa > Chordata > Mammalia > Chiroptera > Vespertilionidae > Myotis > Myotis davidii. The sequence goes on from NW_006293349.1 coordinate 4,173,648, forward strand.
GTGACCTCGTGGATTTGAATCTATGTCCAAACTGATGGCTCTTGGATTTATATCTTCATCTTTGATGTCTCCTTGCATTCTAGATAAATGCCTATGCGATATCTCCACTTGCATGACGGTAGGCATCTCAAACTCAATGCAGTCCGTTCTGCCCTTACACTTATTTTAAAATGGTGAATTTGTCCCAACAGGACTGATCCATCAGGGAATAATTTGAGCATGACACTAATTTCGCCTTTGCTTATGTGCAGCGCGGAAAACGGCACCCAGCTGAGTCGTATAACAATACGCAGCCCAGCCAGCAGGGTTCCATGGTTGAGCACTGACTTAGGAAGAGGAGGTTGCGGTTTGATTCCCTCATCTTTGATGTCTTCCTTGCATTCTAGATAAATGCCTATGCAATATCTCCACTTGCATGACGGTAGGCATCTCAAACTCAATGCAGTCCGTTCTGCCCTTACACTTATTTTAAAATGGTGAATTTGTCCCAACAGGACTGATCCATCAGGGAATAATTTGAGCATGACACTAATTTTGCCTTTGCTTATGTGCAGTGCGGAAAAAGGGACCCAGCTGAGTCGCATAACAATACGCAGCCCAGCCAGCAGGGTTCCGTGGTTGAGCACTGACCTAGGAAGCAGGAGGTCGCGGTTCGATTCCTGGTCAGGGTACATGCCTGGGTTTCAGGCTCGATCCCCAGTGTGGGGTGTGCAGAGGCAGCCGATCAATGGTTCTCTCTCATCATTGATGTTTCTCTCTCCCCCTCTCCCTTCCTCTCTGAAATCACTAAAAATTCATTTTTTTAAAAGTGAATCTACAAAGTGCACACATGCCCCCCACTGTCCACCCGCAGTTCACATCGTGTTACCCTGCTAGGCTGTGCTTGGCTAGTCTTCCCCCTTGTGAACTTCCCTCCATTAGAAAACTCTCATTCAATGTTCCGAACATCCCCTGGCTCAAAACCGCCATCTACAGGAAAGACCTCAAGTGGGAATCTCCATCCCCAGTCCTGCAGAGGTGACTTCTGTTCGTGCTGTTAATGCCTGGTTAGTGATTCCAGTTTTCAATCAAGTCCGTCAGCGGTCGGGCAGAGGAAGAAGGTGCAGCAAGGCAGAGCTGATGAAAATGGCTATCCATTGGGTCAAATTGGCAATTTTGAAGAAATGGATATCGATAATAATCTATAATAATAAAAGCATAATATGCTAATTAGACCAGATGTCCTTCCGGACATCCTTCCAGATGAAGCCAGGGCTGCGAGGGAAGCCAGGGTCCCAGGTTCCAGAGGGAAGCTGGTGCCAGCAGTTGGGGGAAGGCCTACTCTTGCACGAATTCTGTGCACCGGGCCTATAGTCTATTATAAATGCATACCTTGAAAGACAACTATCTCAAAAGAGGAAAAACCTGCCCAGGATGCAAGACTGAGAAAAATCACTTAACTGTGATGCTCAATGCCAGTTGAGCCCACACCCACCCACATCTGATGGTACAGCTTTCTGTCCCAAGTTCAGGTAGGGCTGCTGTGTTAGGTTCTCCAGAGAAACAGAATTAATAGGAGATGACAGATGACAGATGATAGATAGATAGTAGATATGGATAGATAGATATGGATAGATAGATGGGTGATAGATGTATGCAGAGAAGTCCCATGATCTGCTATCTGCAAACTGGAGACCCAGGAAAGCTGGTGGTCTAAGTCAGTTCAGCCCAAAGGCCTGAGAAGCAGGGTGTGTGGGGGGGAAGGTGAGGGTGTGGACGGCTGCCCATGTAAGTCCCGAAGTCCAGAGGCAGGACCAGGAGCTCCATGGTAGGAGAACATGGAAGACCAAACTCAAGAAGGGAGAGCAAGGATTTGCTCACGGCGCTCACTAACCATGTGAAAACGGGTCCCCTGTGTGTGGATTTAACGTCACAAGTAATAGCAGAGTCTTTTCACTGACGGGTTCACGTGGGAGTCCTCCACGAGGAGGTGTAGGTTCTGAGCGCCTGTCAGTCACTCTCGGGCCAAGCACTGGGCTGACTCTGAGTGCAGGATGGACCTGAAATTCCAGACCAGGCCTCGTGCTCCGGAAGGAAAGTGGGAAGTTGTTCTGAGTCAGGAGCTCCTGTGAGCTCCAGAGGCAGAGCCCTCCTGCAGCAGCCGCAGAGGGGACAATGGCCAGCAGAGGGGACGATGGCGAGAATAGGAGCCTTGCAGTGTTCCTTGCTCCTCATTGTCCCTTTCACCCTGAAGCCCGTCCAAGGCCAATCCACTGAGCCTGCCTTCTCCGCGGCAGACGGAGGGAGGAGAGAAAGGGCCCTGATGACTGCATTTCCCAGCCACCTTCCCTTTTAACCCGAGCTTTGCAGAAGGCGCTGGCATGGCAGGGGAACAGACATCTCTGAGGGCATCTGCTCACCACCAACGTCTTTCCAGCTTTAACCTAAGCGCCTTCCCGGTGGAGTGCCCCTCCCTGTGGGTACCCCAGGCAGAGGGTCCACCCTAACACCACCACCCCCCTGCAGGCAGGGCAGGCGCCACCCAGGCAGCCTCAGGGGTGCGGGCTCCCTGACGTTTTCTCCAGGAGGGAAGCTAAGCCCGGAGCTGGCGCTTGTGCCGGTCTCTTCCTTCCCTTTTCTCCTCCGCAGGAAGGAGGCCCTTCAGGCCACAAGCAGCTCTCATCCCAGCTCCTATCGCTACCCAGCGGGGCCTGCGCTGGACAGGAGCTGCAGAGAAGGGCCAGGGTGGCGGTTTCCTTCACGGGGCGCTGCCCTGTGCAGTCCCCCTTCCCTGTGGAGTACCTCTCCCTGTGGAGTCCCCCTCCCTGTGCAGTCCACTCTTCCTGTGGAGTCTCCCCTCCCTGGTGGAGTCCCCCCTCCCTGTGGAGTCCCCCTCCCTGTGCAGTCCCCCCTCCCTGTGCAGTCTCCCCTCCCTGTGCAGTCCCCTCCCTGGTGGACCTGGAGCTGGCGGGTCCCCTGCCCAGACACTGGGGTGAATATCACGCCAGCAGACCTCCGGGGCCTGGAGCTTCCAGGAGGCCTTAGTGAGGATCTCAGTTGCGTGGGCAGATGGCGGCAGGGTCAGTCTTCAGAAAAGCTGAGATCAGTGGGTTCAAGAGCGAGCGTTGGGGCTCTCCTGGCACACACCTCAGCGAGACCCTGCAGCTCTGGGGGCCCCCAGCACCTTGAGGCCTCCTCACCCCACCCTCCCCTGGTCCCCCTCCCTGTCCCCGTGGGCACAGGGCCACTTCTCTTTGCTCCTTCAGTTCAGGGCAATGGGATTAGAGTTCTCAGAGCTTCTTGTCTGTCTCCATGGTCACCACACCCTTTCCCGCCTCTGGCTGCAATGCCCTCAGCTCTCTTGCCCACGTGACAACAGTGATGATGCTGTTGGGCATCTGCTATCCGCTGTCGCTGCTGTATGGCTTGGCAGGTGCTGGCTCCTAGTCCTCAGGCCAGCCCGTCGCCATCTAGTTACTCTCGTCACAGGCTCCAGGGAGCAGGCCCTGCGGTCTCGTCCATAGGGCGCTGCCTGGCCCACGGCACTCAGCGAGGTGAACGGCCTTTCCCGAGGAGGAAACTGGCCTCACGTGGCGCCCCAGTGGGCGTGGGCCCAGCCGGAGCCCTGCTGTCCAGCTTCCTAGTCTGTGGTGTCGCCAGTGTGCTCCCTCGGGCTTCAACCAGCACAGAGGTCCCTCCCCTGGGAAGCTGGAGGGAGAGGGCTCTTCTGGGAATGCTCCCCACCGCCCGCCCCTTCCCTGGGCGGGTTCAGGAGCAGTGCCCGCAGGCTCCCAGCAGAGCACACGGAGGCAGCACCTCCTCCCTCCTCAGTCCCTGCTCTGAGCCTTTCTCACCCTCCCTGACCTCCTCCCTCCTCCCTCCTTCTCCTTCTCCTCGGAGCCTCTGTCCTCCCAGGACCACACTCCACTCGGCCTGGCCCTTTATCCCCTGGCCCAGCTGGCAGTGACACTGCCTGGGCAGCCCTCCGCCCCCTGGGGCCCGCTGGCTGCCTCTGCAGAAGGAGCCACTTGGGTGTCCATTTCCATCCAACCTTTGATCCCCTCCAAAGCTCCTTCAGAGCCCAGAGCTGTTTCCTGTTTCCCCGAGTCGGCTGGCCTGGGCGGGGCGCTCTGAAAGCAGGGCTGCCCGCCCCTCCTCACCGACAGGAAGCAGAGTACTTCCTGGCGACCTGGTGGCCGCACGCTGGGGCCCAGGGGCGCCCACCTGCCGGGAGCATGGCCTGCCGGCACTGCTGAGGCCGAGCCTGGCTTTGAACCCAGGCCCCGAGACCTTGCAAGGGGCAACGCCGAAGGGAGCGGCCTCCGGAGCCCCGAGAGGAGCAGGTGCCCGCTGTCCTGCCGGCACTGCGCTGGCTTTGACCTGGTGGCCATCGAGGGTCGGTGGGCTGACCACAGATAACTGACCACTGGTGCTGAATCAAGGCTTTGCCAGTAGAAGGACTAGAATTCATTTCGGGAGCCATGCGTTTAGGAAGAGCTACTGCTCGACATGTCAGAATCCACGGAAGTGTTTTCTCTTTGGGGAAGAATCGGGTTCTTGGGGAGCCGATTAGGGAAGGCACGTGGCCACAGCCTCAGCCTCGCCTGCAGCCCTGAGCCCCCTGCCAGGTGCCAGGCTCAGACCCCAGGGGTGCGGGGGCAAGAGCTTCCTGTGGGCCCTGCACAGCCACTTGCAGGCCCCTCCCTCCCTGAACTGGTTCACTCCTCTCACTCCTTGGGGACTCCTCATCCCCAACCTGCCTTTCACATGTAACTTCCCAGCTCTGCCCACACCTGGGTAAGGTCTAATTCCTGTAACAGGTGGGGCCCGCAGGCCGTATAAGGCCCAAGAAATCATTCGGTCTGGCCTTGCCAAGGCATTAGGGGCGAGTTAATTGAATGTTTGACCAAATTGAGCAAGCTAATTTTTAAGCTGATAATTTTCTCTGGCCTGAGAATCCTATATAATAAAAGCCTAATATGCTAAGTGTCTGGTCATCTGGTCGTCTGTTCAACCAATCAAAGTATAATATGCTAATGATATGCTAAGGCAGCTCAACCACTTGCTATGACGTGCACTGACCACCAGGGGGCAGATGCTCTGACCAGTAGCTTAGCTTGCTGCTGGGGTCCAGCTGATCAGGACTGCATAAGGCTTGTGGAGGGGATGGTGGGAGCTGAGAGCCATGCCTCCTAGTAGTCCCTCCCAAGGGGACAGGGCCTCTGCCACTCAAAAGCCCTCTCTAGCCTCTGCGACCCCCCCAACCCTCCCCTCCTCACCCGACTTTATAAGAACTTAAAATTTGCTTATCAAAATACCTGCAGAGCCCGGCCAGCACAGCTCAGTGGCTGAGCATCAACCTATAAACCAGGAGTCAAGAAATGATTCCTGGTCAGGGCACATGCCCAGGTTGTGGGCTCGATCCCTAGTAGAGGGTGTGCAAGAGGCAGCGGATCAATGATTCTCTCTCATCTTTGATGCTTCTCTCACTCTCCCTCTCTGAAATCAATAAAGATAATTTTTTTAAAAAGATTTCTTAGAGTAGCTGAGGATGAAAGTGAAATTTGGATACTACCCTCTTAAGATTCCTTTGCCACTTCATCATGAGAATCCTTTAGCTCCTGAAGCCTCTGTCCAGACTGAGGGAGATGGGAGCCACTGCGGGCTTTGGCGATGAGGAGGCGTCGTGGTCTGAGGGAGAAGAGGGTTGCTCTGAGGCTAGGTGGAGAAGAGTGTTGGGGGCAGAGGTCCCTGTGGGAGACAGGGCGATAAGCAGGGGGCAGTAGCCTGGTCCAGGTTGGCATGCGTTGCTAGGGCAGGGCAGGCGAGGTTGTGGAGGGTGGGGTGTGAAATGGAAAGAAAGGGCGACTCCTGGCTTGTGTTCTGCACGCTGGCCAGGCGGGGCTGTCCTCACCTGGTGGGGAGCGGGTGGGCCGGTTGGCTGGGGCCAGGGGGCGCAGGATGGGACGTTGGATTTGGAGAAGGAAGTCTCAGCCACCTCTGGGACATCGGAAAGGGCTCTCTGGCAGGCGGCGGGGCTGTGAGCCTGTCTTTGGGGTGAAAGCATGAGCCCCAGATGCTAGTGGTCTCTGGGGGAAGCCGCGCGGCTACAGCTTTCATCGTTAAGAGGGCATTTCCCCTCCTGGTCCGAGGGCTCCACATTAATAAAATCTTCTGATGCTTTCAAAAGCTAGTGTACTCTCAGGCATCAAAACACTATTTTTTTTCTTGAGAGATTTAATCAAGATAAACTAGCTCATTTAAGACAAAGAATTGTTGACAGGATTAGGCTCCTCCGTGCATTCGTTCATTGGTCTCCTGTCCTTCCGCGGAGCTGTGGAGGGAGGAGGGTGCTGAGACATTCAGAGTGTGTGCTCTGGGATGGGGCAGACCGGGGTGTGAATCTTGCCACCATGGACTAGCTGTGGAACTGGCAAGTTATTTCACCTCCAGGAGCCTCAAGGTCAGGAGTAATTACAGCACCGACTTCATTGAAATTTTTGAAATAATACATTTACTAGCATCTATCAGAGTGCCTGGCCCTTTGTTCATTCATTCACCCATTCATTCATTCATTCATTCATTCAGAAAAGAATTAAAACTACCTATCATGTGCTAGGTAATGAGTATTCAACTATGAATAATACAGACTGTTCTTGCCTTGATGGAAATTTCAGTGTTCATTTATTCATTCAGAAAAGAATTAAAACTACCTGTTATGTGCTAGGTAATGAGTATACAACTATGAATAAAACAGACTGTTCTTGCCTTGATGGAAATTTCAGTGTAAGAAGCAAGAGTTTATTTAAAAGGAAGGAGGAGAAAGAGGAGGGGAGGAGGAGGAGGAGAAGGAGGAAGAGGAGGGCAATGCTGGAATAAGGGCTCAATCTCACCGATGGGGGAATGGAAATTATACTCACAGTGCGATATTGCTCCACACTCAGTAGAGTGAAAGAGGAAAATAGTAATACCCAAGTTTGGTGAGGGAATGCTGGAAATAAGGGCTTTTTTTCCAGTGAACGTGGGAATTCAAATTGTACAAACACGTTGGAGATCCACCGGACAATCTCCAGTGAAGGGGGAAATGTCCTCTACACCCCGAAAGCTCCACCCCGAGGACTGTGCACCAGAGAAGCTTACACACACGCTCGGACGACACACTCAGGATACTCCCTGCAGCACTTGCCCCAGCTGGTGTGGCTCAGTGGGTAGAGCGTTGGCCCACAGACGGAAGGGTCCCAGGTTCGATTCCAGCCAAGGGCACGTACCTCGGGTGCAGGCTCCATCCCCAGCCCTGGTTGGTACAGGTGCAGGAAACAGCCAATCAGTGTGTGTCTCTCACATTGATGTTTCTCTCTCTGTGTCTCTCCCCCTCTCTTCCACTCTCTCTAAAAGTCAATGGAGGAACATCCTTGGGTGAGAATTAACAAAAACAACAACAAACAGAAAAAGAGATTTGCTAAGTTGTTCTGTGATACTATTGTATTTCATAAAATAGAAAACGAATAGACTTTAAAAAAACGACAAAACTTAAAACGTCTTGGAAATCTCAAGGAGTCCTTGAGCAGAATCAGTTTTATTCTTTTATCGCTTTCCCTGAGGAAACGTAGCGTGAGCCTGTCTCCTCTTGTGGATTTAGTCCTGGCTGTACAGTGTGTAGTAAAATCAGGATGAAACCGGGCCTTGTTGCCTTGCTGCTCCAATGTCTTTCTTTGCACGAGAAAAAGAAGCGTTACTATAACTACTAAAGGAAAAGCCTTAGTTTTCTGAATTGAACAAATATTTTGAAGTAAACTTTTAATCTAACACCGTATAGTGTCAAAATTCTGCCTGTAAAATCTAATGCCGAAAAATTTAGCATTAGTTTAAGATGACTTAATTCCTCCGTGTTAGGCCGATTTCTCTCGTTTTATGATTAAACTAGGAAGAGAGGATTACGATCAAACTGCATTTATGCTTCCAAGGCCGAACTCTAGAGTTCTGAGCAGAACTGTCAGCAACAAAGACACAGCACAACAGGACTCACTATTGGTTGATCATTTGCTTCGTGCGAACCCTTAAGCCAAGCACTTCACCTAAATTACATCACCTACTCTTGGCAATGAAGCTCTTAGTCTAATTTTACTGGGAAACGGAGGCTTCATGAAGTTAAACACTCACTTCAGATCTCACAACCGGTTGCCGAGGTTTAAATTCGGTTAAAACCAGTGGAGACTGGGAAGCCAAGAACAACAGGAATCTCTCTCCCAGGCTTGGCCTCTGGGAGGTGAGCTGAAGGAAATGCAATTAATCCACAGGTTTATTTTCTCCTCTTTCTGAATGATTTTGAGGGATAAGGAGCTTGTAAATAATGTGGGTTGTTCCTCTTCTTCTTTTTTTTAATATATATTTTTTTATTGATTAAGATATTACATATGTGTCCTTATCCCCATGTTACCCCTATCCCCCTGCTCACACCCTCACCCCCCTGTTGTCCGTGTCCATTGGTTGTTGAAACATTACAACCTGGGATAGTTATGACTAACAATAGAGACATCAGTCGTGTCAAAACGGGGAGCTGGGACCCAGCTGTCAGAGGTGGAGATGGTTGCCTCGTGCCATTATTGATCCATTAATGTTTCTACTCCCCCCCCCCCCCCCCCCCCGCCTTAGATGAAGAAACATGAGGCAGATATGACAACCCAGTGGGGACATGACGTGACAAAGCCTCATTGCTGATCTGGAAACCCCTGGGGCTGGACAGCAAGAAAGGGTAGAGTGACAGAGACTCTTCTGAAGCAAGTCTGGCTTTTAACTATTCACTGTGGCGTCTTTGTCAATGTCTGTGGAACGTCCTGCTACCTCTGAACCCTACTGAGGGCTCCACCCAAGAGACCGGATACATAGAGGCTCTTAGGGGCCTTCGTCAAATGATGGGGCCTCATGGGGTGACTCCTTCTCTCATGGTTTTGTCTGTGTCTGAAAGGAGCCATCCCTGAGGTGTGACTAACGCGTTACATTCATGGCACAGCTCCCTTCTGAGACCAGCTGGCCTCGGGGAGGAAGAGCCTGGGTCCCGTCTTTGTTCTGAGCGGCAGCAGCTGGTGGTAATCGCCAGGAAGGCAACGTAAACACAGAGCAGCCCTCGGGCAGCTGGTGCAGAGGCCAGGCCTGGTGAGCAGGAAGGAACGAGAGAGCACGCACAGCCACTTAGAGCGAGTGTTGTTTCCACAGGGACTGTTCTAGGCAATGTGCTCGCGCAGGGCTTTAATCATGAACACTTCCAGCAGAAGAAGAGGTGATTTTTTTTTAAAATGAAGGAAACACTTTTCACCATCCCCTAGTAATTACTTACTCATAGCTTATTGGCCAGAATAAGATCACCGGCCTCTACTTAAAATAATCACTGGCAAGAGAAGTTGTTCCGCCAGGATTGGTTTAGACCAGGGGTGGGCAAACTTTTTGACTCGAGGGCCACAATGGGTTCTTAAACTGGACCGGAGGCCGGAACAAAAGCATGGATGGCGTGTTTGTGTGAACTAATATAAATTCAAAGTAAACATCATTACATAAAAGGGTACGGTCTTTTTTTTTTTTTTTTAGTTTTATTCATTTCAAACAGGCCGCGCGGCCCTCGGGCCGTAGTTTGCCCACGGCTGATTTAGACCAACCAAGATTCATTACTGAGTCACATGGGAGAGGAGTAGCCAATGGCGTTCAACAGGAGTCTGCCGTTATTCAAAAGAAGGAGGAGGAGGAGGAGAAGAGGAAGAGGAAGAAGAAAGATGAGTGTTGTGTTACCAACCAAAAGAGTCTGCTACATATGGTTTGAATATGTGAGTACGTGTACTTATGTTTTCTTCTTTAAAACCATTTCTTTTAAGGGACCTATTTATAGGCCAGACCCCACCTCAGCCATTTGGAATGCAACTTGGCAGAAATAATCATACCCAACACCTGTAGGAACTTTGAGTGAAACACCTCTAGTTAGACAAGATGGAAGAGAAAAAGAAAGGGAGAAAGAAAGAGAAAGAAAAGTAGAAAGAGAGCGAGAGAAAGAGACAGAGTTCGTCTCTTAACATCAGGGAATTATAAGGAATAAACAGTGCATAGTGCTGTCACTTCACACTCAGTCTAACGATGGGCATTCCCCAAGCAACTTTGCCAGCAGTTTCCAGATCAACAGAGAGAAAAAAGCCTATGAAGTCATCCTTTCAAAATATATGTTTATATGTTTTAAATTGTGTTTTCTGACCGTAAAAGTCATCTATAATAATAAAGGTGTAATATGCTAATTAGACCGGACATCCTTTTGGATAACCTTCAGGATGACGCCAGGGCTGCGAGGGAAGCCCGGGTCCCGGGTGCCAGAGGGAAGCCGGTGGCGGCAGCCGGGGGAAGGAAGGCCTACTCTTGCACGGATTTTGTGCATCAGGCCTCTAGTTTTATATAATAATGATTTTTAATATTTACTCCACTATCTGTGTGTGCGTATGTGTGTGTGAGAGTGTGTGTGTGTGTGTGTGAGTGTGAGTGTGTCTGTGGGGCAGAGGTTAGTGATTGAAGGCTGTATGGTAGCTGTTAGGGGAAAGTGTGTAATAAGTCTCTCGCATACAGACAATGCGGCTCCGGGGCATGTTTGAAGGAAGCAGCAAGAGGCAGTGAAATTGCCCTGTGTGAGACGCACAGGCATGTAGTTAGGGGAAGAGAAGAGAGAGGGGGCAAGAGAGGAAATGAGAAGTGAGCAAGGCAGGAAGCTAAGCCTGAATTAAAATGAGATTCCCAAGGCAGGACCATCAAAGGACTTCTACAAACAAGGACGTCTAAGTTCATGTGAATGTGTGTTGTATGAGCCTCTTTGGCCCTCCCGTATCTGTGCTGTCTGGCTTCACACCCGAATGCCGTGTGCGTGTTGGGGAGAGAGAGGCTGCTGAGCTCCACATCTGCATGGCATGCAGGAAGGCAGAGACATGCCCAGGGTGTGTGTGTGTGTGTGAGTGTGTGAGTATGTGCGTGTGTCTCTGTGTGACTATGTGTGTGAGTGTGTGTGTGTGAGTGTGTATGTGAGAGAGAGAGAGAGAATTGAAAGGGAGGGGGAGATTTTCATATGTTTGTCAAATTGTAAATACTCTTTGTGGGTGTTTGAAATCATCCACATGGATCTTTTTTCCTTCTGTCCATTATTTGACTTTGGTGTTCCTCAGGCTTTCTCCGTGAGCAGTGTT
>NW_006293349.1:4185214-4186047 GCF_000327345.1 Myotis davidii
TTATTGATTTTTTACAGAGAGGAAGGGAGAGGGACAGAGAGTTAGAAACATCGATGAGAGAGAAATATCGATCAGCTGCCTCCTGCACATCTCCTACTGGGGATGTGCCCGCAACCCAGGCACATGCCCTTGACCGGAATCGAACCTGGTACTCTTCAGTCCGCAGGCTGACGCTCTATCCACAGAGCCAAACCGGTTTCGGGGAAATGTTGATCTTGAGTATCAGCTGTTAACACTGTCACATGGAGCTGTGATGACGCGGGAAAGCATCCATCGGAGCACTTGGCTCAGAACCAGAGCGTAAGACTTGCACCCCCCGTCCTCCAGACACCTCTTCCCTGTGAGCCCAGTGTGAAATTATGATTTCTAACAGAGGGTTTTTCTCAAACATCACAGAAAACAAATAGAGGTTACTGACAACAAATTGATGCGTGCCCTTGTGTGTTTGTTTAATCCTCACCCCAGAATATTTTCCCACTGATTTTTAGAGCGAATGGAAGAGAGAGGGAAAGACAGAGAGAAACATTGATGTGAGGGAAACACACTCATTGGTTGCCTCCTGCATGTGTCCTGACCAGGGCCCAGGCCAGGGAAGAGCCTACAACCAAGGTACGTGGCCTTGACCAGAATTGAACCCAGGACCCTTCCGTCTGCAGGTCAACACTCTATCCACTGAGCCAAACTAGGGCTGCTTTTGCTTTAAGGGGCCAGTAACACTGGTTCTAAGATCTGAGGAAAGGCTGATGCCCCCTTTCTGTGCCTCTCCCTGGAGCCTCCTTCCCAGATAAGTGATGTAACGGAATCTGTGGGCCAAGAACCTCCACCCCCATGAG
>NW_006293349.1:4186095-4187403 GCF_000327345.1 Myotis davidii
GGCACTGAACGGTGCTGCACTTGTGTGCAGACATGACTGCTTGTTAAGTGCGCATGGATAGTACTGTGATGAATACAGTACAGTTTCATTGGAAAATACTGCTACATTAATAGCCTTTCGTTTCTAGAAATTTCTTCAATCAATGAGATCCTCGAAGTATGACTGTTGCCCTGTGTCTCACTGATAAGTTCTTTATATATTTAAGAAAGTGTTTGCATAACAGAAAAAAAAGAATACCTAATAGTCCCACACTGTTGACATAAAAAGTGGTACATTCTTCTAAGTGGAATGTTAGGCGTCCATTGAAAATGATGTTGCAAAATATTGAATGACAAGGCAAACATGTTAGCAGGCTATTAAGATATGGAAAAAGGTAGGCTATCAACCAATATAAATGGTATGATACCACCATTTAATAAACGATAGGTAGACAGATGATAGCCTAGAACAGGGGTGGGCAAACTTTTTGACTCGAGGGCCACAATGGGTTCTTAAACTGGACCGGAGGGCCGGAACAAAAGCATGGATGGAGTGTTTGTGTGAACTAATATAAATTTAAAGTAAACATCATTACATAAAAGGATACGGTCTTTTTTTTTAGGTTTATTCATTTCAAACGGGCCGGATCTGGCCCGTGGGCCATAGTTTGCCCATGGCTGGCCTAGAAGGATATCATTATCAGATCATGGATTATCTCTGGGTGATGAAATTATGGTTTTTCCCTTTATATTTTCTGTAACTTCGGTTATGAAAGAAAATGTGAACTTCTTTTTAAGGATCCTCTTGTTGAAGAGGTTGCTATTGTCCAATAAATAAGTAGTGCTGGTGACCCTCGGCCTTTGCACCCACTAGACGTGCTCGAGCTGCTTAATGTCGGGGTGCCTGAGGAGCCCTTGGCCTTCGCTGGCCTCCCTCCCCTCCCCCAGGGCCAGGCAGCCTGCTAATGCCCTGGCTGATGCCGTCAGCATTGCTGGGGAGAAGGAGCAGCTGGGCACTGCTTTCCCAGGGAGCAGGGGGCCTTCCTGCCCGCCACGAAAAGACAGGGAGTCGGCAGAACCCATGGACACAGACAACAGGGGGTGAAGGCCTGGGCTGGAGCAGGGGGTGGGGGGTGTGTGGGCTGAGAGAAGACAATGGGGTGGGGGGGAAGGAGGCCTATGTAATACTTTCAACAATAAAGAATTAAAAAAAGAGACGTACCGATTAGCAGGTACAGAATAGTCATGGGGATGTAAAATACAGCATCGAAAATAGTCAGTAATCTCTATATATAAAAGATGAAGTGACTGTTATGACCGGCTGACTGGC
>NW_006293349.1:4187438-4190518 GCF_000327345.1 Myotis davidii
CGCCGGGCAGGCAGGCCCATTCGGCCACCATCGCCGGCCACACTGAGGGACCCCACCCGTGCATGAATTTGTGCACCAGGCCTCTAGTATTATAATAACTGTGTATGGTGTAGATGGTGCTAGATTGATCGGGATGATCACTTTGTAAGTTACATAATTGCCTCATCACTGGGTTGTGCACCTGAAACTATACTGTCCCTCAGCTCTAATTGAAAAATAAAAAATGTTAAAAAACTAAAAAGATAAAAGACATGCTGAGGTTAGAAGACAATCCTCTTTTACCTCTAAGCAAATATGTCCGGGCGAATGGGAGTGCCTAGATGTATATAGTGATTTTCAATAAGACACAACGGTGATTAAAGCAAGTGCTGCTCCGGGCTACGGTGGCTCATTCGGGCCTCTTGGTGGGGCCGCAGGTGGACGGGCTTATATTGCCCTAATAGTGGGGCTCTCCGTGCAGCTGTCACAGGCGAGGCAGCCTCCAGCGAACAGAGCCCTCGTCACACGGTTTGCTGGGATAATTTGCCTTCTCCCCGACTTCCTGGTCCCTGACAACACCACCCTCCCTCACCACACCTCCAGGAGACCCTTAATCACTGGGAGAGAAACCCGGGCCCTGGGCGATGGGATGGTAATTTTTTTTAATACTTCACATCTTCATATTATTTTTATGCCCTGTTTTAAAAGTTTTGAAATGAGGTTGGGAGCTAACATTTCTGTGCTCTCATTCATTCCAGGCCCAAATAATAATTGCTAATTTTCTTACTCTGAGAACCAGAGCTTTATCAGGAATAGCATTATGCAAATGACTATGCAAATGTCAACCAGAGGAGTAGCTGGGAAGAGAAAAGGTTCAGCTAGCACCTTCAGAACACACCTCAATTTTGCTGAAAATAATAATAAAAAAAGATAATTGAACATTTTAAACTACAAGATCACCATGGTAGCAAAAGAAATTTCTTGCTAATAAAAATTTTGCTAGAAAGCTCTGCACTCAAAATAAGAGGCAGTGCATCCACTGGCATTTTTTTTCTAGCGTGATTTATTCATGATGCTCTGGAGGTCCTTGCCAATTGCAGAGTCTCCTTGGAGGGGGTCTCTTCGTCCCCTGTAGGATGCCTAACAGTCCAAAGTGCTTAATGTTCACCCTCCTATTTGCATTAAAAATTAATTTTTTATTTTCTCTACTACCAATACATCACATCATCATCGGTATTTTTAACTTTCTTTGTGTTGACTGTTATTAGAAGACAGTGCATGGAGATATAGAGAAAAAGGCTCAATTCTTTCAAAACATAACCTTTCCGGTGTTGGTCGAGAACGCATGTCTTTGAGAATGCTACACGATGCCTCAGCATGCATCCTTTGGAGCATGGGGGGTGGTGGGGGGCGGGGGGGGAGAGAAGCCTGATTAAAAAGGAAGATAGTATTAAAAGTAAAAAATAAGTAAAAAGGAAATTTAAAAATAGATGTTAAAAAAAGGAAGGGTGAACGCCAACACTGTTTATTTCACACAGATGGGGCGCATATATATTTAATGTCAAACAAGTAATAAAGGTTTTATTTTTGTTCTAATTTTTAAAGGCCAATTCTTTGAATTTAATATGAGAGAAGAGTATTTGAAAGACCCTTGCTTTAAAATATACATACAGCCCGGCCGGCATGGCTCAGGGATTGAGCATCGACCTATGAACCAGGAGGTCAGGGTTCAATTCCTGGTCAGGGCACATGCTAGGGTTGCAGGCTCCATCCCGTGTGGGGCGTGCAGGAGGCAGCCGATCCATGATTCTCTCTCATCATGGTTGTTTCTCTCTCTCTCTCCCTCTCCCTTCCTCTCTGAAATCAATAAAAATATATTTTTAGAAATAAAATATACATAAATAAAATCTATACCCAACTCTGACTCACGTGATAGTGGAAGGAAGAAGCAAAGGCCTTCTGCTCTAACCCCCCTCCCCCACCCCCAGGCCTGAAACGCCCACCGGGAAGTCCTCCCTACAGCCCCACAGCGCACACCTGTTACCAGAACACGGCGCAGTGCCGTGCTAGTGTGAAGGAAGTGGGTGCCTGCTCTGAGTCATGGTGCCTCCTGAGAACCCCACCCCTGCCCCCACCCAGCCCCACCTCATCACCTCACCCAGACACACCACGTGTGGGCCTGGGGTTCGCGTGTTCAGCAGACGCAGCGCCCCAACATCTAGGTGAGAGTCTGTAACAGTACTGAGCGTATCGTCAGCAGCTCAGCAAGCAGCGCCTCCTCATGACTTCACAGACGGAGCAGCCGGGCCCTGGGGGGAGTGTCGTCAGCGGTGCTGTTATGGGAGTAACAGTCATGGTTACTCCAGGCAGGGTCCGTTGCCAAAACCCCCTTGTGCAATCCTGGCGGAGCCCCAGGCCTGCTCCCAGGCGATCACAATGGTGCTATTGAGGTTGTGCATAACACACCTGGTTCGGGGGTGGTTGTGGAAGAGCAGTGCACACACAGACCTGGGAGAGAGGGGGCGGGGTGTTTTATGGGGGAGGGGGGGGCGGAGGCTGCGGGCCCGGGGCGATCCGGTGCTTCTGCTGGGAGCTGGCAGCTGTGTCAACAGCCTCAGCTCGGCGAGAGCTGATCTCTTGGAAGGTACAGGACACACTTTTTTTAAAAAATATTTTATCGATCTCAGAGAGGGAGGGAGAGGGAGAGAGAGAAACAGCACTGATGAGAATCATGAGCGGCTGCCTCCTGCAGGCCCCACACTGGGAGGTGCAGAGTATTGCCAGCATCTGGGTGGTTTCACTCCGGGCAAATGAGACTCTACAGTCCTTTTTGGGAGGTCCAGGCGGCACTCGGAGAGAAATCTCGGGGGGGAACATTACACGCTGGGCCACCATGGGTCCACGCGCTTGGCTTTGCAAAATGAAGATGATTGGATGCTAGTTAACTTGTGTCTATTATGTTTCAGGCTTAAAAAGGTGGCATGGGTAACGTGACTGGCTAGAGCAGTGGTTCTCAACCTCGGCTGCACATTTGAATCACCTGGGAATCTTTTTAAAATCCTGATTTCTGGGCCAAAGATTCCCAGGTCCGTGGTCGGCAA
>NW_006293349.1:4203077-4207126 GCF_000327345.1 Myotis davidii
GGGGGCAAAGGCGAGAGCTGATCTCTTGGAAGGTACAGGACACACTTTTTTTAAAAAATATTTTATCGATCTCAGAGAGGGAGGGAGAGGGAGAGAGAGAAACAGCACTGATGAGAATCATGAGCGGCTGCCTCCTGCAGGCCCCACACTGGGGGTCGAACCTGTAACCCGGGCCTGGGCCCTGACGGGAATCGAACCGTGACCTCCTGGTTCATAGGTCGAGGCTCAACCCCTGAGCCTCACAGTAATAGATACGCCTTTAAACAAATATTTGAAACGCCCCCAACTGTACTCGCTTGATGAGAAGCCTGGCGCCGGCCCTCAGGTTCTGCTGTTTGCCGGCTTGATTCGAGCTCCCAGCAAACCCGGCAGCCACAGCTACTCCTCGCTCAAGGCTGCAAACAGTTGGAATGAGGGCGTCTCTGGTGAAAACTGGCTTTTAATCTATTGTCTCAGAATTGTCTCATTTGGAATCGCTGCCTGGTTTCTTACCCGCTGTGGCCACATGGACCCTGTAACACCCGCGGGAAAATAAGGAACCGAGGAGCGCTGCTGGCCTGCCCGTGCTGTGAGTGACAGCTAAGGAAACGGACTTTGGAGTGGGCGCCCTGCTCCTCCAGGAGGGGAGGGAGGAGGAGAGGAGAGAGCAAGGAGAGTGCAGATGAGGGGCAGGGGGGAGGAGAGAGGTGGGGAGTGCAGATGAGGGGCAGGGGGGAGGAGAGAGGTGGGGGGTGCAGAGTATTGCCAGCATCTGGGTGGTTTCACTCCGGGCAAATGAGACTCTACAGTCCTTTTTGGGAGGTCCAGGCGGCACTCGGAGAGAAATCTCGGGGGGGAACATTACACGCTGGGCCACCATGGGTCCACGCGCTTGGCTTTGCAAAATGAAGATGATTGGATGCTAGTTAACTTGTGTCTATTATGTTTCAGGCTTAAAAAGGTGGCATGGGTAACGTGACTGGCTAGAGCAGTGGTTCTCAACCTCGGCTGCACATTTGAATCACCTGGGAATCTTTTTAAAATCCTGATTTCTGGGCCAAAGATTCCCAGGTCCGTGGTCGGCAAACTGTGGCTCGTGAGCCACATGCAGCTCTTTGGCCCCTTGAGTGTGGCTCTTCCACAAAATACCACGTGCGGGCGCGCACATACAGTGTGAATGAAACTTTGTGGCCCGTGCGCAGAAGTCGGTATTTTGTGGAAGAGCCACACTCAAGGGGCCAAAGAGCCGCATGTGGCCCTCGAGCCGCAGTTTGCCGACCGCTGTCCCAGGTGATTCTAATGTGCAGCCAAGGTTGAGAACCACTGGGCTAGAGGCTCGCCAGGAAACAGGTGAACTGCAGTCATGGCTCAGGCTCGGTCCTGCGCGGGTAGAAATAGATGCCTGTGGCCTGTCACGCAGGCCTCGATGCCCCTATTGCCGCGCCGGTGGTTTACTGGGAAGTGAGGTGGGGGTTGACCTAGAACCCCCCGAGCCTGGCTCTCTTTTTATCAAAACCAACAGCCTGCTGGTTCTGCCGGGGCCATGAAGGCAGTAAGCAACGTGCAGATGCACAGCAGAGCCACGAGGCATCTTCACCAACGTGGCGAAAGAAGGAATGGGGGAGGCTATTCTTCCATGTAAACAGTCCAAACGCAGTCACTTTGTGGATCAGGATAAAATTAACGTCACTAACGTTTCAGACGCTTTATAATTGTGGGTGACAAATATTTATTGAGCGCCTACTGTATGATCGGGCAACAGAGTGACGGACCAAGAGAGAGGCTGACTTCGAGGGCTTTACCGTCTAGTCCAGTGGTTCTCAACCTTCCTAATGCCGCGACCCTTTAATCCAGTTCCTCATGTTGTGGTGACCCCCAACCATAAAATTATTTTCGTTGCTACTTCATCACTGTGATTTTGCTACTGTTATGAATCGTCATGTAAATATCTGATATGCAGGATGTATTTTCATTGTTACAAATTGAACATAATGAAAGCATAGTGATTAATCACAAAAACAATATGTAATTATATATGTGTTTTTCCGATGGTCTTAGGCGACCCCTGTGAAAGGGCCATTAGACTCCCAAAGGGGTCGCGACCCACAGGTTGGTGGCCCACAGGTTGAGAACCGCTGGTCTAGCGGGAAAGATGAAAACACACCCAAACCCATGCACACATGAGATCTGTCGGCAAGGGGACATGACACCTGGTAGGTGCCCCTTGGTGAGCCGTCTACCGACAGCTCCAGAGACTGTAAGATGCTTTCAGGGAATTGGTGATCTGGGCGATCGTGCGAGATGCGTTTGAGGTGCCCCGTAAGGAGGCTAATGACTAACGGAGATGCCAGGGAAAGTCCTTCTCCAGAAGGGCCCAGGACGGCAGCAGTGCGCTCAGAGGGACGCTGGGCTTGTGTGCGAGACGGGGTGTCAGCTGGTGCCACATTTCACATCCTGGGCCGAACGGAGAGAGGGTGAGCCATCAACACATGTGAGCAGGAGAGCGATGTGATCCAGGCGGCGCCGCGGAAGGATGTGTGGGAGGCCATGGAAAGTGTTCAGTCCAGGGCCAGGCTATCGTCCAAAGACACAAAAAGAAAGAAATTCTCAGTCGTCAAACTTTATGGTTTAGAAGCTAACAGGTCAATAAGACAAGTGTTTGCGTGCCGGCGGGAAGCCTCCGAGGGGCTCTGCTGGAGGCGGAGGAGTCAAACCAGCTGCTTCAACCAATGCAGCAGCGTACGGACATGCCATGTGCTCATTGTCCAGCGAGCTCCTTTGTGGCAGCCTGTAGGGACAGACAGCATCAACTGAGACCTAAAAATACCCGTGTCACATGTAGTCAGTGTGTACGCGTGTTCCTGTAGTGTGTGTGTGCGTGTGTGTGTGTGTGCACGCGCATCCGTTCACCTCTGGGTGGAGAGAAGCTTGGACAGAGTGAGTTGGTTTGAAAGTGGCAGTTCCACCTGGAGTTTACAGGGAAATGAGGACCCATCGTTTGGAAGTTTCTCTCCCCACCCGCTCCCTGAAGCACAACTTCTCCCAGAGGGAAGACGCCGAGCTCGATACTGAATCGGGCTTTGCTTCCTGACACGGGAGTCCTGTTGCCCGTGACCAGTGTGGCGCCCTCCCGGGTAGGAGTCTCTCCCCGCAAAGAAAGGGAAGTTGGAAAACGAGGGTGGACATCATGGCTTGAATTTATAACAACACGTTTTCAGGGTAGAAATGAAAACCTGGGGGGTGTGGGGAGAGTTAAGCCCGAGGTGGAGGCCACGTCAGCATGCAGCCTTCCCTTCCATGGACTCCGCCTTCTCCCCTCTTCCTCCTGCAAAGAGTTACACACAAACGACAAATGTGACAACGACCAGGGCTTCGTTCCCAAACCCTTGTGTGCGACCCTGGCTGACCCCCGTCCGGGGAAGCATGTGCTCCATGGAATATTGATGGGGGGCGCTGTCTGTCACTGGCTAGGGAGTGGGCTGGGGCGCGCTGTGAATTAAAGTGCGAGTAATTACGCGTCTATTCCCCTAAGCAGCCCTCGCTGTGTAGGTGACGGTCCGCCTGTAACCTAGGGTCTGCCACCCTCTCTGTGATGCTGGTAAAGACGTCATGTGGTTGCCCTGGCTGGTTTGGCTCAGTGGATAGAGTGTCAGCCTGCAGACTGAAGGGTCCCAGGTTCGATTCCCGGGTTGTGGCTGGATCCCCAGTAGGGGGTGTGCAGGAGGCAGCCAATCAATGATTCTCTCTCATCATTGATGTTTCTATCTTTCTCTTCCTCTCTGAAATCAATAAAAATATATTTTTAAAAAAGTCACGTGGTTTTCATGGCCTTCGGCTCTCAGGCGCTGTCTCGAATGCCTCATGCAGACCTGGTTCTCCGAATGCGCTTTCCTTTTCTCTTTCTCCTTAGTTATGCAATTTGCTGAATATCTCTCTCCTCCCGTCATTACTGAGTGTCATGGGGATCTAGATCTAGCATCTAGTCCTACCTCTTCTGTGAGCTTCAGAATCCTGTACTCAGATGCCAGCTCCATTTTTCTACTTGGATATTTAATAATCACCTCGAGTTT
>NW_006293349.1:4207185-4212706 GCF_000327345.1 Myotis davidii
GCCAGGTTCTCACTGAAGACCTAGGAGCCACCCCGACTCTCGCCCTCACGTGCCGGGCCAACCCCCTGCAACTCTGTCCCCTCTGCTTCTCAAATCCGTCCGGAGTCTGGTCTGCCCGCTGCCTCATCCCGGCCACAGGCCTGTCCCGCCGCTGTCCCCTCAGCCGTGGCCTCCCAGCTTGCCTCCTGGATAGTGTGAGGCTTTCAAAGGGGAAGCAGGCCGAGTCCTCTCCCTGATCTCAAACCTCCGGTGGCCCTGGGGCAGTTCGAGTTCGTTCCATGCGCTCACCTGGCCACCGAGACCCCTAACACCTGGGAGAACCCTAACACCTGCGGCGCTTGTCCTTCTCCCGCCCCTTCAGGGGGTCCCTCATCGCAGGCTGCTTTCCCACTCAGAGCAACATGGAGCCTTTGCAGCCTTGGGCTCCCAGCAGCCTTTCCTTTCCGGGTCTCTGTCCGGGACGCCGTAGCAGGTGCAGTCTGTTCCGTTTGCCCCGATACCTCCAGGACCAGGAAAGGTGACTCGCGTGTGAGGGGCCCTCATGACGGCGTGTTGGCCGAAGGGATGAACATAGTTCTCATTACAGGAGTCAAATAGTGGAGTCAAGCCATCAGGTCAGGGCCAACTCAGACCACCTGGAAAACCCAGGGAATGGAGGAAGGACGTGTGGAAAGCAAGGTCAGGGCGGTTCATCTAGATCGGTTCTCAACCTTGGCTGCACATGAGAACCACCTGGGAATCTTGTTAAAACCTTGATTTCTGGGCCTCATCATTTGTAACAAAGAAACAATTTCCAGAGGATGAGGCCCCCAGAAATCAGGATTTTAAAAAGATTCCCAGGTGATTCTAATGTGCAGCCAAGGTTGAAAACCACTGCAATAGATGGACCCAAAGGAAGAACATTGGGAGCGCCTGGGCCTTGCCGCAGGAGCCGAGCTCTGGGAGCAGAACCAGCCTCTAGGGATCTCTGTTCTCACGTAGAAGGAGGAATTTATGCATAAGAGATTTGCTCAGATGACAGGCATACATTCTGCACCAGAGATCAGCTCCTCACCAAGACGCTATGTAATAGTCTTCACTACTCTTTCATGACCATGCGACCATAGTCCCAGAGACAATAAGGCATCTTGTTTGAAAGTCCGTCCCAAGTACATTTGCACCTTGCTTTTTGCAGGGATAATTCATAATAGCACGTGTTTTGTGTGTGAATTTGAGGGAGAAGTCACACAGGCATCGTAATGAGAAGTATAACGACCCAGCTGGTTTTTAACACACACTGTAGCCAACGGTGAGAGCACACCGGGCCACTTTAAAATCAAGCCCCAGGCCAAGTGCATCTTTGAGTCAAATAACATACAAAATACTAATTTCAATATCGGACCCAAAATCATATAATTCATCCTCCGCCATAGGCCGTCTCTCATCAAAAACACAACCCCCCTCCTCACAGAGGGCTGACAGTTTCATCCGCGGATGAAAGCAAGTTGCCAATCAGCAGGCCTGTTTACTTACGACACCGTTAGTGCAACTTTCTCTCCTGCTCGTTCAAAGACACATCCACAAAGTTTCCTCAAGAAACCGCCTAGCTTTTCTCTCCTTGGGATTGCTATTAGCAGGTACACTAAGGCAAGGAGCACGTGAGCTATTCTAAAATATGCAACCCATCGTAATGAAACAATTACCGTATCACACTTACAGCTTTGATTATTCATACACGAGAGCTTCCATTATGAATGATTGCTTGTGAAATCTTTCTAATTTCCGTTATGACTTGAATTAACTTGATTAGTTAGTCCCATGATTCACACATCTATCCACCTCTATGTTTAATTCCTAAAGCATGACATGCCGTAAAGCGTCTTTGGGGGGAAAGGGACTTAAAATTGCGGTTTTGCTTTGGTGTGCTAAACAAGCGAATGAAATTAGATGCGCGGCAATGGAACTCTGTTTTCGCTCGCACGCTGCCCTCTGGTGTTTAAATGTCCACATCGCATGTCCACACGAAAACCAAAACCAAAAGCCAAAGGTTCATCGCCTCTTGCCCTGGGAAGGCCCGTCTGTTCCCATAATCACCTGCCTCATCGAGATGGAAATGATGGAGCACGCAGCTGGCTGTGAAGACAGAGCGCTTCCTGAGAGCACCGTGGAAGGCAGGTCTGTGCTGGCAGGACACAGACGTCTGTCCAGGAGTGCACGTGCAGACTTCCGACGTGAAATCGCCGAGGACCGGCTGGAGAAGTTGGTGTGACCTATCGCAGGCGTGAGGGGCGACGCGCCCTCAGCCGGGGCTTGTGCTCCCGGAGGAACCATGCATCTTTGCAGCCTTTTGCTTTCCCGGGTCTTAGAGAAAACCCAGGCGTGTGGAGGCTCGCCAGGGGTTTACCCGGACGTCTCCCTCGGCAGGGCAGCCGTGGAAACGTGTCTGCTCTCTGCCCAGGTCACGCAGGTGCAGGTCTCTGAGGGGCCCTCCCAGCATGTGACCAGCGGGCAGCTGGGGCTCTGGGCTCCCCGCGCCCCCTCAGTGGTGAAGAGGCGCCGGTGCTCCTGCTAGCTGCTCCCTGTGCCCTAAGAGCCGAGCTGACAGCTCACGGTGCACAGTTCTCATTCGCCAGCTGAGTTTTCCCAGGTCAGTACCGCCCCCGGTCATTCACTCGGAAGATGGGAAAAGGGATGTTTAAAAAGGATTTAAATGCACGGCGGCACCGCGGTTTCTCCCACGGTCTCAGATTCAGGGAGAATAACGTTTGGCCTCAACTGGGATGAAAATACGTTTCCTAGAAAGGTGACAAGCCCTCCCTGACCGGTTTGGCTCAGAGGATAGAGCGTCGGCCTGCGGACTGAAGGGTCCCAGGTTCGATTCCGGCCAACGGTATGTACCTTGGTTGCGGGCACATCCCCAGTAGGAGATGTGCAGGAGGCAGCTCATCGATGTTTCCAACTCTCAGTGCCTCTCCCTTCCTCTCTGTAGAAAAATCAATAAAATACATTTTTTTAAAAAAGATGACAAGCCTTCCATCATCATTATTCACGTTTCAGTTTCCACATGTGTGTTTTCATGAAAAATACCACGTTGTCCTCTCTTATATGAGTAGATACTCAGAACAGAAGCAGGCAGCCTGATACACGGCTCAGAAAACACTCGAAAACGCCGTTTTAATGGGTTGCTGCTCCGTCCGGTATAGACAACCGGTTAATAATGAACTGAGCTCGGGACCAAAGTGGGACCAGATCCAGGAAATCCCGTCTTTCTTTCAATTAGTCCCTGATTTAAAAATGGTGGCTTGTGCGTGAGTTTGCTATAAAACGAATGAAGCTCAGGTTTCAGCCTTCCACTCGCCAGCGCCCTGCCTGGGCCCTGCACCAAACCTGCTTGGCCATTTTGTATTCTTTTCTTTAAAAAGGGCGTCCAAATGTTTAAGTTTCAGGTTTCACAAATCTGGATTCACTCTTGCCGGAGCTAGCGATGCCGCCTTTCTTTAGAAAGCTTTTCTTTTTTTAATTGCAAGAGCAAGTGGGCAAATGCAGATGATCCCCGAAATGAATCATTTCTTCACATTCTATAAAGAGATGGCAAAAGACAAAACCCCAACCTCTTGTATCTTAAAAAAAAGATCTTTACTTATCCACAGACGGTTACTCTCTGGCATCAAACTCACAGTCATCACCGAGTGGCTGGCTGAGGCCACTGTGTTCAGTGTGGGATGCTCTGCGAGGGACGGGATTGGCCGACCCAAATGCCATGTCACACCCGGTGGTGGTTTCTGTAGGTAACTTAGGTGCGAACGGCTTTCCTACTTCAGAGAATTCGGGTGAAATTCCACGGAACAGATTCTGTTAGGAACACAACATGATTCTGTGTAAACTCTGCGAAGGTTGGAATATATATGTATAATATAATCTTCCATCCCCCAAATTGAGTGCAGGGCCTGGTATGTAGTAGGTGCTCAATAAATACTTGCAGCGTGAATAATTGGAGTAGAAAGCTTTGATGACTTTCTTGTGTCTGATGCATTAAGATACCGGTAGCTATCTCAATGGCAGCCGCCAGAATCTCCCTGGTACAAGAAGAAAAGAAGTTAGCTTCTTGCTTACAGAAAGGCCAGTGCAGGAGGAAGGAGGTTGGAGGGGGAAGTCCTGAGGGGCCCAGGGGCATCAGCGGCCAGTGGTCTGAGGCAGAAAGTGCGAGCAAGGAAGACGGAATGGGCCGGGTTGGAAGTAGGTGCACCCTCCACATTCCATCGGAAAGAACTCAGTCTCTCTCCCTTTTTCAAATATATTTTTATTGATCTCAGAAAGGGAGGGAGAGGGAGAGAAAGAGAAACATCACGACGAGAGAGAATCATCGATGGGCTGCCCCCTGCACGCCCCACCCTGGGGATCGAGCCTGCAACCCAGGCGTGTGCCCTGACCGGGAGTCGAACCCAGAGCTCCTGGTTCATAGGTCGATGCTCAAGCCACTGAGCCACACTGGCCGCCGGCCGGGCAGGGCCAGTCTCTTGGCTTCAGCTCTCTGCTGAGGAGCCTTGGCCCCGCGGTCCCTGCTGCTTAGCTGCTGCCCAGGACCATCTCCGCCCCGGGAAGTCGAAGGTGGCGGGGTGGCCGCTGGCTGTCCCCGCTGCCCCGCACGGCAGACCTAATGACCTAACGAGGGACGGAGAGGAGGCAGGCAGGCCGGGCTGGGACGAGGTGGCACCTGACGGGGGAGGAACCAGGACGGAGAGGGTCGCCAGAGCATCAGCTGGAGGGGAGGGATGCAGTGCAGCGAGGACCCGGAGCAGAAACAGAAGCCAGTAGTGCGGGATGCCCTGTGGTCCCTGTGAGCACAAAGCCGCGGCCTGAAACCCGCTCGTCCGTGTCTCTCGCCCACACGTTCCCCCTCGACCTCCACCTTCCGTTCATTCTCCAAGCTCCGCACTGCACGGAGACCACGGCCTCCCAAAGCCTCCCCAAAGCCTCCCCAAAGTGGCCTGTGCAGGAGGGCTCTGGGAGGAAGGCCGCACCACGCCCAGCCTCCAGCATTCAACGCCCCCAGCTGCGCCTTCCGGCTGTGACCTCCAAAAGCCTGTGGTTACGAAGAAAAATACATCCATACCACTTCCTTTTCTAACAGCTTGTCACCCATTAGCAATCGGGGTGTGTGACTCTGCCAGAATGTGAAATGAACGGGTTCCTGCAGAAGAGGCCCCGCCGCCAGCGATGGTGGCGACACAATTGTGCCGGAGCAGAAAGTCTGGGAGCAGAGAGTCTGCCGGGAGAGGCGAGTGGTGCGAGCGATGGACTTAGGGTCCCCGTCACAGCAGGTGCATCTGCTGACGCGCCTGAGCTGGACACCAGAGTGGCTTCTAGGAGAGTGTGAACAGTGACTGAAGCGTTAAATGAGGCCATGATGGCCCGGCAACTGCCTCCGCGGCCTCCTGCCCCTGCTGCCTCCTGCCCCCTCTGCCTCCTGTCCCGCTGCCTCCTGTCCCCCTGCCTCCTGTCCCCCTGCCTCCTGTCCCCGCTGCCTCCTGCCCCCTCTGCC
>NW_006293349.1:4212764-4213993 GCF_000327345.1 Myotis davidii
TCTGTCCCCCCTGGCTCCTGTCCCCTCTGCCTGCTGTCCCCCCTGCCTCCTGTCCCCGCTGCCTCCTGTCCCCCTGCCTGCTGTCCCCTCTGCCTCCTGTCCCCGCTGCCTCCGGGAGGAGGGGGAGGGCGATGGGCTGAGCCCCCAGAGCTACTCTACTGTGGCTCCTTCCACGTAAAAGAGCCCTCAGCACAAACAGAAGTGCAGTTGAGGTCAACGCAGGACGAGGCCTCTCTCCACAGAGGGTCCGTGCTGCTTCCCGCTCATACAGGGTGGCCAGCCTGCCCGGCCGGTGAGGCTCAGGGGCTGAATGGACCAGTGAACCAGGAGCTCCTGGTTCCATTCCTGGGCAGGTGTGGGCTCCATCCCCAGTAGGGGGTGTGCAGGAGGCAGCTGATCGATGATTCTCTCTCATCATTGATGTTTCTCTCTCCCTCTCCCTTCCTCTCTGACATCAATAAAAATATATAGAAATAAATAAATGCTTGTTAGAAAAATCAGGGAGGACCCAGGCAGGAGTGGGCCATGTGATGCGGGAGGAACCAACCAGAATTGCTCCTTCGTGGGCAGGTTTGCGGGGAGCAGTTCCCCGAGGAAGTGGGGGCTTTCGACAGAAGGAAGCCGTGGTCGGCGGCTTGTCCAGGTTGGAGGCAACCTTGGTTTTCAGCCGGACTCGGGCTGGGCCTCGCCAGGGGACCTGGCCCAGCCCCTGTCACCAGCCGGCCGTTCGGCTGGGACTCAGTTCCTTGGCTGCCAGCGGCCATGTCGTCAGCAGAATCATCAGAGAGGGCAGCTGGCCGTCGCAAACGCTTTCATGGAGCAGGAGGGGCTGCTATGCGCCCTCATATCTGTGACCCCCCCAGAGCCCTCGCGTCCCGGACAGCTCACTCTCTCAGATGCGTTCCGTGGGTCTTGGTGCGACGGCGAAGGCCCCAGGCCCAGGCGTGTGAGGAAGCTTTTCTGTGTGGAGGGAGCCTCGTGTCTCCCTCGTGAACGGCGTCTTATCTAATGCCGGGAGCCGGTCCATCCTTGCTGTTTCAAGGGACCTGGCATATATGGCATACTGTTCTTAATATGTTTGCTCACCTTCTTGGCACTATGTGTTTTAACCAAGGTCACCTCTCTGAGAAAGGTTGTTTCCCCAAGTAGGGATTTTCCCCTGAAGTTAGGGAGGGAATAAAACCTCTTAACTGCCAGGCGGGTAATTAATAACTTTAACTACGAACAAT
>NW_006293349.1:4214171-4215785 GCF_000327345.1 Myotis davidii
CCTGGCCGGAGAACCTAAACTGAACTTGGCTGGAGAACCTAGCGAGAGAACATGGCTACAGAACCTGGCTGGAGAACCTGGAGAACGTGGCTGGGGAACCTAGCAAGAGAACATGGACACAGAACTTGGCTGGATATTGTGGCTAGAGATCCTGGCAAGGCTGCTGATCAACTGAACGCTGTCTCCATGTCATTCCTTCTTCGCCAACTCCGTCCACACCTTTGGGGACCCCTGGACCCGCTGGGGTTGGACCCTGGCAATCTAAGACGATGAAAAGCCATTTCCGTGGCACTAACCTAGTTGGTTTGCAGGCAGACAAGGACCCCTGCCCCTTAGGGAGCCTGGGCAGCGCGCCTCGCGATTCTAGAGCACCTTCCACGCTCCGTCGCCTCCCCGTCACTCGGTGCTTCTGAGCTGAAGGCGGGCAGCTTCTCTCCAGTTAAACAGGATTCGGGGAACTTCATCTTGCAGACAACGGGAAGAAACGATCAGAAAACCTGACGGCTGAGCTCTGTTCCAAAACTGTGCCCCCTCCTCACCTGCCCGCCTGTCGCTGTCTCATCTCCCCCAGTTACCGAGCATCACTAAAAAAAAAAAAAAAAGTCCTATTTACTGTCTTGTCACCTTGCTCAGAGCCCTCATCCTTTCTCACTCTGTGAACCGGGTGGTGATGAAAAGAGCCCCACACATCACATCAGCTTTGGCACCGACTCAGTGCCTCATCTTGGAAGTCTCAACCTTCCCTTTATCTCAGCTTCTTTAAAAAAAATATTTATATTGATTTCAGAGAGGAAGGGAGAGAAAAGAGATAGAAACATCCATGATGAGAGAGAACCGCGCCCCCTACTGGTGGTCAAGCCCACAACCCACTCGGCCTGTGCCCTGACCAGGAATTGAACCCTGACCTTCTGGTTCATAGGTTGACACTCAACCACTGAGCCCCACTGGCGGGCATATCTCAGTTTCCTCACCTGCGAAATGAGGAGCCGGAAGGCACATCAGCCTCTGAGCGTCTGTCATTTCAGAGCCCGGGCCGCGGGCACCTCCTGCTCCATCACATCCCCACGCCCAGAGCGGGGGCGGGCGGGTGCCCATCACATCCCCACGCCCAGAGCGGGGGCGGGCGGTGCCCATCACATCCCCACGCCCAGAGGGAGGAAGAGATGCGCAGACGGTGGGGTGACCTGTGTGGGGAGCGCCCAGGTGCCCCCGAGGCTGGGCTTCTCTGCGGGGAGTCACCGGGCCAGAGGGGACGCCCTTCAGGTGAGTCGCGGCGGTTTTGGGTGGAAGGGCCTGCTCCTCCCTCCCCATGAGCTCCTTTCACAGATGGCACTGATGGAGGGTGGACAGCTGGCTGTCCTGTTATCCTACCTCACGAGTGCAGGACAGTTCTGATGGAACAGGCATGTGTCGGCCGCTACAACTTCATAACCGAGGAGGGCGGGGGTTCAGCACACAGCCCTGCTCCTGCCCACGCCTGCCTGTGGGAGTGGCGGGCAGAGACCAATACCCTCACCTGTCGGCCCACTCGCCCCAACTCTGGGGTCACCTGCAGGCAGGTCCTAGACCCGGGCTCCTCCCCGGGAGCTGGAAAGGCACCCCGTGCTCCCCGCC